>NW_024349800.1:18260144-18811397 GCF_902729225.1 Pteropus medius | reverse complement strand
CAGCCTCAAAGGAATAAAATCTTCATCCAAAAAGAAATATTATTTTTATCAGGCAATTAAATCTTACCTTTATCATAAAAGACTATTTTCTAAATCTCTCAATTTGTGTTAATTGATTTGCTATATGTGATTGCAGAATTGAACCTAACAGAGCATTTTTTTATTGGCAAATTATCTTAAGGATGAGGTAAAGTGTTCATTAGTTTTTAACTTTAAAATATTCCCCATATTGATATCTTTTTTATACCCTTTGAAAGAAAAAGTGATTATATATAAATGCTTAACAATTCACCTTTATCTATTATGCTTGATCAGATGAGTCACTCCATTTGTTAAAATCCAAAAGCACATACACATAATACTATGTCTTGATTGCCCATCCTAGGATGAATTTTATTTCATTTTTATAGGTGACAGACTCAAAAAATCCCTTTCAATAACTATTTCCTAAGAAAGCCAGCCTTGCATATCCATGATTTAAATACTTAGTCAAATCATTTCCTCTAATACGAAGAACTGCTGAAGGCAATGCAATCCAGCTCAGCAGTTCTACCTATCACAGGAGTCAACTTTCCAAACATATTTGTGACATTAAGAAAAGAAATGGAGACTATCAATCCGACTTTCAGATCCTATTTTAATCAGAAAACATTCAGGAAACAGTCTGAAAAGCCAGAACTTTCAATACTCCTGTTCAAGAAAGTGTTTTGGGCGGGGGAGGGGGGGGGAGGTTTCCCCCCCTAACTGATTTGCAGCCCACAGAGGAAGAACAAATACTGGTGATGCTTTCTATTTAATTTGGTATAAGTTCATAAAACAAATTGCCCAGATAATTGGACATGTCTTCAATTCCGCACTACATTTTCCATAGATGTAAACCAGATTTATAACTTAGAAGTGCAGCAATAAATGAGCATAGCTTGTAATAGACTTGTGCCAAGTCTTATGTCAAAGTGAAATAAAAAATGAGACTGACCATTTTAAGTAATCAAATCTGTCAGTTCAGTTAACTTCTTCTAAAGTATTGATGGGAAACACTAAGGTCTGGAAAAAACGGTTAATTATTTCTACTAGTACAAATATATACAAGCATGAAATAGCTGTTTTAAATAGATTCTCTAAAAATAAACTTATCATCTTAATCCTGTAAATTCTGTTATTCCTTCTTTGTTCCCTTGGAGAAGTTAAAACCCACTCACACATGGAAACTACTATCTTAAAGCTAAATTTCCATTTTCCTTTGAGGAGTTTTTCCAGCTTAAATCAGAGTTGGCAATTATGCTTTTCTAGACTGGATCGTCTGGTCACCATTTGTCTCGTCCCTGGTCCAAAAATGAAGAGAGAGAGAGAGAGAGAGAGAGAATCAACAATATTATGTTGGGAAATATAAGGTGGTTTTTAGGCATATCTGTTAGGACTGTGATAACTAAACAAGTCCAGTTATTATAAGGCAAAGCTCAAACCTAAAGGTGTCCTCTAACTGAATTCTTTCTCTCTATGATCAAGAAAAAGGAAGGACATTAATGTAATAAAATGGGGAAGCAGAATTTCCACCTGCAAACACTTTCCTAAGTCTATATACTTCTTCAGGCTATTTGCCAAGGCAAAGTTCCAGAAAAAATTAGTTTAAATAATACCTAATTCCAGGAATAGGAAATGTAAATTTATGGATATGTGGAGATCAATGGGTATTATTAATACATTTCCAAGATTAAATTTAAAAAAAGAAGAAAGCTTTATTTATTTTAGAGGCGTAAACTATTTTTCCCAAAATCTCTGCTTGTATTTACATTTAAGTAAATTATTTTACTCTCCACTGTCAAAGTATCCAATTTACTCAAAACAAATTCATTATCTTTCCTCTGTTTTTCCTCTCCTTATCTAAGTAATAGAAACATCATTCACCATTCGGCCAAACTAGAAACCACGTGATCACTCTTGGTTCCTTTCTACCTTCCCTCCAAATCTAATTAATGATGACGACTTGATAGTTCTGACTATTAAATATTTCTCAAAGCTATTCTTTTCTCTAATTAGAATTGGTACTCACTTTTCTCTCTGCCTAGCTGTTCAGTGTTTTCCAGTTCACCCTTCACGGTGCTATCTGAGATCTTTCCAAAGGCAAATCCAGTCATGTCTACCTCCCTCTTAAAATCTTTGACTCCCCAATACCTAAATACTAAAGCACAAATTCCTTGGTTTAGCATACATAACACCCTTCAAACACCTTTCTTTGATTTCATTTCTTATCGCTTCCTGAATTCTTCCAAGCTTATGCTGCAGTTTCCAAAACAATCCATGTTCCTTCATGATCTGTGCTGTTGCATATTTCCTTCTACCTGAAATGATCCCTTCACCAATTTATTGTTGAGAACTTAGTCATACTTAGATTTAAATCAAGCATGACTTCTTCTGAAACTCTCCTTTACTCTCTCCACCACACTAAACATCACATCTCTATAAAAACTTATCACATAGCAGTTAGTTCTGTTATATGGCCTTATATCTGCCTTCTCCAACTGCCTGAGTTCCTGAAGAAATAGAACCATGTGTTTTTCCTCTTTAATGTCCTGATACCCAGCTGATAAGAAACACTAAGTAATTGTTCATAAGGTAAATAAATAAAACAATGAATGAATGATAGACATATAACTGACCTAGGTAGTAAACTGTTTAAACTCTGGTCAACATTATGCAATTTTCACTTTCTGAAGTTAAATGGAATTGAACAATTGGACCACACAATAAAATAGTCCCACTGAATTTTTAATTGGCATAGACTTTTTTTCCTTAGAACTGGGTCTGCTTTGCACTGTTTCTTTAGATTTTTGAGTAATGCTTTTACTTCTATTTTTAATTTGTTTAACTTTGTTTTCTCTGTTGGCTTTAAAATTCAGAGTTGGATGAAACTGTAAATATATTTTATTTTCTTTATATAATCTGATGGAATTACATGCCATGAAGCACTTAATAATTATCTTTCTCTGCTAATTTGAGAGTGCATATTTGGAAATAGAACCAAGGGAAAAGAAACATGAATATTCTCTATTTTTATTTTGACTCACTTAATTTCAGAACATCTCATTACCCTTTCTCTTCTCCCATCAATCTTTTTGCTGTGCTTTCCCTTTTCTTCTATGCAATAATAATTATATTTTCCTTTACAGAGGGACAAATGGCATAAAAATATATAAAATATTTGGAGAAAAAAAGAATTCATGAATATAATTTTTTTTTTAATTAATGTAATCTGAAGTGCTCATTAGGAGGAAAGCTATTTGGAAAAAAGGTACTTTTTTTCTAACCTCATATATATTTTTTAAATGTCTGACTGAGGCCTTATTCAGGCACATATCTCATTAACTTGAATAAGGGTGGTTAGCCCTCAGGGGAACTCTGTTACCTTCTTCAATTTCTTTTGCCATATAGAGGTCTCCTATAAAAACCACTCACTGATGTGGGCTATTTCAACTCATAGAAATTAAAATAGAAATTTAATCTCAGAATTAAATCTTATAAGAATGGAGGCAGTTCTTTATCCTAATTTACATGTTGTTTATTCTTTTCTACTAGCACATTGGTTTGAAGCCATACTGACATCACTATATACAGATATATATCTCCTTTGCCTTGGTTTTAACTTTTACTATTATGTTTACTTCTTTGACTCAACATTTACTTATTCATTAAAATTATTAAATTATTTTATCAAGTTCTTGAAAATGAGAAACAGATTTCAAAAGTTTTTTACTCTATTTACGTATATTTTTTCATTTTTGTTAGTTTTTCTGCTATAGAATGAACAATTACTCCAAAAATTCTCTTCAGAACTAGTTGCACTGTTTCTAATCTGAATTCACATTATACCTCCAAGTCCATTCTAAAAATAAAATCTACTCTTACTGGTGGCAAGATTGATTTTTTTTACTCTCTCACCTCACATATGAAGGTTATTACAAATTTGATGAGGATAATCAAGTCATACTGGAAAGAATGTTTTGGACCGTGAATATGCAGCTGCAATGAGGAGATATTTTGGCACTTCCAGCATTATAACAGAATGATTAATAAGAAGTATGGAGTTGATCTATTGAGAATACTATAATTCATGGTTATTAAGAGATGTGTGAAACATATTAAAATAATTGTAGATTATTTGTTACCAAAAGGGATTCATGATTTAATTTTATCACCTTTAGAAATTTGTTGTGTTTTTTTTTGCATTTTACAAAACATTGGAATTTGTGACTTCCACACTCAGATCATTGATTTTAAATAATGTTATATCTTAAGAAGTCAAGTCAAAAAATTATATATTCCAAGTTTTCTAAATTATACAGCAAAAACAACACATTTACCTGTTTCCTTATGCCACCCTATTAAAATAAGTAAGTGGATTTAGTTGTCAACTGGTGGAGGCACACCAGTTGACAAGCCCATAAGTTTCTAATCAGATGTTTAGTGACTCATATTTATGGGCAGCCAAGGATCCCTAGATATTTGAAAAAGGCCTCTTACATGAAATACAGAGGCAAACAGAACTAATAAATTTGAAGAAAACAGAGTAATGGAAGCAAAAGAAAACTGTGTGTCTGCTTAACATTGCCTCCCAGAGATAGAAAATTTTGCTTTCATTAAAAAAAACACCATAACACTAAAAAAGATCAAATATGAAAAAAATTTAAATAACTTTTTTTAAAAACTAGAAATAATTAAACTCAATGAGGAAGGCATGTCAAAAGCTGAGGTAAGCCAAAAGCTAGGTCTCTGTGCCAAACAGCCAAGTTGTAAATGTAAAGGAAAAGTAAAAATACATAAACAAATATCCAGACAAGTAAAGAAAAACTTTTGGAAATCAGAAATATGATAGCAGAGCTTTTCCACCGGTCCCCCATCTCCACCAACTCCTACCCACCAGCACCCCTCCTTTTGCATGGTGGAGGCTGGGAACAACTGGCCCCTGCTAAGCCAGCGCTGCCTTAGTTTCTTTCCAGCCGTCATCATGATCATCTACTGGGACTTCATCAGCCATGATGAGATGTTCTCCAACATCTACAGGATCGGAGAGATCGTAGATGGGTAATGCCTAGAAGTGGAGGGGAAGTCAGTTGGTAGGACAAGGTAACATCGATGACTTACTCATTGGTGAAAATGCCTCTGCTGAAGGCCCCGAGGGCGAAGGTACTCATAGAACAGTAATTGCTGGCGTTGATATTGTCATGAACCATCATTTGCAGGAAACTAGTTTCACAAGAGAAGCCTACCAGAAGTACATCAAAGATTATATGGAATCAGTCAAAGGGAAACTTGAAGTACAGACCAAAAAGAGAAAAGCCCTTTTTGACAGGGCTATAGAACACATCATGTACATCCTTGCTAATTTCAAAAAACTACCAGTTCTTTATTGGTGAAAACATGAATCTAGATGGTATGATTGTTCTGCTGGAGTATGGTGAGGATGGTCTGATCCATATGTGATTTTCTTTAAGGATGGTTTAAAAAATGGATAAATATTAACAAATTTATTAATTTGGATCTATCATCTGTCAAAGCAGTAGGTGGCTACTGCTTTTCATCTACACGCCAGGACTAGGACAAGTGAGACTAATGTTATCCTGAGCTTTTCATTTATTTTGACCTTGATTTATTTGGAGTGGAGGCATTGCTTTTAAGAAAAATGTCATGTAGGTTGTCTAAAAATAAAATGCATTTAAACTCAAAAAAATATGATAGAAATCAACTAGTTGATAAAAATCAACTAGAAAATGTTGAATTTTAATTTAAAAAATCTCTAAGAAATGAAAATAAAACGTCTAAATGTAGAAAATTAAATAGGAAGAAATAGAGTACCCATCTAAAAGGTTCATTAACTGAATAATAGAAAAATTAGAAAGAAAGAACAAAAGAGATTATAGTAAGGAGATTATCAAGGAAATAATTCAATAAAATGTCCCAAAACTGAAGTTGAGAATGAAAAGTCCATAAAATGTCTAACACAGTGGGGAAAAAAGACCCACATCAATGCAGACCACTTTAAAATGTAGAACACACAGGCAAAATTTCCAGAGAGAAAAAATTACAATGGCATCAAACAACACTACACAAACAAAAGGATGACTTCAAAATTATGAACTACTATTATTCCTAGCCTATATTTTCACAGCATCAAAATGGAATAAAGTGTGGGAGTGGAATAAGAACATTTCATATTTATAAAGCACAACTAACTTGATCTACCATGAGCTCTTTATCAGGAAATTAATAGAAGACATTTCACCAAAATGAGAGTGCAAACCAAGAAAAAGAACATGAACCTACACACAGGAAATCCAGTTCAGGTGAAATGCAATGGGAGCTTCTAGGATGATTGTGAAGGTAGATTTCCCACACCCTTCGAATAAGCAATAGCTGTGCAAAGGACTGAGAAAGCAATAATCCTAGAGCAGATCAGGAGGAGAAAACTCTCCTAGAAGAGTGCCTCTAAGCCAATAAAATTAATAGAAATGTCTATACATTTAAAATATCAAGAAGACATGTACACTTTAGCAGAGTTTGGGAATGAATCTCACAAACACGCACGCATATACAGACACACATACGCACATTTTTAACTCAATTTAAAGCAAAACCAAAAAAAATCACAGAAAGGAATATAAACACGATAACTTATATGGGTTAGCTGTGAAAAATATTTACACACTCACAATAATGTAAAAACTGATTATTGATTAAACAAACAAAAACATATTGGAAAATGGGAGAAAAATGAAGATTGGGGATATAAGAGAATTAAATATTCATCTTTCACTGTAGTAAGTGAATACATAATGTCTAAAATTGGAAAAGTATAGCTATACTATTAAAGACTATTTTTTAGAAATTGCAGGTAAATACCAAAGAAATAGATTAAAAGTTAGAAATTGATTGGAAGAGGTAAAAAAAAGAAAGAAAAAGAAGAAAGGAGAGAACAGATGCTTTACATAAAAAATCTTGTAGAAATATTGGAAAATTCCACATGTATTTATTTTATGTCCCTACTTATTACTATATTTATTTTTAAAGTAATTTTAGAAAATAATTTTATTGGACTTTAATCATTGAGTTTTCTTCTTTTTCTTATAATGATATGCCATATTGGAACAGACTTGGAACAAATTCTGGGCTTAGAGAAAGAAGCTCCAACTTAAAATTAACCAGGTCTGTGACAGTTGAATGCTGAAGCTGATGAAGTAATAGGCAATGGTAGTAATGGAAACCAGAGTCTACACTAATGGTTTTTTCAGAAAGAATTTTCTGGTGCCAAGAAAAATTTGGAAAAAAAATTACAAGATATAAGTATTGAAAAGAGAAAATTGTAAGATTTGGAGCAAATAGATAAATCAGCACTAATCACATCATATGTTCAGCACTTTTACACATACCATCTCATGTAACGTTCTCAAAAATCACTCCCTTAAAGAGGTTCAGATTTTTTAAAAGAGAGTTTGCATTGATTATATCACCTGTCTTTAATATTGGAGAAAATTGTTTAGTTTTTTTTTCCTCCTCAAAGCTAAGATTTACTCTTTTTTTCTCCAAGTGTGACTCTTGATATGAATTGGTCCAACAGTTATATCCTTTTTTTGTATAATTTTTCTCTCCTTGCCTTTGGAGAGAAAACATATTTATGGGCTATAAATATGTCAAATATGGCCCTCTCATTTAATAGATTAATTGAGTAATCAAGAAAAGCAGACCCTCTCATCGTCTCCATTGATTCCTATTGCACGTTATGCTAGCTTTCTTCTTTAACGAAGTCTTCAAAAGAATGATCTAAAATTGCTATCTCCATTGTCTCACATTTACTTTTTTGAATGATTTAAAACAGGTTTCAATCTTCCCCATTGCCCTATAAGTGTTCCGGTGAATGACACTATTTTCCAATGGGTTGTTTCAGTCCTTATTTCATTTGACCTATGTGCACTGCTCATCACTGTTAACCTGTTTGCTACTGTCTCTTGGTTCTCCACCTACTCTCTAAATATTCCTCAGTCTCTTCTGCTTGCTCACTTCATGAAATTTAGAATCCCTACAACTTTGTCTTTCTTTTTTAAATATAGGTGGTATGTAATACTATATTCTATTAGGTTCAGGTGTATGATATAGTGATTCAACATTTTTATACTTTATTATATGATCATCCCACTAATTCTAGTATGATAACAATCTGTCACCATGCAAACTTTTCACAATATTATTTATATTACCCTTCACCTATCCTCCCACCCGCTTTCTCCTGGTAACCATCCCTTTGGTCTCTGTTTCTGTGAGTCTGTTTTTATTTTCTTTTGTTTTATTTGTTTTGTTTTGCTTAAATTCTGTATGTGGAAAACAGTATGAAGGTTCCTTTAACTTTGTTTTTGGCATTCTCTTCTCTCCAGACATTCTCTGACATTTTCCTCCATACCTTTAGCTAAAATAGGTACCTAAACCACTGTACTTCCTTGATTGGAGCTCTTGTTCTCCTGGGTTCCCATTGAATCATGTTTCAAAATCACCATGATTTACTTGGAAATAAAGGACCAAACCTGGGAATATTTCTAGTCTCCTTCTTTATCCTTAGTCCCACATCAGTCACCTACACATGCATTCCTTCTCCTTTTCCTTGTTCGATTCCTTCTTTCCATCTATTGCTTTCTTTTTCAAAGCCTCATCTCACCAGCACTTTCACAGACAGTGGTAAAACTCTCGCTCCTTGGGTCTCTTTAACTCTTGATTCATCTTCTATACTGCCATCAGGGTTATCTAACCCAAAATACAAATATTGTCATTTTACTCAATGGCATGAAACCTCTCAGTAGTTCCCTAGTACCTGCAGAATTAAGTCCAAACTCATTAGCACATGTCCTTCCATAGTCAGGTCACCAGCTAGCTACTTATCCCACTTATCTCCTGCTGTACCACCCATGCATTCTGCACTTTAACATAATACGTTTCTTCTGGTTTCTGGATTACACATCTGTACTTCCATTCAGATTGCATCGTCACTCTGGAATTTCTTTCCTCTTTCCTTTCCTATCTCCACACCCAACTGGGAACATCTACGATTCAGACTTTTTTTTTTCAAAATCCACATTTCTATGAAGGCTTCTTGGACTTTCCACTAAATTTAACCACTTCTTTATAGCACTTCCACTTAACTCTCTGCATAATCACATTTTTAACAAATAACAATTTTTGCATTCCTACATTGGACTGTGCGCTCCTTTAGGACAGACCATGAGCTCCTTTAGCTCCCGTGTCCTACTCGTTTTATAATACTAGTGTTTCAAAGAGTTCCTAGAGGGACAATAGGTGCTTGCCCTAGGAAACTCACAAAGCTCTAAATGTTTGCTACATGCCCAAAAATGTATTAGGAAAAGCAGCTCTAAGTAGTTCTTTGCATGGAAGTTGCTATGCTCTGAGTTATGTGACAATAAAACCCCTACCACAATTGAATGGTCAAATGATATGTCATTTCTAGGTTAGACATAAAGGAATCTATCTCTCTATATTATAGTCTGGAGGACACTAAGTTGGAAAGTTGTTTTATATTGAATGTATACTATATAATCCAACTATCTCTGGATGTTTTCAATAAGTCAAAAGTAGCAGAAGCAGACATAGTTATTGTAGTAACAACGGAAGCAGTAAAGAGCACTGAACCATGAGTATTATGGAGTGGCTAGAAGAGAAAGGATCTTCTGGGGAATTGCAAGTTGATGGCATGCTGGTGGTCAATAAGTAATGCTATTGATCCTGAAAGGGCTGCTATATACTACGTACTAGGCAGGATGAACAACATTTTAATTCTTCATGAGGCCTGGCTGTGCTGCAGTTGAAATGGCACTATATAGCATATTTTAAAAATATTCTATGATCACATATGACTATATAAGTTTCATAGGCTGGACTTGAATTATAGATTACAAAATTCAAATTTTGTGGCATTTAAACTACTTCATTATTAGAGAGTTTCATAATTTGCACCTTAAAGGTACAGAATCTATTTGATGATAAAAAATAAGATGGATTAAATTCTTAACTAACATATTTCTGCATTCTAGCTTCCTCGAGGTCTTCCAGATCAGGCCAACTTTTACTGCTCACCTTCAGACTGATATTACATTTTGGTCTTGAATTCAAGATCTTAATTTTCCAAAGTTTAGTTCATATTCCCTTACAAAAACAAACTTAGGGCCACTTCTGTTTGTTTCTTACTATAAATATATAAAGTTAAAAATGTGATAAATCAAACAAACATAAGCAAACACTAGAGAGAGACATTATGAGAAAATGGAATAACACCTACAAAATTTCTGGAGAAATAATTAGGTAATTAGGTCTAGATAATTAGATGATTAGATCTAGATATAGGTGATACATAATACAGGAAGAAGTGAGAGTTTTTGCTTAGGGTATTTAGTGCATATAGAAATAACTCACCATAATGGGGACACTGGCCATTGAGTGAGCAGCCACCCTCACAATGTTGCTAATATGAAGAACCCCAGAGTCAGAATAGTAAAGGTACAGAAGACCTTTGAGATCATCTGGTTAACACTTTTCTGTTTTATAAATTTCAAAACTGAGCTGTAGAGATTTTGATTTACAAGATGTCAAATAGCTTCCCCAGAGAAACAGATGGGGATGGACATGAGAAACAAACGGAGTAAATGTGTGAATTATCTGCACATGGAAAGTTACTGAATTCCTAAGTAAATGCTGGATAGTTGGCTCTTAAAGTGATAATAAAAAGGTAAGAAGATTTAGAAAAATTGCACATGAAAACCTCCGCAGGCAGGAAGAGGGGGCCTCATGTGTCTCCCCCAAAGAGACATGGAAAACTTTACTAGAAAGGCCAGAAGTTAAAGACATGGTCTTAGAAATAAGCATGAGGGAAAAATAAATGTAGAAATTGCATAAAGAAAACATAAAGCTGTGCTGTCTGCTATGGTAGCCTCAAGACATAGGTACTAATTGAGCACTTGAAAGGTGATTAGTCCAAATTGACATATGTTATATGTAAAATCTCTACATTACAGATTTTGAAGACCCAGATAAAAAAATAAAATATCCTATTAATAATGTATATATTGATTACATATTGAAATTGTATCATTTGGATATATGATGTTAAATAAAATATATTATTAAAATTAACGTTGCAAATTTCTTTTTGCTTTTTTAAATGTATCTACTAGAAAATTTAAAATTACAAAGGTGGCTTGTATTTATGGTTCACACTATAATTGTATTGGACCATGCCGGTACAGAGAATATGTGGGAAAGGGTAGACAACAAATATTAATTGAATACCCTGTGTGGACTGGGTATCTTTTATTTATGTTGTTTTATCAGAGAATCACAGCAATTAAAGGTAATTTCAATAACTATTATTTTTCTATCATTAGTTCCAGGAATCTCCATGTTTTCTTTCTCTTAAAATTTTAAAGGCCACAGTAAAATAAGTTAGACAGGTTTTGTGTATGTGTGTGTGTGTGTGTGTGTGTGTGTGTGTGTGTGTGTGTTTTCCAGTACTATAACTCCTGTTCTGAGCATTTAATATTAGTCTGACACAGGGAAACAAAATTTGAGACCTAAGTAGTAAATATTTTACTATCAGTTGTTCTGGTATAGAAAATATGATCATGAAAACCTGTTTTAAAAGTTGAATTATTTGTCATAAAGCAGAAAACTGGTATTGTTACCCTACTCTGCTAATTTACATTGAGATAACATGTGGACAGACTACATCCCACTCTTCCTGAATACTTTTAATTGGTATGCCCTCTGTCTTTCACTAACGTATCTTATTTCTTCCATTATCTATGAAAGAAGCAAGTGTTCTTTCACCTTGAAAACTGAAATACCTCTTCCCGATATAATCAGATGCTTTCCAACTCCTTTTAAAGGAAAGGAAATTGCTTCTCTGGCTGCCAGCCATCATGAAGCTGAGAACATGTCTCTTGGTAAAGGTAAGGCACCCTAATGAATTACTTTCTTTTGAAAGAAAGACAATCCCTGCAGTAATTCAGTACAAGTGACTGTTATTTAGACACTAATAGAAGAAATAAAAATAGATAAATAAAGACACAACTTCCCATGTATAGCTGTCAGAGATGACAATAAGATAGGAAGCCATGTCCAACCAATCAAAACGTTGAATTTAGTTACTTAAAGGAACATGAACAAAAATACATTTTTGTACTTTGACTGTTCATGTATATATACATATATATATATTAGCCCATTCTCTAGAAGGAGGAAGAAAGGAAGAAAGGAGGGAGGGATAGAAAAAAGAGAGAGTAGGAAGGAGGGTAGGAGGAATCAAAACGGAAAAATCTCTTATAATGTACACATCTGCTTTGAAATATTATACTTTACTCAGAGGTTAACTTTTATTTTGCCTCATAATAAAAGACCACAGACTTTGTGGTAATATATTGATATCACATGTTACTATAGCCATCATTTAATAATTGTTTTCTCAATTTGAGATGTTCTTAGAGAAAATATGGAGTTGTGTAGGAGTCACATTGTCATTTCTATACTATTTGATTGTACTTTATCTGATATTTATTTTATTCTAAAATAGAAGGCCAAGATATAAAATTCAGAACAAATAAATTAAACTGCCTTGAAATTTAGCATGATTGAATTTACATTCTCTTCTTTTCTCCATTGCTTTATACCTATCTATTTTTATTCTCTATTTTGTTAGTGGTTCTAGCTGGTACTGGTCACAGGATTGTGGTTTCACAAAATTTGTGGGGGTGGAGGTGCTCAGAGACCTTCATTGACAACCCTAAGGCCTCCTACAATCCATTGGCTTACACAAGTCATGCATTAAAATATCAAATTATAACAAAGCTGCTTTTCCAAAACACACTGAACTTTATCAACCTAATCTTGAGAAATTTTCTCCAAGCATGTGAAGTGGAATTAATTTACTCAGTTACAATTATTGTGCAATCAATACATTGCTCTGTGGTGAGATACCAAAAAAAAAAAAAAAAAATGTATTGGACATTGTTCCTACCCTGAAAGACAACATAATGTCAAAGGGAAGAATCCATTGCTGCATAACAATCCACTCCAAACTTTAGTGGCTGAAAACAACAGTAATTTTATTACTCATCACTCTGCAGGTCAGGAACTCAAGCAAGGTTAATAGGAGACAGCTTGGCTCTTCCTCCATACTACATTGGTTGGAGTGGCTTGATTGGGGCCAGAAGGTCCAAGATGACACCTTCATATATCTGGGGCTGTGATGTTGGCAGTTGTCCCCCACATAGCCTGACTGTGCACTTAGTAGTTTTAGTCTCTTCTTATCATTTAGTAGTCTAGGCTTAGCATCTTTCTAAGGTGAGAATGGAAGCTTCAAGATGTCTGAAGACTTGGGGCCAGAAGTCACACAATGTCACATCTGTTGTATTTCATTGATCATTACAGATCATAGTACCAGCACAGATCGAGGGGAGGAGAAAATAATTTTATCTCTTGATAAAAAGAATAATAAAGTCACATTACTAAAGGGCTGATGAGATAGAATAAATTGTAGCTGTCTTTGAAAACAATATGCCAAGCACTTGTGAAACAAATGAGAATAAAAAAGAAAAGGAATAAATACAAACGGTTTACATTTATACAGATAATGTTGCCACGGAAGAATTTTAAGAAGCTGCTACCATGATTAGAATGATCTAAGATGGGCTTTTCAATCTTCTTCTATTATCATTTCTTTATAAACTTAAATCACCAGAACATGGAACTATTGATAATAAAGTCCCTAAAAAGGTAAGTTGGAGGTGAAGGAAGTAGGTGTGTGCATGCTATGACAAAAATGTGTATCACACCAAGCCAAAATGAGGAAGCAGACTGACAGCTTTCCCACTTTGTACCACTGTTACCTAAAAAGAAAATTTAAGGACACTAAATTCATTAAAATCAGAACTTTATGACCAAAATTTAATTTTTTAGAAAAGTTGCTTCATACACACAATAAACAAACAAAGTAACAAACAAACTCCCAATAACTCCAATTCAAAGAAAAAAATAAATTCTACAATAGTACAATTAGGACTACTTTAAAAATATCAAAGTGTGAAGGCCACCTGCCAATAGAGATTTTTCTAATGGTACTTACAATGAATAATCTTAAATTGTTTCATTTATGAGTTAGGAATAATACTTAAAATTTGCCTTAAATTTCTTCATTTATAAGTAAGACAATCAAAATCAGTCAGAATTTAACTAAAATTAGGAAAATAAGAGCAAAATATCTTGAAATGATGAAAGACAAAAGTTAATCATAGAACAGAATAACAGTAGAAATGAGGGGCAGAATCAAGAGAGCAAGTTCATCAGAAAGACTATTAAAATAAAACATCTAACAAGATTAAGAAATAATAAATGAAAAATATTGCAGTAGGCCTTTGATAAAAGATATTCTTACCAGAGCTTTTTTCTTAATCATAGGAGAATATTAATAGAGTTCTGTGGTAATAGATCTTTTCTTTCAAAGAAAAATTATTTTTGGAGAAATACACAGATCAGAATTTACTCAGGAAGTATTAGAAAACTGAATTAGAGCTATAACCAGTGAAGTGCCTGCAATGTTTTAAAAAAAAAAAGTGTCTTCAACAGAAAACTTTGTTCTTATAAATGTTTAGCAGCAAGTTAAATGAGACAATTATTACAACGCTAAATTCATCAGGCACATAAAAATAGATGAAACCATCTCATTTCTTTTCTTGGAGAACCTGGAATTATTAAAGTTATCATCAATAAGAAAAACAGCAAACCAATGTTCCCCAAAGTGTGTTCTACATAATTCTAGTTATCTAGTTATATTTAGTTTATACTAAATGTTCCTTGGAAAAACTGGCAGTTTCTAGTTAAACATGTTTAGGAAATATTAAGTTTAAATAATTAAAAGAAATTTCCAACTGCAAGGTTTAATAAGAGTATTTAAGTGATAATAGATAATATTAATTTGTGACCATTTGTTAAACTACTTTAACTAAGGACAATTCTCTCATTAGAAAAGGATTCTGAAAAATGTTATTGAAAAGATGACTATAAGCCTATTTAAATTATACATAGACTAAATCTTAAAGAATCCATGAAATCTACTATTATCTGAGAATAACTACACACAATAAATAGCCAAGTATAGTTAACTACAGCAATCAAATAATATTAGAAAACCTGCTGATATAATCTATTATATCAAAAATGTGATTAAAAAATAAGACAATGTTAATAGAAACTGAAACGTGTTTAAATCCAATATCATCATAAAACCTCAATCATCAATAGATAAATATTTAATATAGTAAGGAATATCTAGACAAAATAAAAACAAAAAATATCTATCTCAAACAATAGCTAATGTCACATTTGATTAAGACAGAAATATTTCCAATAAAATCAGAAACAAGATTAGAATACTCACTATTACCATTATTATCTACATTAACACTTTTTGGAGATTCTAAATGATATAATAAATAAGAAAAAGAATTTTTCTTACATAGAGAAAGATGATAAAATTATCATTATTTGATGATGACATGTATTGGAAACATCTATATCTAAGGAGGAAGAGGATAAGAGGAGATGATAGAAGGGCATCCATCAAAGTATTAACTACAGTTTTTTGGGGGAGAGGAGTAAAATTTAGCCATTTTTATCTTTGACCTTTACTGAGTTTCTCAAGCTTAATGCCATGATATTATAATAATTCTATTTAAACATGTGTGATTTCATAAGTGCATGTGAATTTTGACAAAATGCTTGGGATTCATTCACATGGCATAATTTAGAACATTATCATGAGATGGATGCATTAACTCTTCTAAAAAGCCAACTACGGATTAAACAAGCTGTCCAACTCTTCTATCTACTGAGAATTCACAGTTCTTTGAGCCTTAACTAGCAATTTGTATGTTGCTACTTTGAGGGATTTTCAATGGCATTTTCGGATAATATTTTCCCAAATGTCCCCGTAGGGAATCCCAGCCATTTACCCAACACCCTTTCATGTGGATCTCTAAAGAACACAAATTCACCTACTGGTGGCCATTTTGTAATATATATTGTAGAGAAAGCTTTTTGCAAATTCTAGAGGCAAAGGGTCAAAAAGTTCGCATCAGCTGAAAACAGAAAATCATGATTATTTTTAACTCAATGAATAAGTGGAAAACTCCAGAAAATCCAAGAGAATATGTATCTTGACATGGCAAATTTTTAAACTATTCTCATTAACTAGCTGTCATGAATGTTATTACTAATTCATTAACATAAATGGTAAAGACACTCTTAATTTTTTTTTCAGAAGGCTAATTAAAATCAATATATGCATTGAAGATAATAATGACAGAATTCATGAGACCAGTGAATCTCTCACGTCCACCCAAGAAAATATTTAACGAAACCTAAAGACATTTTTGATAAGGGTGCTACTGACATCTATTGGGTATAATTGGCTAAATGTTTTACAATGCACAGGATAGCCTCCCACAACAAAGAATTATATGGCCAAAATATCAATACTATAATTGAGTAACTCTGGGTTAGGTAGTGTGCTATATTGTGTTTATGATTCTTTTAGGGAAAAAAAATTTCTCTTTCTTCCCAAAGAAGCAATACGAATGTTTTTGAAAATGAATCGACATGTAACTGAGAATCCATATATGATGTGTAACTGTATTTTCTGAGTGTTAACACATTTATAAATAATATTTGTTATAGTAACTAATGTAAACCTCACAGCAACTTTTGTGAGGCACTATGGCAGAAAATTAAACGACCTTACTAGCCATTCTTCTCATCTTCCCCAGCTTTGAAGCCAGGCACCCAAAGAACATATTTCTCAGCATTTCTTGAAGCTAGGGGGACCTTTTAGCAAAGGGTAAGGATGTATGTGTGGGCAATTCCCAGGTATTTCCTATGAAACAATTATTATAAGATCTCCTCATTCTTTTCTCCTTTTTACTAAATGGAGAGGGTGAAAATTGTAGTAATCACCTTGGACCCACATGTTGCAGCTATGTGTGAGGATTATAGGGCCATTTTCCTACTTTAAATGCTCTCCTACTTTTGGACTATTATGTGAGTGAATAATAAATTGCTGTATTTTTTTATCTACTGTAGTTAGAGATTTTATTATTATAGCAGATTATTTTATATCCTAGCTATTACACAAGTACTATTATTATCACCATTTAAATTATACAGATCAGAGAAATTAAGGATTTTAACTAAAGCAACATCTTGTAAAGGCTGAGGTTAAACCAAATATGACTTCAGACCTCATGGTATTTCCCACCATGCAATACTACCTCAGTAAGCAGAGTTTTTAAAAGTCACATACTATTGTAACAGCATGATTCCAAGAAACTCCTAAAAGATTTTCCACACTATTTTTCAAAGGAAATTAGCATTTATAAAAAGAGAGAGGGTAGGGGTAGTTTCACTACACCTGAATAAAGCAAGTGTCCCAATTCCATTGAAATCCCAAATTTACCTTTTCCTATAAAAGGAAAAATTAAAGAGCTTTAAACATCTAATTGAACCATGATGCTCCTGAATGAGTCAGGAGCTACCACCGACAAAAGGTTTAGCCTAGTGGTGGGGCAGGTATTGGTATAGATCGCTATTAGCTTGACAATAAGATGAAGAAGCAATCTAAGAAGAAGGGTGGCATATTGCAAATAATTTAATTAAAAATAACAATAACAAGAAAATCCTTATGCTATTTGATGGAAATAATACTAACCTTCTACTACCAAAGAGTGGGATTATTGGTGTTACACAGGAAGTATCATAGTATCTGCTTTAAGCAGGGAACATTTTGCTTCACAAATCATAGGGGGAGAAGTGTAGGATATAATATTTTAAGGATATATAAAGATCCCAGAAATTCGAGAGCAATAGTGCTGTAGAGCAAGGCCTCACTGGAACTATATCAGGAAAGTCATTGAAAATCAAAGTCTCCCTCTCTCCCCCTCGAGATCACATTTTCATGCATTTCTGCCTTTTTCTGCTAGACTACCTCATCCATCCACCGCTCTTCCACTGGTCCTTTCTGCTTCAGCTTGCACAGGTCTCCAAGTGAGGGACTTTAGCCATCATAATAGCAACTCTTCATATGTCATTGTGATACATGTCCCTAAGGTTAACTGCCATAGGCAGGTCTGTTGCCCAATTCTAAGTTCCTCAGAGATAGATCTGATTGGTTCACTTCACATTTTTTTGAGTCAGGCTATGCAAGTCTTAAGTTTCTGCCTTGCTGAACCATTGACTTGCTGCCTTAGGATAGATGTACATCCCTGGTCCACTAAGCATCAGCCAGATGGTGTGGTTACATGGTACATGACCAGAACACATCCACTTATTAGCTAGCAAGGACCACAGCAGCAACCCTTAGAAGGCACTGGAGAAATAGAAGGCCATTATAAACAAGCCTGGTTCAGTTTTGATAATTTTGCTCAACTGAGAAACCATTTTCAACTCAGATGCTAATCAAGAAACTATTCTTTCTGTCAAATGCACGAGAATGAAATATGCTTGCAATCGTGGCAGTGGAATAGAACACAGAGGCGGCTGGGTAGAGCACATAGAACACAACAAAGCAAAATGCTGGAGTCTGCCCAGAAAGGGTGGATGAAGAGGAGAGCTGCTGCACTAACACACAGAGAAAGAATCTGTATCAGATAAGATCCACCAGTTTTGACTAAAAGAAATTTACTCTAGCCAGCTTGAGTGTATAAAAAGATAATGTATTGGATGGATATAAGGTGAGCACTCAGAACTAACAGGAAAACTCAGGTAGCTTTTAGAGAGGCTAAGTTAGATTGAGCTATTTGAGAAATTCATCCAGGTGTGCTACAGCTGGAATGAATAGGTCCAATCATTTTCAGTTTATGTATCACTCTGCCCACAAATCAAATTCTCAGAATTCCAAAAGAGCCTTATTAGGCTTGAGGAGGAGAAGAAAGCACCTTCACTGACAAACTGTACCTAAAATTAATGAGAGAATTCCCCCCCAGAAAAGCCAGATGTTATTTAAAAGTTAAAGAGGAATGGTTGTTGGACAAAAATTAATAATAATGTTCATTACAGAAACTGTTTCTTGAGCAATAAGCAATTAGATGCAGTTGGTAGAATAATAATAATAATAATTATTATTATTATTATTATTATTGGTAGAATTATTATTATTATTATTATTGGTAGAATAATAATAATGATGATGACGATGATGATGATGATGATGATGATGATGAGAACAACCTCTCAAGAATACCATTGAAAGGACTGGTTAATAAGAGTATAAGCTGAACAAATTCAGATGAAACTAAACCAAATCTTCCACTGGAAATAAGATAGTAACTAAAGTGTATATACTTCCTATGTGCTAGAAACCTTTCTAAACACATTTCATTTATTAACTCATTGAGTCTTCACTTCAACCCCATGAAGTTGTCATTAAATCTCATTTAGAGAGAGAAAAAAGCAAGGCACTGAGAGTTTACGTTAATTACATGCAAATCCACGTTAGAAGCAGCCAAGCCAGGACCAGATCCCCAGCACCTGGCTCCACTCCACACTCTACCCAGGAAACCATTGCAAGTTCTTAGGAAGGAAAGGAAATGTGCTACAGAAAGGCCAAGGAGCTAGGGAACAAACCAGCAGAACTTGGACAAAGCAAGGGGAGAAATCTAAAATGAGATAAAACCAAAAGATCTCCTGATGATAAGTCAAGGTAAAGATTTCACCGACTTTTCAGTTAAGAGAAAAATAGAAATTAGAGTGAGAAATAATGACATAGATGATAGAGGTTTTGTTCATCCCTCTTGCGACCAAATCAAAATTGAGACAGAAACACGGAGAAAACAGCAAGCAAAGTCACCTGAGATCTGGATTAACAGAAGCACTACAACTAGAGAGAGAAATAATCAACCTGCAATGGTAGAAGGTAGGAGGGGTCAAAGACGCGAGGCTGAGTGGGACACAGATTGAGGCAGCGGCATCCAACAGCTGCAGACGCTTCTTAAAGGGGCCGTGACTTTCCCAGTGATGGACCTGCTCACTCTGAGCGCTAGTGCCAGGTAGGCTGCATGGGGAGCACCAAGGACTTACAAGGGGACACCGAGTTGTCAGAGCGAGAGCTGGAGGCGAGGCTTTCTCCCAGGCAGAAGTGCTGATGGTATCCATTGTTCCTCTGTTGAGCCTTCCCTCCTTCAGTGTGCACATGCAGCACCACCGCCAAAGCTGAGACATTATCTAACTGGATAACAGAAGTCATTCCACCCAGAGGATTTCCTGAAACTCCACCTCCCCCAACTCTCGGTCCCTCCCAAGCCACATCCAATTGTTCAGTGAGTCAGATGCTCCTTGCTGAGCAGCGCCAAGACTCACACTGGTGACAGCTGACCTCGGTTTCTGGTATGGTTTCTTGAGGCAAATATAAGCACAGCATCTGTAGATTGCTTGCTGAATCTTAACAGGTGGCCCAGGAGGGGCCCGAGCTGAGGCCAAACTTGGCCTGCAGCTGAACCCCTCTAGGACTGTGCCACTGGACAGCTACTAAACAAAGCCGCACTAATAAGACCGAGAGGCTTTGGAGCGTTGCTTCGTGAATAGAAACAGACACAGAAAAGCAGCCAAAATTGGAAAACAAAGAAGCAGAAACCATTTGAGAGAAGAGAACAGATCCAGGATTAATGGAGTCAAGTAATCTAACAGATGTAGAGTTCAAAACACTGGTTATAGACACTCAATGAACTTAGGGGAGGTGTAGATTAATTCAGTGAGAACTTTAAAAAAGAGTAAAAAAAAAAAATACATAAAAAGGGAACCAGTCAGAAATGAAAAATATATCATCTGAGATGAAGAGTATATTAGATGGAATAAACAGAGTGAATAAAGAAGAGGATCGAACCACTGATATAGAGAATGGGGAACTCAAAGACACTCAATCAGAATGGCAAGAAAAAAGAAGCCAAGATGATGGAAAACTTTCCTGACCTGGTGAAGGAAATAGCCATACAACCTCAGGAAGCTGAGAGTCTCAAGAAAGAGGAACCCAAAGAGGCCCACACAAGACACATCATCATGAAAATGCCAAAAGTTAAATACAAAGAGAGAATCTTTAAAAAAGCAGCACAAGAAAAGCAATTAGTTACCTACAAAGGAGCACCCATAAGACTGGCAGCTGATTTCGCAAAAGAAGCTATGCAGGACAGAAGAACTTGGCACAAAATATTCTATGTGATGGCAATCCAGGATCTACAATCAAGAATGCTTTATCCAGCAAAGCTATCATTTAGAGTCTAAGGATAGATAAAGAGCTTCCCAGATGACATCAACCACCGCCGGCGGTGGCAGCACCTGGGAGACGGGGAGGGCTTCCAGGGCTGCGGGCCAGACTGCTGAGAGCTGCTGCTCTGTGAGATTTCATCTGCGTCCTTCTGCTGCTACTAACAGGAGATGCTCAGAGCTCAGAGGTGCCCGGGGCTTCTGCCAAGGGGTGGGGAGGGATTGGGGTACAGTTGTTCCAGGGGTGAAGCCCTAGGCTGGATCTCCATGGCCCGAGTGCTAGTAGACGAAGAGCACATCAGCTTCCTTAAGACAGATGGGAGTTTCATGATTAATGATATACCTTCTGGATCTTATGTAGTGGAAGTTATATCTCCAGCTTACAGGTTTGATCCTGACAGAGTGGATATCACTTCAAAAGGAAACATGAGAGCAACATATGTGAATTACATCAACACATCAGAAGTGGTCAGACTGCCCTATCCTCTCCAAATGAAATCTTCAGGTCCACCTTCTTACTTTTTAAAAAGGGAATCATGCTGCTGGACAGTCTTTCTGATAAACCCGATGGTTGTGATGATGGTTCTTCCATCGTTGATATTTGTGCTTCTGCCCAAAGTGGTCAACACAAGTGACCCTGACATGAGATGGGAGATGCAGCAGTCAATGAATATGTTGAATTCCAACCATGAATTGCCTGATGTTTCTGAGTTCATGACAAGATTCTTCTCCTCGAAATCATCTGAAAAGTCTAGCAGCGGGAGCAGTAAAACAGGTAAAAGTGGGGCTGGCAAAGAAAGGTAGTTGGGTGGTCCAGAACTGGCATTTGCACAAATGCAGCAGCACTGGGTGGCATCCTAGTCTTGAGGGAAAACCATGTGAAGCAACTACTGTAAACTCGAGTCATCCTTAAAGTTGATCTCTTATAACCATTGTGTGTGGTAACTCTTCAGTACATGTTTTGTACTTGGTACACAAGAAAAGCCAGTTTTCATCCTTTGTCTGTAGGAGGTCAATATTGATGTCACTGAATTAATTGCAGTGTCCTGTAGAAAATGATATCAATAAATTATATGAAGTACTATTTAAAAAAAAAAAAAAAAAAAGAGCTTCCTGGACAAAAGTAAGCTAAAGGAATTTTTCAGCACCAAGCCAGTATTGCGGAAAATGTTGGAGGGACTTCTTTAAGAAGGAAAAAACACGTACCAAAAATATGAATAAAGAATGGTAATAAGTACATTCCTGTCAACAAGTACCTCAAATGGAAAAGAATTAAGTGCTCCAACCAAAAGATGAAATGGCTGAATGGATCAGAAAACAAGACTCCTACATATGCTACCTACAAGAGACTCACTTCAGATCAAAAGACACACACCGACCAAAAGGAAAGGGATAGAAAAAGATACTGCCTTGATGGACCTAGAGGGTATTGCACTGAATAAAATGAGTCAGATGGAGAAGACAAATATCACATGATTTCACTTACATGTGGAATCTAAAAAACAAGATTAACAACAACAAAAACAGAAATAAACTCATAGATACAGAGAATATTTTGAGGGCTACTGGATAGAGGTGTTGGGGGAAACAGCGAAAAAGGACAAAGGAGTTAAGAAGTACAAATGAATAGTTACAAAACAAATGTGGAGATATAAAGTGTAACATAAAGAAAATAGTTAACAATATTATAATAAATATGTAAGGGGAAGAGGGGCACTAGATTTAGTGGGGTGATCACTTTATGAGTTATATAGATTTCTAATCACTATGCTATACAACTGAAACTAATATATTATTGTATGCCAACTATAATTGAAAAAAACTCGTTGAATGGTATAATGTAAATAGGAGCAACTAATTGTCTATTAAATTTCAATAAAGCCAGGAAAAAAAGAAAATAGGAATTAAGAGGAACATCTACTGCATATTGCTTGTGTTTTCTTGAATCTGAAAGAAGGTGCTGAAATTTATTATATATTAGATTTCTTATTCTGAATTTCAAGGTCAGACATTCCCAGCTTACATCTCCCCAGATTAAAGCTTCCTTACATCTCCCCAGATTAAAGCTTTCTCCACTGCCGATCCCTCCAACAAGAGTTTTTACAGATAGCTGAAGTGGTGGCTGAGACTTGGATATTTTCAGTTTATGCTATAACATGAGGAAAACATTTTGTATAGTTTCCCATCCTACTTTTAAATAACTTTTAAACAAGAGAAATTCCTGCTAACCATATTAACTTCATTCTGGTTTAATTCCAGGAAAAGAGGGTGAAGAAGTGAAAGGGCTGAGGAGAACCTAGCTAATAATGGTCTCCATCCCATCATTGGTAAATTGTTTATATTGCAGTCTTAAGAATTTCACTTCTTTCCCTTCCTGTTTGTCTTCATGAACAAATTAAATAAGACTCCAAATTCCAATTGTTTGTAAACAACAGGAGATTATTTGGTTGGTAGGAAAGGCTTGTCTACAATTTTAGATAAATTTAAATCCTATCTACTAGAAATAGCCAAACATTCATCCTAAACTAACAAACTGTCTCCATCTCAGGTTTGCTGCTTATAGTATGGCTAATTGCCCACTGAGGGTAGACTAAACTGTGTAGAGTTAGAAATTCCACTAACAGTGTACATTTAACCATATGGTAAATAAAATAGGGAATTTTAGTGTATTCTGGTTCCTGATTCTCCTTCTATATTCATATCTGAAGTATTTCCCAAAAATAAAAAAGAGGAGGCAGATTCATCCAAGGGTGAAGAGACATGGGTTTATCTTTGCCTTCTTACTGTCTCACATTTCTTAAATTAAATAAATAAATAAATAAATAACACACACAAAAAAAACAAACAAAAACAAAAAGTAGCAATAAAAACACTTCTTTTTTCTCCCTAGCAAGAAACAGAAACACTGAGCTAAAACATTAAGAGGCCTCAAAAAATTGTCACTTATTGGTTGACACCAAACTTTAAACCTAGTTCTGTTTCTTCGCTTTTTTTATTTTAACTGTCATTTTCTTTCCAGATTTATAGGGATATAATTGACATATAGCATTGTCTAAGTTTAAGCTATACAATGTGTTGATTTGATACACTTATTCATTATGAGATAACTACCACAGTAGGGTTAATTAGCACCTACATCACCTCACGTAATTTTATGTGTGTGTGTGTGTGTGTGTGTGTAGAATATTTAAGATATACTATCTTTGAAACTTTCAAGTATATATAATAGAGTAAGATTAACTACAGTCAACATGTTGTGCATTAGGTCACCAGATCTTATTCATCATATAAATAAAAGTTTGTTCGTTTTGACCAATGCCTCCTTTTTCTGACACCTCCACCCCCATTTTACTCTGTTTCTTTGAGTTTGACTTTTATAGATTCCGCAAATAAATGTACCATACGGTCTTCCTCTTTCTCTGTCTGAATTATTTCACTTAATATAATGCCCTCTAGGTCTATCCACGTTGTCTTAAATAGCAGGATTTCCTTCCTTCTCATGGTTGAATAATATTCATATGTATGTATCACATTTTCTTCTTTTGTAAATTAAATTTATTGGGGTAACATTGGTTAATAACATCACATTTTCTTTATCTATTTCACCTGTAGACAGATACGAAGGTTGTTTCCATATCTTGGCTATTGTAAATAATACTGCAGTGAACATGGGACAGTAGATATCTCTTTGAGGTTTTTACTTCATCTCATTTGGATATACACCCAGAAGTGGGCTTGCTGGATCACATGATAGTTCTATTTTTAACGTTTTGAGAATCTCCATACTGTTTTCCATAGTGGCTGCACTGATTTACATTTCCACTAAATTACATAGGGTTGTCTTTCTCCACATCCTCACAGACACTTGTAATCTCTTGTGTTTCAGATGATAGCCATTGTAACAGTATGAAGTGGTAGCATTGTGGTTGTGATTTGCATTTTTCTGATGATTAGTGATGTTGAGCATTTTTGCATGTACCTATTGGCCATTTGGATATCTTCTTTGGAAAAATATCTATTCAGTTCCTCTTCCCATTTTTTAAATAAGATTGCATGTGGGGATTTTGTTTGTTTTGTTTGTTTTATTTTGCTCTTGGGCTACATAAGGTCCTTGTATTTTTTGGATATTAACCCCTGATCAGATATATAATTTGCAATTATTTTCTCCCATTTTATAGGTTGCTTTTTCATTTTGTTGATTGTATCTGTGTAGAAGATTTTTAGTTTGATGTCGTCTCATTGATTTATTTTCACATTTCTCACTTTTGGTATCATATCCAAAAAATCATTGCCAAGACCAATTATAACGTTTTTCTCTATATTTTCTTCTAGAAGTTTTATGGTTTCAGGTCTTTATGTTTATGTCTTTAATCGATTTCAAGTTATTTTTTGAGTGGTGTAAAATAAGGGTCCAATTTTATCCTTTTGCATGTGATTATCCAGTTTTCCCAACATTATTTATTGAAGAGTATTTTCTTTCCTCCTTGAATATTTTTGGCTCTCTTGTCAAACATTAGTTATCTGTATATGCGAGGTTTTATTTCTGAGCTGTTTATTCTGTTCCATTGGTCTATGTGTCTGTTTTTATGTCAGCACCATACTGTTTTGATTACTATGACGTTGTAGTGTAGTTTGAAATCAGGGAGTGTGATGTCTCTAGTTTTGTCTTTTGTCAAGATTGTTTTGGCTGTTTGGAGTCTTTTGTGTTCCATATGAATTTTAAGATTGTTTCTTCTATTTCTGTAAAAATGTAATTGGAATTTTTATAAGCATTACATTAAATTTGGATATGACTTTGGGTAGTATGAACATTTTAATAATATTGATTATTCCTATCAATAATACAGAATATCTTCCTTTTGTTTGTGTCTTCAATTTCTTTCATTAAAGTCTTATAATTTTCAGTTTACAGATCTTTCACTTCCTTGGTTAAATTTATTCCTAAGTATTTTATTGTTTTTTATGTTATTGTGAACAGGATTATTTTCTTTGTTTCAGAGATTTTGTTGTTAGCACACAGAAATGCAATTGATTCTGCATGTTGATTTTGTATCCTGAAACTTTACTCAATTTGTTAGCTAGTTCTAACGTTTTTTTTGGTGGAATCTTTAAAAGTTTCTAAATATTCGATCATATCATCTGCAAACTAAGACAGTTTTACTTTGTCCTTTCAAATTTGAATGCCTTTTATTTTTTTTTTTCTTCCCTGATTGCTCTGGCTAGAATTTCCACATTGAACAGTAGTGGTGAGAGTGGGCATCCTTGTCTTTTCTTCATATTGGAGGAAAAGCTTTCAAACTTTCACTGTTAAGTATGATATTAGCCATGGGCTTGTCATATATGGCCTTTATTATGGAGAAGTATGTGCCTTCTGTACCCTATTTGTTAAGAGTTTTTATTATAAAAGGATGGTTTATTTTATCAAATGCTTTCTCTGCACTTATTAAGATGGTCATATAATTTTTATATTTTATTCTATTAATATGGTTTATCACATTTATTGATTTGTATATGTTGAACCATCTTGCATCCCAGGAGTAAATCCCACTTGATCTTGGCATATGATCCTTTTAATGTACTATTAAATCCAGTTTGGTAATATTTTGTTGAGAATTTTTGTATCCGTGTTTTGTATCTATATAAGAAATATTTGTCTGTAATTTCCTTTGTTTTGTAGTGTCCTTATCTGGCTTTGGTATTGGAGTAGTGCTGATCTCATAAGATGAGTTTGGAAGTGTTTCCTCCTCTTCGTTTTTTTTTTTTTTGGAATAGTTTAAGAAAGATTAGCATTAATTCTCTTTAAAGGAACACTAGAGATGCCATTTGGTCTTAGGCTTTTCTTTATTGGGAGATTTTTGATTACTGATTTAACCTCCTTAATATCGTTTTTCTTTTTTTTATTTTATTTTATTTATTAGGGCTGAGAAGATTTTTCTTGGCCCTAAGCTGTGCCACCTTGGGAGGAGGGATGACAGAAGTAAAGTAAAACTGCTCCTTTATCCTCTCCAAACTTGTATTTTCTTGGTTCCCATAGTGTGCTGGAACTTCTCCACTGGAAACCTGAATTTCCACAAAGGCTCCTATCTGTAGATGATTGTCTAAGACAGTGTTTTTCAGGGGCTCCTGGACCATGGCCAAGAGAAGCTGGAGCCAGTTTATAGGCCACTCACTGCAAGGTCCACAACTGAGACTGAGGTCTATATGCCTATCACTTGACACAGGCAGGCGAGACTCCTTCCAGGTCACTTGGCATATGGTGCTAGATGCCACAGCTCCCACAAAGGCATTTTCTTGCATGGATGGATGCCAAACTTGGGAAGGAGGGTTGAGGGGGAAGCACACGAAAGAGAAACATCTTATTTAGATCAGCCTCATGATGCTAACTAACATCATTCCCCGCTTAGCTGTCATGAGCACATACTCTATGACAGGCACAAGGACAATCACTTTGCTGGCATAATTTTAGTTAATATTCTAACAGCAATTTGATGAAGCAATTTTTATTACTATCATTATTGTTATTGTAAAAATGAGAAAATTAAGTTAAGTAACTTACTCATTACATGCAACCACAAACAAAACTTTAATCTAATTCTACTTAACTTTAAAAACCTTCATATGGATCAAGGTGTGAACAGGCTTTTTCCTTTGCTTTCCAGTCTTCATTTCTCAATAATTAGATATTATGTATGAGGTGCTGTTCTAGGCACTGGAGATAAAAGTATGTGAACAAGCCAAAGACTCTGCCTTCGACGAGGCTTATATTGTAGTAGAGAAAGCAGATAATAATTGTTTTTTTAATATGTAATTCTAAGTAGTAGTAAGTGCTATGAATACCTCACTTGCTTCTCTAACTTATTTCCTACTCTCTCCCATTTGTTTGCTATGGTTCAGGAGCACTGGGTCATTCCATCTCTTTAATGTGTCTTGCTTGTTTCTCCCTTAAAGTATTATCATAAGCCCTTTTCTCTACCTGGAATAGTCTGGCAGTAGACTAAATAATCAGATTTATCTCTGAAGAAAGATCTCACTGAGAAAATGGCATTTGAGCTGTGATCTGAATGATGAGATATTATCAACCTTGTAAAGGTTGGATGTAGACTATTCTGGGTAGAGAAAAGGGCTTGTGATAATACTCTGAGGGAGGAACATGCAGGACATATTAAAGAGATGGAGTGACCCAATGTCCCTGAACCATAGTAAACAAGTGGGAGAAAGTAGAAAATAAGTTAGAGAAGCAAGAACCAGAATTTAAAGGGCCCTGTAGGCCAGAGAGAAGTACACGGATTGCATACTAACTGAAATGGGAAGCCATTGGAGAGTTTTGAAAAAGAGGGTGGTTTGATCTAAATCATAAGATCTTTATTGATATATTTATATGATATATTTAACATGTATTAACATATATATGAAATATATTTTAAAGTTTAGCAAAAATACATATCGAACATCTAGTCATGGTCATTCTTAAGAAAGGGAATGCGATTAGGAGATAGAGATGGGGCTAGCAGGAGAGACTTTTGCTTTATCTGTATTATTTACACTTTTTGCAATGAGAACATATCATGTATTACTTGAAAATTTAAATTAAAAAATAAAATAAATAACTGAAGGAAAACTTTTATGCGTAAGCCAAAGAAATAAGTCATTATCAGACGTAGCTCTAAATTCACTTTTTTTTTCAGAAAAGTCACAAAATTTATACCCAAGCATAGATTTCAATATCCATATGTTTCAAGGCTGCAAATGAAATGAAACCCAAAATTATCTTTATATCATTCTGAGTCAGTACATATGTGCTAGTACACAAAGAAATTACTCTTTTGTTAACTTGAAACTTCTGAAAGATGATATGAAGAAAAGAGAAGAAAAACATATTCCTGAATTTCCTCGTATCATACAGTTCAGAAAAAACACGGGAGCAATTCTATTATCTATAACTGTTTATAAAAATCCAGTCTGGTATGCAGGTCCAAACATGAGTGTCTTGCTATCAGTATGATCATATACAAGTAGTAAGTCTTAAATCAGGTGCAAGAGTAGATATGACCCTGTGGTTCTTTTCTTTCATCATACATAAACACTCTTTTAAACTATTTGACATGGTTAAAAAAACATATGTATAAATTTCAAACACAAAGAGTTTATCAAAATATCACCATTTAGTAAATAGGTAAAACTTTAGTCCTAGAAAAAAAAGCTGTAAACATGGTTTGGAATCTATATTTACTTTTTTATCACTTGTATTTAACTTGGATAACATCAATATTACACTCATTAAAGAAAATTCCAGTCTGAATTTTAATTGCATGAGACCTAGTGGACTCCATGGCAGAGAGAATGACTAAATGCTTTGGGGTTAATAGGTGGCTCTTAACTTAATGAACATAGTCACCAATACCTTTCTAGAAAATGTGCCAGCTTGAGAAGTGACCCACCCCATGGAAAAAGGATGAAAGTTCTTGAACATGATTCAGGGGTAAAGAGGGGTATTTTTGAGTAGAACATGGTGATGTGTCATTTAAAGTATCTTTCAATTATTTTCTTTAAGAAGTTTGTACCAGATTCTTAGAATTCAGAGGTTAATATTAAACAAAGAGAATCAAATGAAATGCCTGAATCAAAGAACTGAGGTAGCAGAAAGCCCTCTTAATATTTAGTAAGAATTCACCAACTATTCATCTATAAAATGTTCAGGCATCATATGAGATTAAAAGAAAAAGACATAATTTTCCAGGGACAAAGAGATTAATATGAGCACTTTTGTCTATATTTAAAAATAAGAGAAAAATTGAAATTTTTTACATGCTCTAAAATTTAAATAGTATAATTAAAATTTATCAGTATTATTGTTCATGTTTATCTTATTCAGCTAAGGGCTATAAATGCACTCCTAGAAACACCTAAAATGTGAGAGGTATTTATCGCGGAACTACTGAATGCAATGTTCCAAGCTGGATGTAGGGAAAACAATAGTGTGAACATTGTAAACAATAACCAGATAGAGGCTCATGCTCATTTGGACCAAAAGTCTAAAGGAGAAGATGAGTATAAAACAATTAATGTCAATGATGATTTGTTAATAAAGTATATTGTGCCAAGAACACATAATTGGTGATCTTCCCTATTCAGATGGTGTTTATTACAGTCAGTAAAAGATTCCCTGAAGAAGAGATATTTAAGTTAAAATGTGAAGTATTAGTGGGATGTAGTTGGATAAAGAGGTGAGTGGAGGGGTGCAGAAAAGTATTACGCACCGAAGGAAGAGCATGCATGAAGGTCCTGAGGCAGGCAGGAGGGAAATATTGGAAGATGGCCAGAGACCATGCCTCAAGAGAGATCATGCCAAGAGATGATGCTGTCATAGTAGTCAGGTCTCAGATAAAATATGGCCTTATAGACCACATTAAGGATTTTGGATTTGACTTAAGAATAAGCAGAAATCATTGGAAATATTTTAACTAGAAAATGAATTACAATAAAGTGTGTACTATTGTATGATGAGCAATCAGAGGGGATCAGTGGTACATGTGGAGAAATCAAAGAGGAGGTTTTTACAACATCTACATGAGAAGGTGGTTCATCTATGGTAAAGATGCTTGGGATGAAGAGAAGATGCAAGAAATTGCTAAGTAGGTGGAACGAGCAGAACTAGATATGTGGATATAAGAGAGAAAGAAGATGATGTCCATAATTTCTCACAAATTTATGGCAGAGACATGTGAAACATCTGTCAGGATTCTTGCTAAGTATGGGCCAGAGTTTAGACACTTCCAGTTTGCATAGCTTTGCAATGTAGTACCTGTGAAGATATTTTAAAGGATCATTTGGATAATATTCTGCAGTCATCAGGGAAATTTACACCCTCTAGACAATCACTAAGGATTCCGAGAAACTGTACTGTAGAATTAGTCCTTGAAAGAAGCTTCTGATTCTGTATCTGACAACACTGATATTAGCTGCCCTCTAGAAATGTTGAATGAAGTAGGTATAAGGCAAAATAGCCAGGCAAGGATCATTGTCTCTGGAAACTGCACAAGAATTACAAGGAGCTCAGAGAATGCCAGTAAGCTCAGGGAAAGAGTATTTGTATCACAGTCCTTTCTTACGTATTTCTGGAGAAAAAGAAGCTGTTCTTTACAAACCTCCCAAAAGGTGCTGACAGTTATCTACCTATAGTTAGAATCCCAGAAATTCTGAACCAATCTAAGATAAACAATTTGATCTACTCTCCTAATTATTAGTAACAGAAAATCTCAAGAAAAGGAGTAAACCTGTGGAATGTGATGCAGGCATCTACTTAAGTTGGCCCATGTAGAGGATTAGAATTAAACATGTGCATTTATATATGTGTGTGTGTAAATATATATTGCATAATAATATATTACATAGTAAATGCATCAATGTGTGTGTATACACACATACCACCACCACCACCACCATCACCATCACCACCAAATATCTTGTTAGTGCATGATAATTCCTTTTTCTAGGATCTTTCGTGGAGATACATTTCAAAAAAGAATTCTTAAGCCTCCAGGAGTTATCTTTTGTCCTATAGTTAATCTGTTAATAAGGCCAATTTAGCTGTAATGTAACTGGTAATGCATAATGTCCTATTTACTGCACAATTCTGAACTTGCTCAGAGATTACCTATGAGCAAGCTGTCCTTACCCGTGGGCATAGTTGGTTAGGAGACACTTGGTATGGTTTCAGAACCACAGAGAAGACTCAGGTTTTGAACTTGTTAAATGTTCTGGGGAGAGTTATTTAAGACTGTCAGCTCCTATGAGAGCCTACTGTATGAAAGAACTGCATTAGGCATAGTGTCTGATCTTAAAATCTATCTGAGGGATACAGGATTCACATGAGGGTAAAATGCATAACAATAACAGGGCTGTATTTGAAAAAGGGCAAATCAGCATAAAACAAGACAAAGAATATGGCTGACCGTCACTAGAGTGAGTTAGAATATAACCTGAGAAGAGGTATATTACTGGATATGAAACACAGTAATAACATTCCATTTTAATTTATTGAGTTTTATGTCTATTTCCTTTCTCTTTTTCACAGGTTAACACTACCATTATTGGTTTGATTTAATTTGCCACTGTTGAGTAGCCTGCCATTTGGAATGAGCTTGCACTCCATCTGCTGTAAATGAAGGATTTGCAAGTGGCATTCTTCCCTATTTTCTTAAGGATTTACGGTGTCACTAGCTTTCAACTGACTCTACTAAAGGGCTTTTTGCCAGGATACTACCTAATGCCAATTTTTATTAAGTTTCCATAAATATTTATTAATACAATTGTGCCCAAATTTTTCTTTAAGTATCGAACATGCCAAAAGAGGTATTTGTTTTTCTACTTTTCTATGCCCATATTTAAACATGTTACGTAAATACGTCCACACCTAAATCTGTCCTATCTTGTTGATTCATTTTTAAAATTCACACCCTGTCTTGTATAAACTCAACCCAACCATGAAAGTAATTTGTTCATGAGTCATAACCTTACAAACATTGAAGTAATTGTAAAAGCATCTCTTGTTAGTTTGTGATTAGGGTATTAAGTTTGATAACATGCTGTGTTAGATTTTAGAAAAAAAGTCATAAAGGGTTTTATTTCTTAATGCTCAATATCACTTAATCGTAAACACGTACAAGGACAAAGCTAAATGTACATCCATTTTAACACCTTCAAAAATAATCCTCCTGGGTGTATCATGGCAGACGGTGCTGTTTTTTTTTTTACAGAGTATGTATAGAATATAGAAACTGAACAGGTATCTATAGGCATGCTACAATATGCTAAAATGGTCTGTTTATTCAATGAACATAATATTTTAAAATGAAATATCAGAAAAAAATTACCTGCTGTATAACTATGAATTTGAACCAAATATGCTTTAGAATTCATCAACACCATATCTAGCAGTGATTCAGAGACAGTGTAATTCAGTGCAAGAGGACTACGAAGGCAAATACACTCCTATTTAACAAGATGAGGACATCCCCCTACTTCACATATTAGGCTAAGAATGAATTTCTCCTAGAAATATTTGTAGTAGGCTAAGTTCGAGCAAGGAGCACATTATCCGCCAAAACTTTCCTGATAAAGCAGTATGTCAAGCCAACTGGAGAATCTCTTGGTAGCAGAACAATCCTCCTCCTGTATTAACAACCTCGTTTAATAACTTCTCCCTCCACTCACTTTCCCTACACTAAACATCCTTAATATCTGTCTGAGCTATTCCCTGCTCTCCAACATCACCAATATTTTCTGTACTGGGCTTCTTGACATTTCTTATCATTTATAGAAATATTTCCTAGTTGATTTACTAGTTTCCGGCTGAATCCCTTTCCAATTCACTCACTGAACAAACACAAATTTCATCATGTCATTCTTGTTTAACATAGTCTAATGATCTCAATAACTCGAGGATTCCAGCATAACATTTCTATTTATGAGCTCAGGGACTGCCCAGTTGCACTGTTTTCATTTTCCATTATCGTGCCCACTTTGTGCCTACACTCAGACACACTCTGTTCTAACTTCTCTGAACATGCTGTACTCTCCCATTTAGGACCCTTCGCTGAGAATGTCATTGAAAAGTTAGCTCAAGTATTTTCTCTTTCCTGAAGATTTTCAGAAGTGCGCACTATAGGAATGTGGGATGTGATGAAAAAAAAAAGCTTGCTCTGCAGAGCAGCTGGTATTTGGAAGTGCCGATATCAAATTCTAATCCTCTGGCTAGCTGTGTGATCCAGAAATAATGGGTTGGTCACCACAAGTTAACAGTCAACCATATCCATCCTTGTTAAGTGGGTGCTGCCACCAAGGAAGAGGACAAGTAGTTGATGCCTGAGCAACCACAGTCCTTCAGACTCTGGCTATAACAATTTTTTTTGAAATATAATTGACTTATAATACTGTATAAGTGTAAGATGTTACACTTATGTTAATTTGATATGCTTATATATTGCAATATGATTAACACCTTAGCATTAGCTAACACCTCTGTTGTGACACATATTATTATTATTTATACACGTATTTATTATTTTTCTATTTGGGGATGAGAACGTTTACAATCTAGACTCTTAACAACTTTGAAGTACATAATACGGTAATTATTTTATTTTTCAACTATAGTAGAAATTCAATATTATTTTATATTAGTTTCAGGTATACAGCATAGTGGTTAGACATTCATATAATTTACAAACTAATCCTCCCAATTAGTCTAGTACCCATCTGGCACTATACATAGTTATTATAATATTATTGACTATATTCTCTATGCTGTACTTTATATTTCCATAACTATTTTGTAACTACCAACTTATACTTCTTAATCCCTTCATCTATTTTCACCCAGCTCCCATTCCCTTCCCATCTGGCAACCATCAGTTTGTTCTCTGTTTCTATTATGTTATGTTTGTTTCTATTTCTGTTTCTGTTCTGTTTGTTTATTTGTTTTGTTCTTCAGATTCCACATATAAGTGATATCATATGGTATTTCTGTTTCTCTGCCTGACTTATTTCACTTAGCATAATATCCTCTAGGTCCATCCATATTGTGGCAAATGGTAAAATTTAATTCTTTTTTATGGCCGAGTAATACTTCATTGTATATATGTACCAATTCTTCTTTATCCAATTTCTATCGATGGGCATTTAGATCACTTCCGTATCTTGGCTATTGTAAATAGTGCTGCAATGAACATAGGGGTGCATATATCTTTTCAAATTAGTGTTTTGAATTTCTTTGGAGAAATACCCAGAAGTGAAATTGCTAGGTCAAAAGGTAGTTCCATTTTTAGTTTTTTTAGAAACCTTTTAACTGTTTTCCATAGTGGCTGCACCAATTTGCAATCCCACCAATACTGCATGAGGGTTCCCTTTTCTCCGCATTGTCGCAATCATTCGTTGTTTGTTGATTTGTTGATGATAACCATTCTGACAGGTGTAAGGTGATGTCTCATTGTGGTTTTAATTTGCATTTCTCTGATGATTAGTGATGTCGAGTATCTTTTCATATGTGTATTGGCCATCTGCATGTCCTCTTTGAAGATATGTCTGTTCAGGTCTTCTGCCAAATTTCAATTCAATTGTTTTATAATATAGTATTGTTAACTATAATCATAATGCTGTGCATTAGACCTCCAGCACTTTCTCATCTTCTAACTGCAAGTTTGTACCCTTTGACCAACATCTAACATTTGACAAGGAAGCCAAGAATACTCAATGGGGAAAGGATAGTCTCTTTAATAAATCGTGCTAGGAAAATCAAATAACCATATACAGAAAAATAAAATTGATTGAACCTCTATCTCACACCACACCACACACACACACACACACACACACACACACACACACACACACACCTTGAATGGATTAAAGACTTAAACATAAGACTTGACGTAAAACTCCCAAAAGAAAATATAGGGAAAAGCTCCTTGACATTGGTCTTGAATTACTTTTTAGACATAAGCACAACCAGCAAAAGCAAAAAATCAACAAGTTACATCAAGCTAAAAAGCTTCTGCACAGCAAAAGAAATAATCAATAAAATCTAGAAGCAACCTATAGAATGGGAGAAAATATTCGCAAACCATATATCTGAAAAGGGGTTCATATTCAAAATATTTACAGAAGTCATAAAACTCAATAACAAAAAATAAACAATCTGATTTTTAAAATGGTCAAAGGAAGTGAACAGACATTTTTCCAAAGAAGTCATACAAATGGACACCAGATACATGAAGAGGTTCTCGACAGGACTAATCATCAGGGAAATGCAAATCAAAACCACAATAAGATTATCACCTCACATCTCACCGTGACAATTTGCAACCTTGCCAGCCTATTAACTTTCAGAACTTTGCCCGTATCATACACTCCTGTCATACCTGGACTGTAATTTTCTCTGCTCCCTCCTAGCCATTCTGGATCCCTATACTATCTCTAGCACTTCTCACTTGTTGCTTCTATTTGGCTAAACACTTCAATCTTTATTGGACTGTAAACACATATAAGTTGACCTTTGAACAACGTGGATTTGAACTGTATGAGTCCACTTACGCATGGATATTTTTCAATAAATAGTCTGCTCTTCATATCTGTGGGTCTTGCATCTGCAGATTCAATAACCACACGTGGAAAACAGTATTTTTGCATTCTCAACTTCAATTTCCCAACTATAGAGTCCTAATGATGGTTCAAAAACACTGTTTTTATCTGAAGTTGGTTGAATCCTCAAATATGAAGGGCTGACTATAGAGTTGAAAGTTATATGCAGATTTTCAACTGGCAGAGGTATAGGTGCCCCTAACCTCCACATTATTCAAGGGTAGACTGTATATATAAATATATACATATACATATATGTACATATATGTATGTTTATATATATATATATATACACACACGTATATATACACTTCCGATACACACATTTCATATATAAAAGTATTTTCTACCTCAACTTTAGTTTTTTGTACACATTAATTTGACAAGGCTGTATTGCCCTGCATCTTTCTGGCTTAATCTTCTCTCTGTATCTTCACCCTGGAACTCATAACCTATTCTATCTGAGTCACGTAATAGCAATAATTACCATTTATGGTACACCTACTATGTACTAGGCAGGGTACGAGGCACTTTGCATACATAGTGTGATCTTCCCCACCATCCCAGGTATAGATATTATTAGCGCCACTCTAAAGCTGATGAGGTAAAAGCAAAAAGGTTGAGTATTTGCTCATTCACGGCTCATAAGTGCAATACTGCAGCACATACACACAGAAAAGGCAAGTCAGAGAAAGGTAAAAAAGTAGAAAATGGTTTTTGTGTGTCCAGAGTAGTAAAGGAAGAAAAATTAGGGAGAAAAGGGGCACACTTCAGAGCATAGCCCTCCACAGTGAGTATTTGGTATGACCCATCTGACCCAAAATCGCCAGGTAACCTATACCTTCCAACTGCATTCCTAGATCTGACCTCAAGCCTGAAAGATCCAAATTCTCACGACAACTTGTTCTGTTGTTCAGGCCTAAGGAAGGTGTGTCACATAGAGGTAAGTCCAGATACCTCAATCCTAAGTGGTTGGATCAAAAGAGGTTGAAGCCTGAAGAGACAAAAAAATAGGAATCGAGAGTATTACCAATGGATCATTAGCTGCTTTGTTGAATTAGAAAATTTTGTAATAAAAAAAGTCAACTTGGAATTTTGAGAGAAGTGGCATCAGAAAATAAACAGCACTTGGACAGAAATCAAAAGCTCTATATTTCTGCAAATGGAAGGAAAGTTTGTAAAAATAAAAAAGACTAACTAGAACTGTCTCCTTCAAGTTTAAGACCTTAATGAAGTTTCTCTGTTCTGAAAAATAATCATTATAATAACAGTTACCATTTAATAAACACCAATTTCGTGCAAGATGTGTTGCCCTCCTGATCTCATAAACCTGACAAAAACCTTGTAAAATGGATAATATTATCCCTATTTCACATGTAATGAAATCAATTGTTGCAAAAGATTGAGTAACTTCAGAGTTCTCCAGAGAAACAGAACCAATAGGATATATATATTTATAAAGACCAATAGGATATATATATATTGGTTCTTTATAAAGAACCAATAGGATATATATATTTATAAAGACATCTATTATAACGAATTTGCTCACACAATTATAGAAGCTGACTAGTCCCAAGACGCAGTCAGCAAGCTAGAGCCCCAAGAGAGTTAATGGCATAGTTCTAGTACAAAAGCCAGAAGGCTTAAAACCTAGGAAGAGCTGATTTTTCAGTTCAAGTCTGAAGGAAAGAAAAAAAGTCCCAGCCAGCTCTAAGGCAATCAAGCAGGATAAATTTCCTCTTACTCTGGGAAAGGTCAGCCTTTCTGTTCTATTCAGGCCTTCAACTGATTTGTTGAGGCCCACCCATGCTAAAGAGGGTAGTCTGCTTTACTCAGTCTGTTGATTTAATGTTAAACTTATCTAAAAACACTCCCACAGAGATACCTAGAATAGTATTTAACCAAACATATGGGTACCACATGACCCAATTAAATTGATCCATAAAATTAACCATCACACTTGCCTAAAGCTATCTAATTTGTAAGTGCTGAAGATGGGATTTAAACTCAGGTCTACCCTTTTAAAAGCCTGTAGTAATTCCTCTCTGTCAGAAACATGACAACAAGAATTACCTAGAATGTATAACTTTGTTACTTAAAACTTGTGCCAAGATAATAGAAAAATTAACCAATGAGTGATTATATATATAAATATTTATCTAAATATTTATAAATACATATGTAACTTAATACATATATACACACAATTTCGAACATTAGCTATATTGGTAAACCCATTTATTTTTGTACTTTAACTAAATTCTGTATGCTGGAGCCAGTATGCTTTAGAAAAGGGGAAAGGGGCTGGGAGTGTTAAAGGTTCTATGGAATAAGGAGAAGCCAGGCACCTGGATTTTCTTTATTAATGCATGAAAGTTTTCCTCAATGGTCATAAATTTTAGAACCTTAAATAAATCACTTATCAGTTTGATTATATTCAAATAAAGAACAAAAATTAGTTTAAGAAGGTCTTCTTTCATACTTGCAATGGTATTTTTTCTTGTAATGCCTCAAGAGAAAAGGGAGATCACATTTGGGAGGAGGGGTAAGATAAAGAAGTCAATCAAATACAATGACTGATTATCTGAAAAATACAGGTAATCAGTCATTGTATTCTTTCCAGGCAGCTTAATAAGATTCTGAGAATCCAAGAATGGGAATACAGTAAGGAATTAGCTGCCTAAAATTCTAAGTCAATTCTGTTTTGTTCCCATGGTTTCATGTGACATTATATTCTATAAAAGGGAAAATATACTGCTCAAAATACACCTGGTTTGGGATGAACTTGTATGTATAGAAATTACAACTTCTTGTTAAATGAAAAATAGTCATGCATGAATGCTATTCATAGACCCACTAATATAACCGTACGTTCTTTCCTCAGTGCAGTGTTATTAACCAACTATGTACTATTTTTAAACTTCTCTGAGGCTTTATGAACAAATCAATGGCCTTCTAATTCCATCGAAGTCTGATAATAACCTCTCAAGATTTCTTTGGTATCAAATGGTTCTGGGAAAGGAAGACCATTCTGATCGATGAACTGACAAAAATCATCACATTGGGAAGCAATTTGATTCCTAAGATGATTGTACATCTGAGGACTAAGAATTGGTTGTGGTACACTATATTTTTAGGTCATGCATGTCATATATATGCCCAATATGCAGAAATGTGCTGAGTCGCGCAGGTCTGACTCAGTACACTTTAGTTTCTTTTGCTTTCTTCAGTTAAGTATCACGTGGGGAAAAAACTACCTAAAATGTAAGACTTGGAAAAAAAATTAACATCTTGCTAAATATGAGCTTGGAAGTTACTGTTATAAATTTACATAAAGTTAAAATAAATTAAAATTGGAGCTCAACGTGGTTGACCCTTTCATAGAATGAGAAACCGCAGTGTAGAGGGGACAGACTTGAACTAAGAGTGAGACCTGGACTCATACCTCTGAACCTGGGTCTGTCATTATCGGTGACACTGTCCAGGTCTTTGTCCTTCTAGTTCTTTATATATAATGCCTAATCTGAGAATGATAATTAGTGTGTATTGTATTGTAATGCATGCTATCATGATTCTATAGATAAACACCAAGGAAGAGAATAGATGAAAAAAACCTGTGCAGTACTGACAGAAAAAGACAACATGAGTAGACAATAAAATGTTGGCTCTGAAGATCTAGATGAAGAAAGGTAACAGAAGCAAAATATGGAATGTAGTCAAAAGAGAGCAAACACCAAGATTTTCAAATTATGCTAATTATCAATGTGGAAAGAAGGGAGAATTAGAAACTCCTGGGCATTGAGAATTTAATGCTTAGAAAGGAAAAGAGGAAAAAATGGAAAGTAATGAAAAAAAGAAAAGAAAGGCTCTATGTGGTCCTACCTGGTATCCACTAAGTTTGCAAGAGTCTGAAGAGAAGAAGAAAGATCCTCAGTCAGACACTAATCAAAATACTCTATAGCATATTTACATCTTTTATATCTTTCTGTTTAGAGAATGTTGACTTCTTTCTCTCATCTGTTATAAAAGAACAGACCAGAGATCTTAACATTTTTTGTAGAGTTATAAACAGAGAAAGATGCAAAGGAGTTAGCAATTGTCCATGTAGGGATTAAGTTATGAAACTTTGACTATAAAGACATAGGAAATGTTTTCAAGACACATTTTTGCAATGATTTGAATGTCAGAGTTGTATGATGTAAGCTTGGGAAATAGTACACTGATTTATTCTCAAAGATTTATTTGGGAGGAAAGAACCGGAAATACAAGCTGCAATCTGTAATAGCGGTGTTCAAAAAGCCAAAAATAAAGATTGTTTACATATTGTCTTAGAAATGAAATATCTACTAGACAACAGTTTTTTGTGATCAATGAATACTGCAGTGTTAAAATTCACCATATAATTTAATGAACTGATATGAAGTTAGCATAAAAAATACCTAACTAAGCTAAGGAAAAACTGAAAAATTGGATGACTAAAATAAGCCAAACACACAGATACGTTCTTGATCCTTTCACCACATAAATCTACTAGGAAAATAGATGAGTCAGAGGAATAGCAGCTAGGAAGATCAGATGAATAAATAGCTGGTTGATGGACTGCACTTCGAAGTTGTCTTCTTTACTCTATATATTTATCTGAAATTGAAAGAGATATACATAGATTTTCAATGAAGAGGATCTTCTAGAATATGTAATTATATTTGTTTTGAGTACCACCACACTAGTCACAAATGCCTTACGCCCACCCAATTTCTATAGCCGGTGAGAGCATATGCTAACAGGGAGAAAGCACATATTAATAGAAGTGAAGAGGAGTGGAAAAGAGCATATTCCCTGGAAATATCCAGCACTTGGTTAATTCATGTCACTGTCAGATCCCTTCTCTGTCCTTTCATTTGGCTTTTTAAACTCAGTGCCTGGCACTGCTTAGTACATAAAAGGTACCCAATAAACATGTTTGAAAATTAATCACTCAAATATACTGACATTACAATCCCCAAAAAAACTTTTTGAAAATGATTGCTTTCGGTCATCTTTACCAATACAATGAAGAACATTAGGCATTTGTGACTGGCGTGGTAATTATAAAACTACTTGAAACTAATGTAATTACACATTCCATAAGATCTTCTTCCCTGAGAGTTAAATTTTTTATTCTTTTTCCCATTAAAAAGACTATTGAAATAGGTCAACACATTTCCATTATGCTCAATTTTTAACTTTTTAAATAAATATCTTATTACTCTTTTTTATGTGAGGCTGCTATAACAAAACACTGGGTGGCATATAAACAACAATCATTTATTTTTCATGGTTCTAGAGGCTGGGAAGTCCAAGATTAAGACACCAGCAGACTCAGGGTCTAGCCTCTGGGTACTGGACCCAACCCCAGGAGTGTGCCCCAGTGTGGCACACTGGTCTAGCGAGAACCAGCTTCTTAGTTCATAAGTGGCTGTCTTTTCACTGTATTCTCACATGACGGGAGGCCCTAGAGATCTCTCTAGGGCAGGAGTCCCCAACCCCTGGGCCATGGACCAGTACCAGCCTGTGACCTGATGAGAGGTGAGAGGTACATGAGTGAGCTAGCAAAGCTTCATCTGTATTTGCAGCCGCTCCCCAGAGCTAGCATCACCGCCTCAGCTCCACCTCAGATCATCAGGCATTAGATTCTCATAGGAGCACCAGTCTCTGGTGCCAAAAAGGTTGGGGAGCGCTATTTTAGGGTCTCTTTTATAAGGATACTAATCCCATTTAAGAGGGCTTCACCCTCAGGCCCTAATCATCTTTCAAAGTCCATACCTCCAAACACCATCTCATTGGGGAAGAAATATTCAATCCAAAACATTCTGTTTCTAAATTCTAAAATTCATGTCCTTGTTGCATACACAATACATTCATTTCATCTGGAGAGCCCCAAAAGTCTTAACTTGTTCCAGCATCAACTTTAAAGTCTAAGTCCAAAGTCTCGTGTAAACATTATCTGAATCAGATATGGGTAAGACACAAGACATGATTCATCCTGAGGCAAATTGCTCTCCAGAATTAAACCTGTGAAATCAAACAAGTTATATGCTTCCAAAACATAATGGCAGGACAGGCGTAGAACAGACCTTCCCATTCTAAAAGGGACAATTAGGAAATAAGAAAGGAGTGATGGTACTGAACAGATCCAAAATCCAATAGGGCAAGTTCCATTAGATCTTAAATATAAAGAACATACTCTTTGGCTCAGTGCTCTGCTCTCACCTCCACTGGGGCAGTTTTTCAGGGTGGGAGTTGACCCGCATGCTCTGGGAGGCCCCATCCCCCCTCAGCTTGGGTCCTCCTCCAAGGCTGGGGTCCTGTGCCTACAATTCTCCTGGGGTTGGGTCCAGTACCCAGAGGCTCTGACTTGCATTCTTTGATATTTAGGTGGAGGTGAAAGACCTGATACCAGGACCGCCAAATTACGGACCTCACAGTGTTCCTTCTTACCCCATAGCTGTAACTGTGCACAAACTTCATTTCTTTCATATACTTTTTTTTCTTCTGATTCAAGCTGGTTTTGCCCAGATAATGGCATTGTGACTCACGTGCCTTCTTCCCCCAACCCTTATTCTCTGTATCTCTGCACCTTTAATCATTAAGCCTTAGGACATAAGATTAACCAAGCCTTAGGTCTGAAACCACGAGGACAATAGGTTTCAGTTGGACCTAGATTGACGTCTTTAGACATGTTTCAGCCTCAGGCCCATCAAGGCAAAACTACAATCCCACAAGCCAAGGAACCAGGTCACCGGACCAGAAAGGATGGTGCCATGGCTGATTCCAGAACCAGACACAAAGATCGATCACCTCACTCCCTTCTAATGGTCCAATCAGGAGCACCCATGACACCCACTCCCTTAGTTTCCATGACTGTTATTTCCCTATATAATCTGTGATTCCGAGATACTCGGGGGGCCCGGCCTTTGAGCGCTAGCTCACCTGTGTCTCCAAGAATTACAACTCTCCAATAAATGCTTATTCTATTTAGCCCAATTCCTGTGTTGATTTTTTTTTTTTTTTCCTGTGTCGATTTTTGACCAAGTGGAGCTGGCAGCATGAGCCTCTGGACTTGTTTGTCCTCTGGTTTCAGTAACAGCCAAGTCTCCAGAGTTTGTACATTCTGTGGTGCCTGAGGAGACAGCATTATGGATACCACCAATGTCTGTCACCAGCACTTTCCAGAGAAGCTGTCTGGACCGCCAGAGCCACACTGGGGCAGCCAAGGAATGTGTCGCTGGAGTGCTAGAGTAGAGCCAGCAATATGAGGTAGGTAGCATATGCTAAGGTCCCGCAGACACCAAGGGCTCCTTCTTTGCCTTCTTCCATTTTCTTGAACAGTGGCTCCTGGCTTCTATCTAGATGGCTGGCGAATCTCTTTTTCCACCCATCAGTGTAACAGGTGGTAGCAGGCTTTCTCATTCTTTACAAATTGGATAAGCTGAGAATTTTCCAAATCTTTAAATTCCACTTCTCTTTTGATAAACGATTCCATCTTTAAATGATTTCTCTTTTCTCACATTTTACTATAAGCCATGAAAAGGATCCAGGTGTCTGATTCAATACTTTGCCTAGAAATAGCTTCAGCTAAATATCCTTCTTCATCACTCACAAGGTCTACCTTCCACAAAATACAAGGACATGAACACAATTCAGCCAAGTTCTTTGCCACTTTATAACAAGGATGGCCTGGCCTGTCTTCCTGTTTCCAGTACCTCATTTCTAAGATTTGTCAGAATGGCCTTTACCATCCACATTTCTACCAATATTCTGTTTAGGATTACATTAAGTATTCTCCAAGAAGACCGAGCCTTTCTCTATAGCTGTCCTCTCTTCTTTCTGGACTCTCACCAGAATCACTCTTTACTGCCTGTTGAAGGCAATGTAGATTTTGCCAGTATACACCTCAAAATTCTTCCAGCCTCTACTCATTACCTCATTCCAAAGCTGCTTCCACATTTTTAGGTATTTCTTATAGCACCACTCTACTTTCTCCATATCAATTTCTGTCTTAGAATTTGAGGGCAACACAAATATTCAGTCCATAGCGTATTCATATTCATGATAGCATATATACGAATCTCTGCTTATTATCCATCACCATTGTAAATCTAGAAGAGGTCCCTGCTTATCCACTCTGTACTGAGTGAGAATAACCTGCAATCAAACCTCATGTCCTTCGGCCAGTCTGGCCTGGACCATCCTAGTTCAGAATCACCTAGACTGACCTATAACTACATGGAGGTTTAGAAATGGAGTATTCAGTCCTTGGAGTTCAGGGTTTGGTGGTAGATTTATTGCATTAATGGTCCAATTCATCACTTCTTTTCAACCTCTTCCATCAAGAGAAGAAATCTATTTCCTGACTCCTTGAATCTTGAGCTAGCTTTGTGGCTTGCTTATTTTGGCTTTAAAATGTAATAGAAGTAAATAGTGTACTAATTCTAAGCCTTGACCTCAAGAAGCCATGTGCATTTATTTGTTCTGACTCTCACTCCTCTCCCTTTGCCAAAAGAACCTGCCTAGGCTAGTCTGCTAGAGTATAGCATACCTATAGTAGCCCAGTGGCTCCATCAATCTAGCTGCTAGCCATACATGTGAAGGAGTACAGTCAAAAACGAGAACTGCTCAGCTGAGCCAAGACTAAATCATTGACCTGAAGGCCTGTAAGCTAAATACTTATATTTTTATGCTTCATTATTTTGGCCATAGAAATTTGAAAAAGGGTTTTATTCAAGCCTTACTTGAATAATACCTGTATCAGTTTAACAGCCTCATTGCTAATTATTCAATACCCGATTGAGATTTTATTCTTATTTTTCACATAGAGCTTATGATGCTGATTGAAATAACTGCCAAATATCTTGTATTCTCCAGCTGGTCCTTCTGGTCCATTTGAGAATATGATACTAAATATTGAAGCAAACACTTTGCCATGAACAGCCTTATGTGCTCAGTGACTTGGCAGGCCTCTAACAAACAATAAGCCTGGAATGTCGAAGAATTCTTAGAAACTTATCGACTTGACCAAACATGGGCAAAATCAAACTCATAGCAACCAGTAACTAGCAAAATAAGGCCATGTATAATTTTTTTGAATAGTTGCAAAAATCATTCCAGACCTTGACTAAGAGCTGTTTTTTTAAATTGCTAATAATTGAAATCCTTGTACTTCAACATCTTAGTGCCCATATTATGTTTCTAAATAACACTAGTATTTCAAAAACGAATGTTCCAAATATCTTTAATCAAGAAGTTTTGGAACTCACACATATTTCTCTATCTGCTTATCTATTCTATCCAAGAAAAGCACATTTAGAACAAAATGCCTAGCTTTCCCAATTAAAAGCAAGGTAAATCTTTAAACAGAATTCAGGACTATATCAGAAGGTACAGTAGAGCCCACGAGAGCTTACATTCTAAAAGTGACTTTTAGGCCAGGGAACTGGAAACAGAATATTAAGGCCCTCTCCACATAATGATGACTAAAAATGAAAGAGAAAAATGTGACAATAAAATGAAAACTTTTCTTCATCTTTCTGACAGTTCTTTGAGACTTTCATTTCAGGGAGCAAGTATCTGATTGGTTTAATGTTGAAATCCCTCAACAGATTATCCCATTACATATTTGCTAAAATAAATAGAGCAGTCCAACAAGGCAATTTGGGGAAAGCAGAGTGGTAATCAACTAGCTCTGGATAAAACTGAGGTAGTATGGTTAGGACCAGAACAGTCTTTTATATTTCATTCCTCCATACCAGCATCCCTTCTCACATCTTTATGCACATGGAATTAGAAGATTAGGCTGGCACTAAGGTGCTGTTATCTATGTCTCTTTGCCCCATGCTTTCTCTCCCATACCATCTAATCTTGCTCTTTGGAAAAAGTTCTTAGAGAAAGTGTGAACACTAAGATGTAAGTGACATATGTCTTAATCGATTACCCTTTCAAATGCTTTGGATTTTCATTTTAAACTAAAGGAACTGCTAACATTGGCATTTCAGACATCTACAAATCATTATAACAGACAAAACTCACACAACCTACCAATTTACCAATTCATACATTATGTTTACCTGTACAAAAAACTGGTTTTGTACAGTTATGTTAGAGTGACAGGACTTGTGAGTTTATTTGGGATGGAGCTTCCACAGAATGATGCATCATGAAAAGTGATGTACATCTATCAGGAAGCTGTGAGAAATTGTCATTCTTTATCATCTTATCTTGTTAGTTTTCTTCCATGTTACTGAGTTCTTCCAAATCTGATCTATGAGCCCTCATTCCCATACCTTAAATTAATCTGGTTATCCAAGGTCTCATCTTTGATCTCAATAAACATTCTAAGTTCCCAGCCTCATTGCCAACTAATTCTTTATATAACACCTCTGTTTCAACCACCATATTTGCTCTCTTGAGAACCATCCCCAGAATTTTTTCATTACACATGCCCAGATTGCTCTATAGACAAAGATCTTCTTCTCTAGGGATCCAAATCTCCCTCTTTCTAAACAATTCAGATCTTACCTCTCTCAGAATTTATGGCAACCAAAATCCTAGTACTTTTAATGTCTAGCCATTTTATATTTCTAGTTGACAATGATATTTTTTTAATATGTATGACTTGAGATTTTATTTATGGATAGACATAAAATAAAATCTCAAGGCATACATATTTTTAGTGAAGAAGTTTTAAAACATAACCCATAACTTTCTGCCTGTTTATCCATTTTAGTACAGGAAAGCATATTCAGAACCAAATAGATTTCCCGTTGAAAAGTGGTGCCAATCCAGACCAAGCCTGTCTGAAGTGATCTGTCCCTTCTCTGAATTCCTATAGCAATAATTGTATAAAAAAATAATTTGACTTCTATATAGACTGTCTTTGATCTCTTTTCTATACTCTCTTAAACAGCTATTTAAATGCCATCTAGCTACATGTACTTAAATCTCATTTATTCAATTACCTCAATAATTTTTTGACAGCAGAAATTATAATTTTAACATTAGCCCCTATGGAGATATTCATCTAGTATACAAAAAATAAATATTGGCTAGTTTCACTGTTTTTTAAAGCAAACCTAAGACTTTTTTCTATATGTAATTAAAGTAATGCTTATGTATTATATCATTAAGAAGAAACTTAACTCTCTTTTTTTATCTATGGAAAAGACAATAGGAAGATTGTTCAGGAATATAAGAATTATAAATCATCATAGTTCTATTCATATTAAAATTAACATTTTTCCTGAATTTATTCCTCATATCTTTCTCATTAAATGGCATATAATAAATTCTTAGTGTAACTATCCCTCAATTTAAATAAATTTTATTTCGACATTGCTAATAAATATTAATAACATAATTTTTAAACTACTATGCAATAATTATTACTGAAATTTAAAAATTGAGCTACAGAAAAATGATTCAACATTGGTTTCCAACAGCCACGATGTTAGCAGTTTGCCTCCAACTTAAAATGGGAGAAACTCTTTTGCCAGGAAATACGCTAGCCTAAATCTCATTGTGAGTAATAAGACTTACTTACAAATATGTAGTACTTTTTAAAAATCATAATTATTTCCTGAGAAAGTTAAAAAACAGCATTACTAAATGGACTTTGTGTTCAGTGATAACTCAAATTATCAAAATTAAAAGCAATTTAGGCATAATGAAATAAAAATAGCCAAATAATTTCAAGTAAATGTGAAATTATTTTTCTCCTCTGAGTACAAGTTATACAAGTTATAATGTATTATCTCTAAATTTAAATCATTCATTCTGCTTATTTGTTACTGTTACCAGTATTTTCTAAGTCTTGATGTCTTTTGAGTCACTTAAAAGAAAATATAAACTGGACCTAGTAGGGAAGAAATTAATGTAATTATGGAATCACTGTTAACTCAAAACTAAGCTTTGAATTCTGGCTTAGTTTTCCCAAATCCTTTTTCCAGGGATATATATTAGAATACTCCTTATAACAGTTAATCAATTTTCCAAAGATAGGTTAGTCTCTCTAGGATATGATATTGGAAGTTCAAGTTTGATTTGCTTTTGTCAGGCTGGGCTCCCAGCTGCAGTAGAAGTCACATCAGCCACAGTTAGGAGAATTCCATGTTGTTGAGTTCATGCATGACCTCAGTGTCTGTTAACATGATCATTTCATTCATGAGTCCGTTAAACAAGCACTGATTGGGTGAGGAAAGATGTGATCAACACCCATAGGGTAATCTTATCTAACTGATTATTGAAAAACCTCACAGAAGGTTCCTCTTGGTGAGTTTTCACCCAGGGCATGAATGTTCTCATACTTTGGACCCATTCCAAGAGGCCCATCCATATTTCTCTTTCCCAAACCAATTTATCACTAGCCCTCTGTCTTATTCTTTCTAAATCCCTGAGTGGTCAACCTAGTCATCATCCACAAGACACGAACTGGTGTAGATTTGTAGGTCTTCTCACCAAGAGAATTTTCCTTCCCCTTCAATTCTATCTCTAAGATGGGCTATACAATAAACTAGCCCTCTGCCACCTGGTGCCAGCAGATGATTTATCACCTTTAAAGCAGACTCAAATTTCCCCTCCCCTTAAGACAACTGTTAATAGGAACATCCCCTATAGGTCATTCTGGAGGGTAAGAAGCAGAACTATAGGAGTAAGTGCATTGGGGATCAGTCACTTACACATGCAACTTTCTTGTGCTTTCAGAATCTAAGAAATCCTGGATTTTGTATTTACCACTTAAATTTGTCGATGGAGAACAGTTCAGCATACTTGACTTTATGCTTGGAGAACAAGATAGAATAAGATCATTTTAGGAGCTCAGGTTGTAGTCACCTGCTTGCAGCCTCTGCCTTAAACCAGCAGCAAGCTAAGAACAGTTAACAAGAAGACATGGCTTTATAATAGAACCTTAGTGGCCTCTATTGTAGTATTATTTGGGCTTGTATGTACTTTATATAACATATCCGTCTGCCAAAGATATCACAAGCCCCATTGGATCTGTTGCTTCATAAGAGCCAAGAGGAAGAACTGTTTGTACTGCAGCCTAGATCTGCTGGAATGCCTTATCTTGCTCTGGCCCCGCTATTTGTAAACAGTTTTGTAAGTGGTTCGCTTGATAAACACGTAAGAGCCACATATCCACATGTGTTATATATTAATCTAAAGTCTAAATAAGTCTACAAACTATTGCATCTCTTCCTTATTAGTATAGAGGACCCCTAGCAGACTTTCACTTTGGAAGCTATATATCAACAAGCTCCAGACCACTGGACTCCCCAAAATTTTAAGTAGCAGATCCTTAAATTTTATGTAATATATCTTCTATCCTCTTTCAAATGTAGGTTTACCTAAACATGTATTTTACTGCTACCACATAGCCCTAGCAGCATGATTGATATAATATTCAAATATTATATCCTAAAAGATGATAAGATGATAAAAATAGGCCAGTTTGCTAGATATTGCAAAGGGTGATGAGGTGATAAAAATCCCTGAAGGCTAAATTATGGCATAGAGCTAGAGGATTAACAAATATAAAGGTGAAGGTTTATGTGTATCTATACCAAGTCAAAACATTCCTTCTGGTGATACTGATAGCTATAGAGCAAACCAGCTTCCATATATGTGTTGATTTACCCCACTATACAAAATAGAACTATACAAAATAGCAGCTAAATGAAGTCATGAGATGCTTGTAAATATTACAATTCATTATCATTCCCTAAAGTCTACACATCTATCTTCTGCATAAACCAAACAAGTAAGTTTAATGAGGATATACTAAACATCATGACTGTCACGGCTATGTTCTTGATGGTTGCTCTCATTTCTGAAAGTCCCCCAGTGATGTGGCATTGCTTTTAATTTGTCATTTTATTAGGAAGCATGCCCCACAGGTTTCCTCTTCACCATTCCCAATATAGTAGTCTTAACAGAACATGTCAGAAAAAGATTGGGGGAATATGCTATTTTCTGAACATATCTTATCAAATTATTGACATGAGAACCAAGGAAGTAAATAGAGCATACGTTTGGGGACTCATTGGACCCAATACAAAAAGTCTTTCAACTAAATTTCATTTATCCTCTGACACCCATCTGACCAGTGGGTCATAGTGACATTTTGGTTCCCAGAAATTGATCTTAGGCTCAGTCTACCGCCAGTAACTCTCCAAAGACCTGTCTTCAGTGCACAATAGCCACAAACCTTTTCGTGGAAGGTTAGAAAGAAGATTTGAATAAGTGTGTGTGATATTTACACAATATATTTTTTCAAAGGTATCCCTCTCCTTTACTCAGGGAGCTCTGGCTCTGTGACATGGCTCAAAGCTGAAAGTCATGTTCAGCAAACCTAGGGTTTTGTATTGTTTTAAGAGAGATTAAGTGGGATTTCAGTGCCCTTACTATCTATTTTTATCCCAGTACTCCATGATCACTTAGCTAACATCAGAAATTACTGTAAGCCTAACCACCTAGTAGAGTAATTGTGTTCACCTTGCCTCTAGTATATAAGTAATGCTGTTTCGCCTCTCTTCCCATGGAATCTCAACATCTGCACTAAAATCAGGGCGCTCATTCCAATGATAATGTCAAACGTGCGCATCCCCTGTGCCATCCCTGGAGAATTTCATCAACAGTGTTTTTCAGAGATTCTTATGTTCTTCTCACTAATTTATATCTAATAGCTGAATAAAGGTAATGATTTTCCAGCCCTTTCAAGACAAGTGAACATAAACTACTCTAACATTCTTATCTCTCTATGATTTTGGATTTCTTCTCCTATATTACACAAAAAAATTTCTGTCATCTCAACATTACTTAGCAGAGACCAGCATGAAGTCTATTTCCTAATAAAAAAATTTTTTCCAATGTAAAATTCTTTACCCTGCAGAACTATCAACTAGTATGAGTGTGGAATACAAAATTCATCAGACATTTAACTATTAACAAAATTACCTCTATGAACCCATGCTTAGAAAATCACTGGAAAATACGTTCTACCAAACAAATAAATAAAAAGACATGTGATCCAGAAAACAAAAGATTCACATTGGAATCTAGAAAAGAAATAGAAGAAATATTTAGGATGATGGAGGAGGCAGAGATCAGAGGAGTGAGTTGTGCACCAGGCACAGAGGGCAACTTGCCCAGGTTTAAGCAGGTCAGAAAGCACTGAGAGATTTTATCTAAAATATGAACTTGTACATTTGATGGCTATTAAGGCTTAAACTAAGAATAAGTATATATAAAAGTAAACCAAAAATGTTAGCAAAGCATTTAACAACTCCTTCTTGGAAGGAAAAACAATCATGGTATATCTTAAGTCTCATCCCCTGTGATGTCTTTACATAGTCATAATAATGTAAATCCTGAATACTGATCTAACTAAAATTATGATATAACTATAATAACAGAAAGGCATCATAGGAAGAAAGAAAGTATTGAGAATAATGAGGCATTACAAAGGCAAGCTTCATTTTATCTTTCATATCAACAGTTAATACCTAAAATCAAAAATTAATAGGTTGTAAAATAAGAGTTTTAAGGAATCAGGAAGTAAAAGAGTTAGTTGAAAGTGGTTATCATCTGCAGCAAGATGTAGGTAAGAGTGGTAAAGAACCAGCGTATGTTACAAGCAAACCCTGTATAATAATTTATATATTTCAATCATGAATAAACTTGACACAAATAAATTCCCCTTTGCTTAAGGGGGAAATGATCATACATAGGTATGATATAAGTATCTCAAATTTATTGAGTGCCAGGCAAATCTCATCTCATCTAAGCTTTACAAAAATTCTGAGATAGACATTAGTTCTGTTAAAGATGAGCAAATTGGGATTCAGAAAAATTAAGTACTAAGTGACTCTCATTTGGTCAGTAGTCGATCCAGGAATCAAACATGGAACCGTCTGACACCAAATTCCTTGTTCTGTCTATTATAAATGCACTGCCCTCAGTAAAATATCTTTATAGAATGACTTGAGTTAGGCCTGTAATGAATGAACTTTTGGTGTGTTAAAGGAAAATATCTCTATCTGGATGAACAACGAAATGTGTGCTGAGAAAGTCTAAAAAGAATTGGCCTGACTGTAATAACATCACCTTATAAAAAAAGAAGGACTAATGTTGGTTAGCTTTAGTGTGGAGATGGCATTCATTCCAAAATATTTTTCTCATTAATATCAGGGTGTAGAGAGGAATAACGAACACTTTGGCCATTATGCTACTTCCTTTACTTATAAAATTAGACTTTTCTGACAGAGCAACAAACATACATCCATCTGAAAACTCTTGTCATAAGAACAGATGTTTAAGTGACCCATAACAAGAAAAAAAATGTAAATACAGAATAAGATTCCTTGCCAAAGTAAATTACTATAACAGAAACAGCAATCTCTGCTTGTACAGCCAAGAGACGCTTAACTAGGATACAGGCATGGGCAGAGGTCTCTTGTGCCAAAGTCAGCCTATTTCCATGGAGTCCATCTTTAAAAATATAATCACAAAAATAAAAATAAGCAAACACTTCTATCTTCTTCCATGGAAGTTCTAATCTACCAGTAACCTAAAATTGTTTAGAAAAGCAATTGATTGAATTTTGATCAAAACATTCTTGTCAGGTTTATCTTGAGGTTTACAGAATAATAGAAGTATTTGAGTTCTTTCTAATAGAGACTTATACCCTAAGAACTCCTTAAAAAGCTATTTCTCAAGTTTCTTTGACCTTCTTTGGACTCTGCGATATCATCTTCATGTAGAGGAATGTTATATAATTGTGGGCTTAAGTTGTATTGTTTTGGATAATATTCTCTATGGACATGCATTATGGAAACAGTATGCACATTTGTTCGTATAATTATCACATAAAGCATTTAGCTGCTAACATAGTGGTGTCAAAGCAAATTGCATGGATGGGAAAGAGCTGCAGATGTCCTGCCAATTATTCTAAGTACTATTACAATAAAAATTTAATGACTTGGATAGTTAGGTTAATAACATACTAAGCAAAAACATTTGACTTTTAAAAGGAATTAGTTTGAAGTTATATTACACTATCATGCAATAGTGGGGAATAATCTAACAAAGACTTTGTCTTATATTCTCAGATCCTGACTTGGCATGCTGAAAGAGAACATGTTATTCAAGTGTTTGCCTATGGCCAAATTTGAAAGAAGGCAATCATCTCAGCTATTTGAGTGAGGTTCAGCTGTTTATATATTAGGCCCAAGAGGTGAGCTGTTACCTAGGTATGAAACAGAAATTTCAAATAGAAAAGGAAATTATATATGTTAGCAAAAAAAAAAAAGTCATAATTCTGTCTCCATCAAGGTATATGAAGAATCATAATTTAGTCTAAAATACCTACATGATAAAAGCAAATTCATAAATTATCTGTTTCTAATAAAGTCTTCTTAGGTATGAACTTCAGCTCTTCTACAATCTTGTTGATTTCACAATTTCTCAAACGTACTGTGGAGTTCAAATGCTGAACTCCAGGGTCACTCAAAGCTTCAGCAGGAGTGAAAAATAAATGTTCCCTTGTAGACCTCTTGTAGTCTTGGAGTAGAACTGGGTCAAGAACTCACATCCTCCCTTTCACTATTTTAGGTATCAATACAAATAACTCGATGATCATGGGTGGAGTCTTATATTCATGTCTCTGGGCTGATAAAATCGTCCCTGACTAATATAGAAGTTCAGAACTAAATTTTTAATTTTCCACACCCATACATACATAATTCTCATTGGATTCTTCTGAGATTATATTAGTCAGGCTCTTTGAGATGACAAGGAACAGAGATATGGCAAGTTTATTGTACCAAGCGATGAGAGTTCTTGTAAGAAAACACCCAGAATTAGGTAAACAAAGAAAACCATCTCTTCATCACTCAGATTCTGCTTCTCTGGGTCTCTTCAAGTTTCTAACCAATCTACTGTCTAATTAAAATATTTCAAAATTATTTGAAAGAAAATATCTAATTGGGTCAGTTAGGCAGAACTCAATGAAGAATGCCCCTAAAAGACAGGGTTCTTGATTCAGACCACATCCTAGATCACCTAGTGCCCAGCCTGTAGCTAGCGGCCATTGGCAATTACTAAGGAATGAATAACATTATAGCTGCTTTGCTGAAAAGGGGCTGTATGGATACTCAGATACTCAGAATGACATGGACTCCAGAGCAGTTTAAAGCCAGGCTCTTATTTCAGACTGTCTGAATTAAATTCTGAATTTACTACCTTTAAGTCCACAAAGCTCATGGAAGTTGTTTTGTTTCTTGTTTTTTGTTTTTGTTTGTTTGTTTTTAATTTTTACAAGAGAAGAAATCCTCTTTATTTACTTTCGATAAGTTTAAATCCATGAGGGGCACAGCATTACACGGAGTCTGTGTCCAATGGCCTTAGCAGGAAGGTTGCTTCAGAATTTGGCATGAACCAAGCCACTGTTTCCATGAGCATGTGTTACCTTTCCCCAGATTACCCTGGTTTTGTTCTGCCACCAGGAGTCACTGTGTTGTTCTTTACCTTGTACACATAATCACATCTCTTGCCTAGATAAAACTCAGTCTCATCTCAAGCATAAACACTTTCAGTTTTAAGAAGAGCTGTGTATTCCCTCTGGTTCTGGAGACCCCACTTATAGCCAGCAAAAAATGGTCTTGGATCATAGCTTTCCAGACATATTTGTTGTTTTAGAAGTCCTGTCCCCAGCAGGCCGTGGTTTTTGTCTCATAGAAGTTATTTGATCTTCCTAAGCCTCAGTTTCCTTACCTATAAAACAAGTAGTATTGTATCACTTATCTCACAGAAACTTGTATAGAGTAAATGAGATAATCCATTGTAAAGCCCCTAGCATGGAGACCAGATAATATAATTGCTCAGAGAAAGCCATTAAATCATGCATAACTATTAATCCTTTGAATATGCATTTGCATACTACTAAAAATCTGAAGAGCCACAAATAGTACACACACTATTTGGATAAGCACCATACTTGAGAACCTTGAAACCCTGCCGTGAATCCTTTTTATGGAGTGAAAATATTGCCCTGTTCGAGAGTGAATCTATTATTTTATTATATATGAAATTTCTGTATACTGGATTTGCCGAAAATAAGGGTAGGTTATAGTAAATCTAGATGGTTCGCAGGTTTATAAACAAACATATTTTTTTTTAAGTAACATAAAACAAACATAGCTAAGATGTATTTATATGTTATTCTGAACATACAAAAAAGTATCCACAAGTATCATATTTGTTCAACAAATGTTTCCTTTGAGGGGACAGAAATAAACAATAAGAAATCTTTTACAGTGATCTCAGGTGCCCATAAGAAAGGCTTTTCAACCTCTGCCCTCACATAGTTTGGCCAGTCTATGCAACAGAATGGATAAACATGGGTCTTGGCATCAGACTGACCTGGACATTAATTCCTACCTATTAACTATGTTACCTTAAGGAAACTATTCAATCTCTCAGAGTTTAAATTTCCTCAGAACATATTCTCTGGGATGGGGCACAGGCATCATTTTTTTTTTATTTTTTTATTAGTTTCAAATATACATTACATTGGTTAGACATTTATACAGTTTATAAAATGATCCCTCTAATTGCTCCTTCTCTCCTCTGGTTTTCCACCTAGCCAATATATTAACACAAACTACATTCCTTATTCTGTGCTACTTATCCCCATGACCATCTATCAACTACTAATTTTTGCTTCTTTAATCCTTCACGCCATTCTCCCAGACCCCCAAGCCCCCATCCCCACTGTCCATCACCAAATTTTCCTCTCTATATAAGTGAAATCATATGGTATTTATCTTTCTCTGTCTGACATTTCATTCAGCATAACTTCTAGGTCCATCCATGTCATTGCAAATGGTAGGATTTCATTTTTTTAATGTCTGAGTAATATTCCATTGTATATATGAACCACAACTTCTTTATCCAATCATCTACTGATGGGCATTTAGGTTGCTTCCATATCTTGGCTATTGTAAATTGTGCTGCCATAAATATTGGAGTGCATAGATCTTTACAAATTATTGTTTTGGTTTTCTTTGGATAAATACTCAGAAGTGCAATTCTTGGATCAAAAGGTATATTCATTTTTAATTTTTTGAGAAAACTCCAGACTATTTTCCACAGTGGCTGAAGCAATTTGCGATCCCACCAAAAATGTATAAGGGTTTCCTTTTTACTGCATCCTCACCAACACTTGTTTTTTGATTTATTGATGATGGCCATTCTGACAGGTGTGAGGTGATATCTCATTGTGGTTTTAATTTGCATTTTTCTGATGATTAGTGACCTTGAGCATCTTTTCATATGTCTACTGGCCATCTGTATTTCCTCTTTGGAGAAGTATCTGTTCAGGTCTTCTACTCATTTTTTAATTGGATTGTTTGTTTTTTGTTGTTGAGTTGTATGAGTTCTTTATATATTTTGGATATTAATTTCTTATCAGATGTATCATTAGCAAATATCTTCTCCCAATCAGTTGGTCGTCTTTTTGTTTTGTTGATGGTTTCCTTTGCTGTGCAAAAACTTTTTAGTTTGATGTAGTCCCATTTGTTTTTTTTCTTTTGTTTCTCTTGCCTGGGGAATTATATCCAAAAAGAACTTACTGTTAGTAATATCAGAGAGTTTACTACAGGCATCATGTTTTTAAACTCCTAGATAATTCTGATGTGAAGTCAAGTTTGAAATTCCATTCTCTAAAGCTAGTGGCCCTCAAATTATAGTATGAATCATAGAGTGCTGGGCCTCACCTCCAGAGTTTCTGATTCTGTAGGTCTGGGATGAGACATAGGCTCTGCTTCTCAAACGAGCTACACATGATGCTGGTGCTGCTTGTCCAAGGACCACTCTTATAAACTCATCAGATTACTTCTTGTTCCCCTTTCACAGTATCTACAAGTCATATCTGTGAATGCCCAGCAACGTCCTGCTTCAAATCACTCAGAAGAAATTTCTCCTTTTCTAATCTTTCATTTTCATTCTCAATGTCTACCCACCCTTGGAAGTATGAATGTTCTTTGTCTATGCCCATTAGACACTATTTATAATTATTTTAATCAAAGCTCCAAACCAGAATGTTACATAGTTATAAGTCTATTATCCCTTTCAGTCTCTAAATTGCCCCAAGGGCAAAAACACATGTTCTATTCATTCTCGTATCCCTGACTTTAAGCAAAATGCCTAGTATATAAAGGAAGAATAAGAAATGTTTTGTTGAATATAAATAGCCCATAAGCCAAAAATACTTATCTATCACCTAGTGTCAGACCTATTTCTCTGAAAAAGATCAACTTGCATCAATGATGATGTGAAGCTCATCACCACTTATCCGGACCTTTCAGTTCTTTTAAGAAATGTAAGCAGTGTTTTGCTTGGTAAGAAGAATGTATTTTTATAGCTTTATTCTTGCTAACATCGTTTCACACCTCTGTCTTCAGTCTGACCATGCTTCTCTCCATCAGCCTACGCATGCTAAACTTGATAACCACAGACCCTTAGCACTGTGACAAAAATATACCTAATTTTCCAGTCGAGGCTTACTTATTTTTTTAATAATATTAAAATAGAACATATCAAGGTGAAAGTTGGCTCTGTTTAGACCTCAAGTCCAAATAAATAAACAGGCTGGAAAACACAAGAGGAACTTTTGAATTAGCCCCTGTGGGTCCCACTGATATAATTGGCCCAATGTCTATAGAAGTGTGGGGAAGCCAAGACCATGCCTGTTATCCTTTAACCTCAGGGTTTGTTTATAATTTATTATTCATTAAACAGCTCTTTACCAGGAGGGCAAAAGTTGGCTATCTTTGCCATGACATGGTGTCTTAAGCCCTGTTGCTACTTGTTCTGCCCTTCCTTTAGCAGACATTATTATAAGCTCAAGGAACAAAAGCACTCAAAAAAAAAGAAGAAGAAGAAGAAGATTGTGACACTAAATGTGCCAAAGTCTAGTGAAAGTTCTGCAAAACAGTCTTTGCTAAAACAGAGTCTTGGTCATTGGGATTTAAAGCACGATAGGGGAAGATTGTTTTGCTTTTTTGTTTTGTTTTGTTTTTGTTTTTGTGTGTGTGTATGTGTGTGTGTGTGTATGTGTGTGGTTTTTTTTTCTTTCTTTCTTTTTGTGATGATCGTGGCTAGAGAGAATGAAAGACCAGAACTGTCAGGTAGAGAATCCTGAGATCTTTTAGTCCAGAGTGCAAGAAATCCAGAAAAACATCAGAATGAGAAAGTGCCTGAAATGAAACGCTAGGGAAAACACAAAACTCCAAAAACAAACCTGTTAACCGAGCAGCCTAGTGTTAAGAAAGAGAATTAAATTAGACTTTCACTTCTTTTTAAATTTAAGGAGAGAATATGAGTTTGCCTATCTAATGAAACTGTTTGAAATCCTGCCTATTAAAATTTCCCAGACGAGTTATACATTCATAACATCCTACTATTTTACTATCTTCATAACAAATAATATCTCTGAATCCCCAGTCAAAGTCCCCCTAATCCTAATGATCCCCCACCTGTAGCTTTAGTCATTTGATAAATATTTTCTTCAGGCCTGCTGTGTTTAAAACTATAAGATTGAAGAAACACACACATACAGACACAGAGAGACACACGAAAAATGATTCACTCTCTTCTCACACAGCTTTTAGGCACCAGAAGGCTTGATTAATTTAATTTTATTTTATATTAAGATTAGACCATCTTCATCATGAAGACATTTAGAATTAAGTTAAAAGTAGACAACATAAGCTAAGTACGCTAATGCTGGCCTTTGGATGCTAAGAGAAGAGTGAAGATGGAGAAAGGCAGTTTCTTGCAGTGAGGAGCATGCAAATTCATCATCTTCACCACCATATAACCGCCTTCAAAAGGAAGTTACTAACAGCAGTGGAGCCAGTAAAAGCAAAATCTTAAATTCTTATCTTAGAGTGGTAAAGAAATAAATTTATAGGGAGACTATCCACGTATATTTCTTTGTTTTAATAATGTGGATCAGGTTAAGAAATCAGAGAATTAATTGCTAAGAAATTTTTAAGAATATACTCCATTGCTTTGTAGAAAACAGAAATAATTTTCCACTCTCACATAAATCACTATCCCTTTCTTAAGTATAAGTCTAATCATCACAAATTACAGTATTGTCCCTGATTCAGACTCGGTATCACCAATAAAATGTAATAAAAGCAATTTTCTGCTCATCAGAAGTCCTCCATCCATGAAGTTCTTTGTAGAGTTGTGTTCTCTTAAACTATTTATTTCATCTTATATTCACCTTTGAAAAATGGGTTTTGCACATTTCTGTTTTATTTTCTGGGAATACATGCCTAACCTTGATTATCGTGATAAACCTTAAATGCAGGAAAAAGTGTTTTAATGTAACCAAAACTTACTATATTTTAACCTAGCACACTGCATGTTGAAATATATCACACTATACATAGCAAGTAGTCAGGGGTGGTTTTTATCAAAACAGAGCAAAAATTTTCCCCTTGTTATTTTGGGATATTACAAAAACGTGCCTCTGAGCTGTAGCACAGGGCTTGATTAATGCATGATTTCCTCTTTAAAATTAGAAACAGGAATCGAGAATGAAGCTTAATAATTTTCATTTGCTCTTCTTTTCCAAGCATTCTAATTAAGGCCTGGTTCCCAGACCTGATTAAACAGCTCCTACATCTGACTGCATTTTGCAGTTATCCCTGCAAGGCAGGAACTCAAGCTTATTTTGAGTGAATGGGAACAATCTGCGAAAGAACAATAAAGTGGAATATGCTACGAAAGGAGAGTTATTTGGTTTTAGTTGTGCTCTGGTAATTAGAATTTGCGATGTCCATTGCAGAGAGCAACCATACAATTTAAGAACGAATGTCAGAAACGTAATTCTACGTAAAATACCACTGGTTTCTAACTCTTAGAGAGTTCTGTCAGGAGGATCCTGGTTAACATTGCTTTACTCTTTGAACTCCTTGAGATAAATGGTACAAGAGAGTGTTATTTATGTTATACTTTATATTAAGAAAATATAAAAATGTGTGTGCTATTTTCCATTTGAAGCTAATGGCCCGGATTATTTCAGGACACAAATTTTTATGATATTGAAATATTGAAAAGTTGCACTGTAACATAGTCAGTGGTATTGTTTCTGGCTAATATTCAAAAAATAGAAATCTAAGTTATTCTGTGTAAAAAGGAAGTCAAGCCTCTTCTTATGTAAATCATGTAATCATATACAAGTAAAGTCAATTTCATGGAAGCTATATAGATGCCCTTCCATCCTCATTTCTTAAGTATATTTTTTCACTACTATGGCCCAAGGGATTTTATATACTTAATTGAATGAGGTACAAACCTGAGAAAAAGAAAACTAGACTTTGCTTACACATTCTTGCTCCATATTTTACCATTGCATTTCTGTGCTCCTTATTCTACCTCCCTACCTCATAATGCAAAGAATGCCTACTTGTTTCATCTTCCCAGCAATGTGAACTCATTCCAACCAGTAACTTAAAAAGTTCACTTAGACAAACTAACTCAAAGTGTCTCACAGAGTCCCCTCTCTGGACATCTCCATTGCCAAAAACCCACATCAGACCACTATCCCTTTGCTTCGGTGTTGGGTGATGTTTCCATCGTTGATCTCAATGCTTCCACTCCCTCTGTCTCATGCCCACCTGCAAACTGGAGTCACATTGCTCTTCCTTAAAGACCACTTCACCTACCATATTCTCTAGTTTAAAAACCTCAGGCACATCCAGATCAATCATCAAGAACCCGAAAATCCTACGTGCCCCGCTGAGACTTCCTTCTGGAATGGCCTTCACCATTATTGTTTGCTTATCCATATCCTAGAGACACTTCAAATCATGAGTGGATCATGTTAAAATGTCAATTCCTATTCAGTAGGTCTAAAGTGGAATCTGAGATTCTGCTGTGATGCTTTGCTGGTGGTACACATCATACTTTGAACAACAAAGATTTAGACAACTGTTCCCTTGGGGCAAGGAAACACTGGTTTCTGAAAAGAGCTTATTGGAAGGGCCAGAAAAGAGAACCATATACAATAAAATATCTTATATCTGATTGAATCAGGTTAAGGACTAGGCAAAATTTAAGTACTCTTCAAAAGTTATACAGAGTATATTGTCTATTGATAATTGTGTACATATATACCACAAAATTGTCTATACTGTTTGTAAATAAATAAGCCCCAGGATAACAATTGAAACTTCTGACACAATTGTCCAGTATTTATATGCTACATAAAACTTAAATGCTAGCACAAAACATGACCAGGCTTTGTTTGAATACTGTACTTCTGTCCTGCAGGCCTGTGTATCATGCATTTATTTGCTTTTGTTCAGTTACTGCCCTTCTATCCACAGTGACCCGTGAGCTGGATTCTCTCTATCTGTTCCACTACCTGGAGTCCAGCACCCTGTAACAAACAGCACTTCTTGCCTGTCTTTAATCTTTGCACCACTAAGACAGCTGAAGTGATGCCCATCAAAAAATCCTGGTGGGTTGGTGCTATAAGGATTATATACTTTTATTTAAAGTACTCTTTTGTTTTAAGAAAGCCATGATTGCTACTTTTCTTCCTATGTGGAGTATTGATGGAGATCAATAATCCAATAGAACAATCTTTAAAGTGGGTACAGTACCAGCTCTTAATTATACTGGCTAGAAAAGAGATGGAAAGTTAAACTAACATGCATATAGTTTCAAATCCACAATTTTTAAAGATATAGCTTCAGTATTTTTATTGAGTCTATATTCGTGATAAAAACTTAAATCCTCTGAATTCTGGAAGACCAAACAAAGCTTTTATCTCAAGGAAGATGGATTCAGCATTTCTGTGGCTCTTCCATAAATATAGTTCAGCTTTCGTAAAATGGAAAATTATATAAATTTGATAAAATTTGATAAAATAAGCATTTTCAAATAATGAGTGCTAATTTTTTCCATGTGTATTATTGCATGTTTGGATAAACCATAAACTTGTTGTAAGCACTGTTGCTGTCTTTTACTCTTGTAATAGGTCCTCAACTTAACTTGAATTCCATTTGGTTAGTCCAGGAGTAGGCATAGCTAATTAAAGACCCACTCAAGCAAACTAATTAAAGACCCGACCTGAAATTAATATATGAAAATGGGAAAAGATGTTCTCTTTCTACCAGGTTTGCTAATTTGGGAGAATGCGAATCTGGGCTTTACAGTACCCCAATAGTTCCTATCATTTTGGGAGAGAATATGAACTCAAACGAGTGTGTGTGTGTATGCGTGCATGTGCATATGTGTCTGTCTGTGTATGTGTGAAGTGGAGGACAGGAGGAGAGAAGAGGAAGAAAAGAGGAAGAAAAGAGATTAGAAGAGATGGGAAGGGAACATGAGAGGAGATAAGAAATTTGTCAGTACTGAGCTTTAGTCCCAGCCAGTAAAGTCCTAATCACTGAAGCTTTCCTTTTGGTCATGTGAATGACCCTCAGCATCCTTTTCAAACTTAAAAGACAATAAAGTCCCTTATTTTGGTTTATCTAGTTTTAGTCAAAGAGATATGATTAATGCATCACATCCACATCGAACATGTTCAATTCACTTTTTTGTTTCTTTTTTTTTTTTCCCTTAATTTTTAGTTTGTTTCCTGAACTGCTATTTTTCACCTGCTTCATTCTCTTTGGGAGTGCAGCACTTGTGTGTTTGTGTAGCCATTCTCTCTAGCCTTTCTCCGTATGGTAACAAATATCCAATTTTACGGTACATTATCTTCCAGTTAAGTAAAATAAAACTAGAATATCTTCAAAATATAATAAAAAGATTTTTTTTTCAAATTCTTTCTTTCATATTGGATCCTAAAGCCAAAAGAAAAAATAAATGTCTTCCTCTTCCTCTCCCAGATACTGCAAGTACCAACAAGGATTTGCCTAAACGGGATTCACAGTAGTTGCCAACTCAATACACTTATGTGCCAAAAACATGCAAGGGTAAGGTCCTACCCAAAGTTACATAGAGTCCAACAAATGTATCCTGAAGACAATCTGCAAAATACTCTTGTCTGTTTTTCTGAGTCCTTCTGATGAAAGCCGTAAACTCAGAGTAAATGTGGATTACCAAATTTGCTATTCCTGAGGATGCTGCAAAATTTAAGACTATTTCTTTTTTTCAATGAAGGTGATTGAACGTAGAGTCTGGGAGCAAAATCAGACTCCCTGAATAAACAGAAGGGAAGCACTGGAGAAGAATGAGATCCTAAGCCCAAGAAATTGACTCCATCACTCAGTTACATCCAAGGATTGAAGCCCTTGTTGAAGGAGAAATGAAAGAAATAATGAAAGAAGTTTTTTTTTTTTTTAAAGTATAGTAGCTGACCCTAAAACATTTCTCCAAAATATAAATCCTTCTATCTCATCCTCTCCTGAGAAGCACAGGCTGTTAGCCTTTAAAATATTGTCTTCCCATGGCACCTTTCTTCCTAGCAGCTCCACAAACGAGCCATTCTCAATGGACAAAGTATTGTCCTCCCTTCTTTTCTTTAATCTATCAGGGTGACATTGATTAATATAGTCATATGGGTTTCAAGTGTACAATTCAATAATATGTCATATGTATATTGCATTTGGATGATGTGTTCACTATCCAAAGCTAAATTTCCTTTACCCTTATCTATCACCCTTTCCCTTTGATAACCACTAAATTTATTGTCTATGTCCATGAGTCTGTTTGTCTTGTTCATTTGTTGCTTTCAGTTTTATATCCTCCATATGAGTGAAATCATATAGTTCTCAATTTTTTCTGACTTATTTTGCTTAGCATGATAATCTCAGAATCCATCCATGTTGTCACAAATGGCAGCATTTCACCTTTTATTATGGCTGAGTAATATTGTATATTGTGTACATGTACCACATCTATATGTACCACATCTTCTGTATCCAATCATCTATCAAAAGGCACCATCAACAATACAAAGAGGCAATCAAATGAATGGAAGAAGGCTATATCTAAAATATACAAAGAACTCATACAATTCAACAATTAAAAAAACAAATCATCCAATTAAAAAATTGTCCTCCCTTCGTAATCCTCATCCTCCTTGAGAGTAAATCTTCATTAGATCAGTTATAGAGAAATGAGTTAAGGCAGTGGAATTTTTCCAGCACAGATGTCACAGTGTCTCTCGTCAGTAGCAGAGTTTACCATCAACACAGGACAGTGATTTCATCTCATTCTCCAAAATGCCAGGATTTCTCTTTGCTTTTCTCCACCATTCTCTAGTATACCACACAGCCACCTTCTTAAGTGGACCATACTCCTTCCTTCTGGTGTTCTCCTCCCTTACTAAGGTCAGAAGAGCTTTCTAAAACTCTTCGGGTTTTTTTTTCCCTTCAGAAGAAGACAGTCAAAAACTGTTCTAATGTTTCATAAAAGACTCTCTCCTCCATTATGCTACAGACTTATACTTGCGTCTCAGATGTGAGAAGATAGCACAGAGTAATCCTTTAGTGCCAGATGACCTTTTACCTCCAGCATGTAGTTATGGTGACAATTAAGTAAATTCATATATGTAGCATTTATTTTTTTCATACATGTAGCATTTAAACACTGCCTGTCATATAAGAAGTGATACAGAAGCTTGTCCTCTTATTATTGCTTCCTGCACTTTCCCTTTTCACCGCTCCCTCTACTTTACATTCTGTTTACTTCTTTACACACAGACCAACACCAACAGAAGTGAAAATTCTTAGCTTGTCACTTTAATGGGAATTTACTGTTTAACAGTTTCATTTGTGTTTGTCATAAAAATAAATTAATAAAAATTCACATATTTAAGAACTAAGAAAAGAAATGAAGAGGAAATGAGGGCTAAAAAGAAAGGGGAGAGAAAGAAGAAAGAAATGAAGGAAAGAGGGAAGGAAGGAAGGAAGGAAGGAAGGAAGGAAGGAAGGAAGGAAGGAAGGGAAGGAAGGAAGGAAGGAAGGAAGGAAGGAAGGAAGGAGACCATTCTTAGCAAAATTATGAAACTACATCAAAATTCACTGTAAAACAATCCCATTTCATATACTATTAAACTCCATAGAAAATGACATTTGCTACAGTAAGAAAAACAGATGGTGGAAGGAGAGGGGAAAATAAAACTCTTTGAAAACTGAGAATGAAAATGCCACTGCTAACATTTTAGGTCCCTCTGATGTGTTCATATACCAAGCCAGAGCCTACAAGACAGTCCCTTTCTTTGTTATATGCATGTCTTCCAGCCTAAAATAGTTCCATGGGGCTTCTAAAGTAAGAAGTGAGTGGTGTTTTGGAAGTGTGTTTGTGTGAGGTTGCATGTGAGTTTGTGAGGGGGGCCATAACAAGGAACAGTGGGGGTCATTCAACCCCATGAGACGGCACCCCTGCCTGCGATGCTGTGCCAGCAACTTGGTGATTCATCTTCCTCTCAGGCACAAGGACATCAAGTCCTCTGTTTTACTCTTAGTTCACATTTGTCCTCTTTAAACCAATGAGTCATAAGTTGGAAATATGTATGAAAAAAGCAAGAAGAATATGTCACCGAGTTATTTCTGGTCATTCAATATACATATCCTAGGACATCGTGCATTTGGAAGGCAAGTTTTTAAATATAAGAGATTTACAAAAGCAGATAGAATTGGTTATATAAGAAAAAAGTCAGGTGTAAAAAGAAATGGAGCCTGGTAAAATAATTGGGTTTAGGTGAAGAGAATAAAATATTTCTTCATGCTCTCAAAAGGATAATTTTCTTCAGAGGAAATTGCATAAATTCTTGGTCACTCGAATTAGCAGAGTACTATTCTTGCCAAATTTTAGTGCTGGGAAATAAATGACATTTGGTCTGTTGTAAAGTTGTCCCACCTCCTTGTGGCAAGTATAAATTCATACTTTAATGCGAACAGAATTTTTCTGTAAATACCTTCCCATCCAAAACTAATTAATTCCCTAACAAATCAGAGGATTAAATAATTGAGGAGTTTTATCATGAATAAACATAACCTGAAAGCAGACACATATAATGTCTGTTCTAATAATTACCAATGCAGGATTTTTTCACTCACCTATTTATTCAGCAGTTACCTGGTATGCATGTGCTATGTGCCAGGTTGCAAGCATCCTAGGCACCAAGGACACAATGGTGCACAGGCTATGCTGCCTATTTCCTCATGAATATTAGGTTTTCAGCAAGACAAGTATTCATCAAATAATAACAGAAACAATACTGTGACAATTAGTGGTATAAAGAGGAGTTGAAGTGGAGGCCTTGCTTGTCTGGGTTTGGGCGGGGTGTGGAGGTGGCAAATGTGGGATGGAGACGAGAAGATTTAAAATTTAGCTGAGACCTAAGGAAGTGAAGAATGAGAAGGTATTGGTAAGGGCATTCCAAGCAAAGGCAATATATTATTGCAAAGCCCTGAGGCTGGAAAAAGAGTGGGGTTTCTGAGAAACTGAGAGAAGAGTGTAACTGAAATACACACACACAGAGGGCAAGAGAGAGATGAGACTGAGGAAGACCAGAGGTCATATGGAGAAAACCTCCTAGGCCATGGTTAGCACTGCAGACTTTCTCCATAGAATAATTACAAGTCATTGAAAGCAGGGGAACAACATGATCAGATGTGCATTTTTAAACATAACTATCTTTTATAGAAAGAGTTTATTAGGGAGAAAGCGAGGGGAAAGAGAAAATGTTCAGTGGCTATAGAAGTACTCTAACACCTTGATCCAAGATGATAGCCAAGGAGAAAGGAAATGCAGAAAAGGTTGTGATAAATCAAGAAAGTCTCATCGAGAAGACGGCGATCGTTTTCATGCATGAGGAAGATAGAGAGGATGAAAGAAAAAAAAGAATGGGAGTGAAAGTTGGTTTCACTCTGTGAACTACAAAAGACGTCCTGTGTCACATGTATACTTATCACTCAGGCACTTTAACTAGTTTTCCTACTCTGTTTGTTCCTTTTCCCTATTATCGTATATAAAGTGGTTAACATCACAACACAATCCATAGTTGAAAGAATCTCTGGTTTGCATCATGGAAGAACAAAGGGAGGAATAGATACCACACAGAGAGTGTGACCCAGGCGGGATGTGATAACTGATAAGATTTGTGTCGTTTCGCTTTTAAAAAGGAGTGGGTGCATTCTCAGGTTTTATGGAATGATTTTAATATGTTACATGGAAGCAATCTCTCTTTTAGATGTTTAAGTATAGAAGGAAGTATGTGTTGATTTTAAGCAGCCAAAGGATCTTTACTATTACATGTATCTGACCTTTTTCCACACATTTAGGGAATACCACATCTTACAAATCTTGAGGGGAGGCATATCCTACTATAGAAGCAAAAGTTGCTAAACTTTCTTGTATCTGGAGTATGGGCACATTTCCCTAGCTGAGCTAATCAATATACCCACTCTGAATTACAAATCAGAAATTAATTAGGAAAAGCAGCGACAGCTGAAAATGTGTTCTGATGCTGGTGGTGGTGACATCAGTATCTGCTTTTCAGGGACAGCAGAACTTGGGGATCACCAGCAACAGTGCAGATGGGACACACATCAAGGTGTAGTTCTCAGCAGTAGTAGCAACTGCGTTTTCTCCAGACCAGTTACATAAAGTGTTGTAGGTTGCCATTCTTGCTGCTTCAAATCTCAACCTCTTTCTTCTTTCTACTTTTTCAGTGATTCTGTGAAACTTTCAATATCCTTTCTATTAATTTATTTCCTTCATGTGTATCTGGCCTTTAAACTAAAACACTTTAGTAACATTCCACCCATTGGACAGTTTAATGAACTAAAGAACTTTCTCCAAATGTAGATAATTAATTTAGCAGTCCTTATTGTATATTTCAGATGATTCATTTCTTCATGTGACCAGTATCTTTATTTAGAAGTCTCAGTTTTTATTATTTGTTGTGTTTTATCACTCCCTTAAATTTATAAAAACATATTCTTTTCCCTAAATACATCCACACAAACCTTTGAGAAGATGGAGAGTAGTAATTAGACTTCAAACTCCAAGGCTATAAATGTGACTCTTCCAGCTGGCATCTCCTTGATATTCATGCCAATAGGCACGCTCCCACTGACATAGAAACTGGCCCCTTGTACCACTTGCCAGAATCCAGAAGGCGCATGACCTCAGAGGGGATGCTGGCCAAAGGCAACACAGGAGCAGCAATGAAGGGAGAAGATTTAATGTTACCACAAGCCAAAATGGAGAAGACCAAAAGAACATAATTCCAGGCTCCGATTCCCACACATTCCTCAAATGGTTCTCCATTGGCATAAAAAAAAAAGAAAGAAAGAAAATCTACCAGAGAGCTGGATATGCTCCTCCACCATGGGTCTAACCTAGCCTGATAATTCTGCAAGCAAAGGTGTCTATGTCCCAGGGAGCCTCTAACATGACCTTGTGTTGTTGATACTTTTCATCCTCCCCTACCTCTCTTAGCAGCGTGGCCTCTGAAAGGATTTGGCAATGCTTCATTGACAAAGTTCCGACTCTACATTTTAAAAGCAACCTTTTATTCTTTGCAGCCAAATCTATTTTATTTTCTCCTAAATTAGGAAGCTCCTGATATTCCATTAGTTTGAGCCCTAATGCCTACTCGGCGTCAGAGGCATTGCTCCACACTGATGTCACAGTAATTGGCATTGACATTGCTTGGGCTCGTGACAAGAGTGAATTGAAAGCAAATATTGCTGACTAAGTAGGGCCACCCTGGCTAGAAGAAACATGTTTGGGGATAGAGGCTCTGCCTTTTTAATTCTATAGCTAACACTCTCATCCGAGGTGACTCCAGAGTCTCCACTAGTTCCGTCATTTCAACTATTATCTGACAATAGCCCTATGTATTATCTCCAGCATGGACTTCTTCCTTAAACTCCAGAATCATATTACCCACCTGCTTACTTGACATATACACTTGGATGTCTAACAGTTCAGTTAAACTTAAAATGAGCAGAACCAAATTCTCAATTAACCCAAAACCTTCCCCCAACTGGCTTATCCCAGAGCCATCTCCATGTCAGTTAACGGAGCTTCATTCTAACAGTTGGTCAGTCCAAAATTTAGAGTAATCTCTAATTTCTTTCTTATTCTCAAACTTCATATACATACTTCAACAAGAAATCCTGTCTGCTCTATTATTGAAATATGCCCAGAATCTGACCAGTGCCATCATCTTTCCCAGCACCACCCTCGTGGAAACTGTTATCATTTCTCAGAAGACCAATTTAAATAACCTCTTAATTGGTCTCTCTGATTTAATTTTTCCTCACGCCCTCAAACTTCTCTAAAGCCATTCAATTTTCATTTAGCCAAGTTCAATCTTAGGATGTAGATTCTTGCTGATCAAAACTCTTGTAGATTTGCATCTCACTCAGAGTAAAATCCAAAGTCTTCTCCTGATTCACAGGCTTTCCTTGATATGGTTTTCTATTTCTTCACTCACTCCATATCCAATCTATCCCCCTCTTTCTTTCTATTTCAGACACTTTGACCTCCTTGCTTTTCTTATACATACCAGGCATCCTCCTACTTGAGGTTCGTTGTAATTGTTGTTTCATCTTCCTGAAATGCCAGTCTCCAAATTATACCCTGTAACTTTTCTTACTTCTTTCAAGACCTTCCCTCATCTTTATATAAAATTGCCATCAAATTACTATGCACGCTCTCATGCTTTATTTTCCTTTGTCTCACTTACCTCCATATTTTTATTTATCTGTTTATTTTCCGTTGCTTCCCACATGATTGTACTTAATGTAAACAAGCTTTGTTATTTATTTCACTGCTACATCCCAACATTTATAATAATGTTCATCTATAATAAACCCTTACTCTATATTTATTAAATGAATAAATAAATAAATGGAGAAGATACCTAAGAAAGGATCTTTGAAGGAATCATGATATTTGAGGATTTAGATAATACTAATAAGAGAAGATTGTAAAGGAAACTGAGTAGTCTCCAAAGAGAAGGAAAATAAACAAGAAGTTGGTGTCACTGAAGCCACAGGAAGTGACTGTTTCAAGCTGGAGGAAGTGGTTAACACTGTAAAATGTTATAGATGAGTGGCCAGTGAAATGTGAGGAGAACGGAGAAAGAATGGTAAACAACAGGGTCAACTGAATAGACATTTCTCCAAAGAAGATATATGAAAGGCCAATAGTACCTGAAAAGACATGGAACATCACTAGTCACTAGGGAAATGCAAATTGAAACCACAATGAGATGTCATCTCCTGCCTGTTAGAATGACCACCAAAAAGACAAAGGATAACAAATGCTGGGTATGGATGTGGAGAAAAGGGAACACTTGTGTACTGTTGGTGGGATTGTAAATTAGTACAGCCAATATGAAAAACAGTTTGGAGGATCCTCAAAATATTAGAAATAGAACTACTATATGACCCAGCAAATCCACTTCTGGGAATATATCCAAAAGAAATGAAAACACTAACTCAAAAAGATATCTGTATCCCCATGTTCTTTGCAGCATTATTTATATGAAGCAAGACATGGAAACAACTAAAGTGTCCATTGATAGATAAATGGAGAAAGAAGTCATGAGATGATAGATACAGATTTAGATAGGTATAGGTATAGGTATAGGTCTAGGTCTAGGTCTAGGTCTAGGTCTAGGTATAGGTATAGGTATAGGTATAGGTATAGATATATAGAGATAGAGATAGAGATGATAGAGATAGATAGAGATAGAGATGATAGAGATAGAGATACAGAGATACAGAGATAGAGATAGATATGAATATAGATATAGATATATACACATACATAAGCATATATAAAAATTATAATAATGGAATATTGTTCAGCCATAAAAATTGAGAAATTCCTACCATCACTGAAAATATGATTGAACCTTAAAGGCATTATGCTAAGTGCAGTAAGTCAGAGAAAGGCAAATACTTATGATCTCACTTATATGTGGAATTCTGAAAAACAAACTTATAGAAAAAGAGATCAGCTTATGGTACCAGAGGCAGAGGGTGCGGGGAGCAGGAGTTGGAAGAAGGTGGTCAAAACATACAAACTTCCAGCTGTAAAATGAATAAGTACGAGGGATGTAATGTACAACCTGATGACTATAATTATCACTGCTGCATTATATATAGGAAAGTTGTTCAGAGAATAAACCCTAAGAGTTCTCATTGCAGAGAGATTTTTTTGGCCTTTATTTTCTTCTTTCTTTTTTTTTTTTACCGTGTCTATTTGAGGAGGTGGATGTTAGTTAAATCTGTTGTGGTAATCATTTTACAATATATGTAAATCAAACCATTATGCTGTACAGCTTAAATTTATACAGTGATGTATGCCAATTATTTTTCAATAAAAATTGAAAAAAGAATAACAAAAATCAAGATCAAGCAAGGAAAAGATTTCAAAATAGAGATGGTGATCAACCATGTCAAACACTGTTTATGAGTTAAGATCAAATGGTCATTGCATTTGTAAAGCAGAGATCTCCGTAACTTTAATAAGAAAGTTTTGGTAAAGTAGTAAAAATGCAAATCTGACCACAATTAGCTGCAAGGAAAAAGAGAAAGGAAATGAATACAGAAAATTGGGGAAAGAAATTTTCTGTAAATAGAAACAGAAATGAAGCATTTGGAGTAGGCTGTAGTCACTTGAGGCATTTTTTTTTTCAGACAGAAGATTTTATATCATGTTTATATGCAGATGAGAATAATCTTATAGACAAGGAACATTAACAGTGCTGTAAAAAGACTGAATAGCATAAATAATTTGAGTATTGCATTCCATTTCCCCTTGCCTATTCAGAGACATCTTTCCTGTTCTTTTCCCATTTCTGAAGACTGTGTTTTTTAATTCACTAAGAAATTCAGAATAGTCCCACTCAAGTGTGCCATCCTGTTTTTAATCTGCCCTTTCTCCTTCTACAATATGTGAACAACTGTAAATTCTGTATATAATTAGATAGGATCGATGTATAACTCAGTTTATAGACTAAACATATACTAAGCATGCTTTTATTTTCAGTTACATTTCATTTAAAAGAAATGATGCAATGACAACTTCACTGATTCCATGATCCGCTAAAAAGGTCAAGATTGAAAAATACCTATCCCGGGTCTGACAATAGAAAGTGAGTGGCCAATGTAGAGTGAAGGACAAATCTTTGGAAATAAGGATATCAAGGATTGAGACAGCAGAATAATGGAATGAATACACTTGGTAGAAGCATATTGAAATCACCAAGAGTTTGGCAGGATTAATGTTAACACAAGAGAAGCAATGAGCCAAGTGCTAAATTTTAAGGAATTGGGGTGATGTGGTCCAAATGTCTCTGGATGGCTGCCACTAAAAGGCATACAGGGCAGCTAAACCTATCTGTCTGAGCTTCAATGGAGTTGAGCATCTTACCCTCTATAGTACTCCTGGGTGAATGCAACAGCTCCTACCACTTTAATTATCAAATTTAGGTTAATGGATCAGAAAAATATATCTCCAGTGTTGCTCTGTCCTCTGAACACCAGGCTTACACAGTCATCTACTTAAACTACATCTGCACTGATTCTCCCACAAGCCCAGGAATGAAATACATCTAAAATTAAAAGACTCCTTCATTGCTTCCTAATTTCTCGAGAAAGGAATCTTAACACCAACCTTCATTTTCCTATCATTCTCATCCCACATAACTGTAAATTACAAATCCCTATTGATTCCAGGCCTATATATCTCTCAGTTCTGCCCATTTCTCCACACTATTCTGTCACAACTTCACTTCAAAAGGCCATAATTTCTGGCCTGGGTGTCTGCAGCAACTTCTTCATAAGCATTCCTGTTTCCACAAGAAAGACTGATCAGCGGGGGAAATGACTGGAAGGAGAGGCAATTTATTGAACATCACTTTTTGTTATTAGTCTTGTGGCCTAGTTTTTCAGTATTTCTAATTTAAAAGAAATGCCCTGTGGCGTGAAGTTTGGGGCATCTTTCTCCCCATCTTCCAGAACCTAAGGCATGGGCACACAGTTTAGGGTTGGCCAACTTCATATTCGCACTCAGGGTTTTGAATATGAAGTAAATAATAGCCAGAGACATTTAGCTGTGGCACTCATCAACAGTACTGTCCAGGGTCTGGAGCATCGGAGGGACCAGAGGTGAGACTGGTTCTTTTTCAGCAAAGCCATTGTTCACAGGGGCATCCTGAACAGATTGTTCTGACACATCACCTTGGCTGTGGCCCCAGCTGACTCTACTGGTTCCCACATATTTTCTAAATCTGATTCTCTAAATATTTTGTTGACTCCATAAGTATTCCCAAACCTGTATGAAATACTTCCTTCTGCTGGAGCTAGCCAACGTCATTTTCTATTGCTTACAGTGAAAATTCTGACCAATGCAGCCCAGTTAGAAGGTTGTTACAATAATTTAAGATAAAACAAAATTGTGGCCTGAATTAAAACGAGGGTATCATGATGAAAAGAAGGGGATAGAGTAGAAAACTTTTCATGAGTTAAAATCGAATACATAGAAATGTATTCAATATAGGGATAAAGAGAGGAGTCACAGAGGATAGTTTTTAGCCTGGGTGAATGAAGTAGTTGCCAGTACCTCCAAACACAACAAAGAATAGAGAAACAATAATGAAGGAGTTGGGCAGATGGGGAAAGGGAAAAATCATGAACATGGGAATAATTACTATTTCATAAAAGTTGAGTTTAAGACTTTAAGATGATATTATGGGAGACATAGAGTAGACAGATGGGTAGAAGTATGAATTTGTGGAAAAATGTCAAGGATAAAGATAGAGCATTGAAGTCATCAGGAGCTGAAATCATGAGAGGAAATGAGATCACTTTGGAAGACTTCACAGCATGAGAACAGTGGGTCGATGATGGACATCTGGAGAATACCATAATTTAAGAGATGAGCTTAGGAAGAGAAGCCTAGAAAATAAATCACATCATACTGAACCACAGTTCCTTTCTTGATGAGATAACATGACTTTAATTACTCTTTCTAGTTTCCTTGGCCATGAAGAGACACTTGAAAATCACTTTCCTGTCTTTGGTAGCTCCTTCTCAATGAGCAATAATTATTACCTGCCTCAAGTGTCTAACCCAAGATCCAGAATCCACATGCTTTGCTGCCAACCTCTACTTGCTAAGTTTGAAAAATAACAAACTCTTCTACATTTAGATAATTCTTTTAGGGTGCAAATCTCTAAAAGTAACACAATGAAGGGGCTAGCTCTCAGTCACCAATATTCCCACATTGATCTCTTATATGTGCAGGATTTCTCCATTTTCCTCCAGGAACCACCTGTGTATGGCTCCTAAAGAAGCAAGGCCCCATTCCAGCCATCCAGTTAGAATCTCTTGACTGACAAGAGACTCTACCAGTTCCTCCCTAGTTTTTAACCTTGTGTTTGACCTCTATTGCCTTATACCAAACCAGTATCACTGGTTAAAGATGTGGATTGTGTCAAAGTTAAAAAATATCCTAAGTTATCAAGCCATCTTCCTATCCTTCTTTTGGTTTTCGGTGGCCTCATTAGATTTAACTGTTGCTGCAACATAGTCAGCTTTAATTGATAAACCAGAGGTGATAAGAAAGAAAATGAATGCACATTCAATTGTTCCCTCTATGATGTCTTGGGAGAGGGGAAGATAAAGAAGGGATTGTGTACTATAGACCTGCAATGATCAATTTTATGCACCAATTTAGCTGGGCTAAGCAATAACCAGATAGCTGGTAAAATATTATTTCTAGGTGTGTCTGTGAGGATGCTTCCAGAAGAGAATAATATGTGAATTGGTAGACTGAGTAAAGAATATCACACTCATCAGTGCAAGTGGGCATAATATAATTCAATAAGGGCCTGAATAGAACAAAAATGCAGAGGAAAGACAATTTGTTTTCTGCTTGAGGTGGAACACCCACCTTTACTTAGTGTGGGACATCAGTACTCCTGGTTCTCAGGCCTTCGGGGTTGGACTGGAACTACACCATGGGCTCTCCTGGGCCTCCAGTCTGTAGATGGCAGATGCTGGGACTTCTCAACCTCCATAATTGTGTGAACCAATCCCTCCCAATAACTCTCTTTCTGTATATCTATAAAAATTCTATTGGTTCTGTTTCTCTGGGGAATCTTGACTAATACAAGGCCCAGGATAGGAAAGAGAATTCCAACCAGTGTAATAGGGAAAACTGAGAAAGAAAATGATAAGCCGAATTTAAATTTATAGGAAATTCAGATATGCTGAGATTCAGAGAAAGGAAAAACAATGTAAGAATATCAAGTTTGCAGTATCCAGAGATCAAAATAGAGGTCCACGTCACAGAGGCAAGAATATAGTTTAGAAACAAAAATATTGGAAGAGAGAGCCATCCTGGAGATTGCCACAAACCTAGGGAAATGTTTATAATTTATATGAGGATGTATAGAAAAATCTGACTGGCTTAAATTCAAGGGAATGGGAAATAGCATCAGTGAAACTCTAGAAAACAGGCAGAAGAGAAAACAAAAAGATTGAGCAGAAACTATTTGGGAGTTATACAAAAATAATTCATGAGAGAGAGGCTTTAAGAAGGCCAAGAAACAAAAGAAGAAAAGAGAAAGTTTGTATCAACTGACACTAATGGAAAGAGACTGAATGAGTTAAGAAGTGAAGTAGGTCCACCGATTTGATTATTAGCGAGCCATGTATGTCCTTGTCAATAGCTGTTACAGTGTAGTGCTGAGAATGGAAAGCAGAGAGTTGTGCATTGTCAAGTAATTGAGAGAAGAGGAATTACAGAGGTTAAGCAAACACTACATTTTCAACAACTAGTTATAAAGAGAAAAATAATGAAATGATAGAAGGACATAGAAGCTAAGGAAGGTTGTTTTCTTTCAGAAAGAGATTTGATCATTGAATATGTTTTTCATTTACGTGATAAATATAAAATACAACTTGAATTGCTTAAACAACAAAGGGAATTTATTGACTCTTTAAAGTAAAATGATCCAAAAGCAGTATCGGCTTTACTAATGGTTTAATAATAGTTTCCTCTTCTCTAAAGAAGTCACTAGAGTCATCAGTGGAGTAGGCTTTTGAGGGGACCTTATGGTTTTCCCAATTAGAAACTGTGGGTGAGATAAGGGAAAAGCTGGTGATAGATGCCAGGAGAAACCCCCAAATGTGATTCCATTACAGGTCATATCTTTGGTTATGACATCCAACATCCAAACATATCTTTCATCCCAGATACACACTTTCAGAAATGTCTGTGCCTATGTGAAATATACTCCCTCCTTTTCCAAATGCAGTGAACTCAAAATTCTTTCTAGTTACTGTATCTAGGACAATGTGAGGGCCTCTGTGTCAGGGACTTGTTCAAGTACCTATAGCTACCTGAGAAGTTGTCTACCACACACATTCAGCATTTATTAGTGGAAGAACAGGATCATTGCAATAAAACCTCCAATTTGTGAAATAAGAGAACTGAAGCCAATAGTGCTTTCTAGCCACTCCTCAATGGAAAAGTTCTTAGGACAGCTTTCTCGGGGGGAGTTTCTTTGTCCATTTTCCCTCATTGCAATATCAGAGATGGACAATGGTATAGCTATTTTGTTCAAGCTGAGTACTTCAGCAGCCAGCTTTTTGATACTGTGAATTTAGGGTCTAAGAATAGATCAAAGGGTTGAGCAGATAGATACAGGCTATTTTTAGCCATGCTTGGTCTATAGTTTTATTAGTAATACTGGTGTCTTAGGAAATTAAGAAAGATTCTTATCTATTTGTTTCCAACCTATATCAAGGGCTAGTGGTTAAAAACACAGACGTTATCTGGTAAGAGATGCTAAACATATACCCGGGCTCGAGACTTCTGGTTCCTAGGAGCCCAGCTTTGGTTCCTCCATACTCGCAGCCCTTGATATAATAGTTTCCATCCAAAATCATGACTGACAAGGCAAAAATATGTGCTCTTTCCCCCTCGGCTGCATCCCAGATGTTTCACCAAAAGAGAAGCGATTTTTGCTTTTTGACAGTCAGAGACGGCTCAACAGAAGAACTGGGGAGAAGATGAGGAAATCAGGCCCCTCTTATATCCTAAATTCATCTCTTGCTAAATCCTCTCACTCCCTGATTTTGCTTATATTAACCTCAGCTTGGGGCCAGGAATTTGGTATTTTCAACCCTATGAGAAGCTAGATAACCGGATTTCAAGTCAATTTTGATAACAGTCTATGGGCAGAAGGCATTCCTTAACAAAACGTATTTTCTTTCCTCTCAACTTTCGAGAGGCTGATAAAGAGATAAGCTTATCTCTTTATCATAGAACATTACTGCACGTTAAAAGATGGCTTCAACACACTTCAATATTCTGATCTTTCTTACACAATCTTTATCCCAACATTAACAGGCCATCGTTTTAAAAAATTCTTTGTAACTAACTACAAATAAGGACAACTAACTTTTTGACACAACACTTCTCTATCTAATCCTTCCAGTTCCACATTTTTACTCACAACATCCTATTCTCTATTGCTAAATTCAGTATCAGTCCATTTCAGTAAGACTCATTATGTTGCAACAATAATGGTGTAGAATTTGGGGGGCGGGGGAGGAGGGTTGTTTATCTCATAAAATTGAAAAAGGCCAGAGAAAGTATAGTCTTCACTTAATTTTTGACCAGGGCTCCATTTCTCTGGCTCTCTCTCAGATCTGCTCATCTATGTGCATGAACTCCATCCCCTGGCTGGCTCCTCTCATAGTAGCAAAAGATATGCAGATGTCATATCTGTGTGCATACCACAGAGAACTTGAATTTCCACAATATTCTCTGAATTCTATTGGCTCTGTGATCATCATGTATCAACCCCTGAACCTTCCCTAGGTCTGGGCAGATGACATGAGCTAAATGATCAAGCCTCAGCAAGGTTCTTTAGAACTGAATTCATCCACTTGAAAGCCACACAGAAATAAGCAGATGAGAGAAGTTGCAATAAAACAATGACATTGGAAAACAACTAAGTTTTCAAAAAGGAGGAGTTGAGGATATAGTAAAACAGAAATTATTCAAAGGAGGAAGACCCTGACATTGAAAGAAGACATAAATCAAAAGTAAAGTGAAAGGGATTGCCTTTAGGTAGGAGAGAGATATCCAATATTGCAACGTATTAACTAATGAGTTATCTCGATTGTATTTTATAATAACTATCACCACTTCTTGAATTTTCAGTCAACCTATCCTGCCTAGAAACACACATCTCTTGAATTTAATTTTATTTGAAATTTCTATTGAGATAATTGTAGATTCACATGCAGTTGTAAGAGAGACAGAGAGAAAGAGAGAGAGAACACTTTACCAATTTCCCCAACAGTAACATTAAAAAAAAAAAATTATAGAATATAGTAGCCAGGACATTGACATGATACAATTCATCACCTCTCCTGGATTTTGAAACCAATTTGAAGACAACGGAATTTATTCATAATATGAAAGGGGAAAGCATAAAGTTGAGTTGAAGAAGTTTTTCTGAGAACTTCTATTGCTTCTGAAAAATAGTCACCTTCAGATGATGAAGTGTATTGGAAAAACTGAGGGAAAGAAGGTTGTGATGAATCATACAAAGAAATAATAAGGATTTTTCAGGAAATATTTGCATACCTAGTCATCCATACTAAGACACTAATGATCTTTTATTTAAAGTACGTATATCTGTTGTGCTTCCCTAGTAACAAGCCTGAGAACACATAGTAAAAGCAATTGTGACAGCATTTCAGAATGCACTGGCTTTAAATCAAGGTGGTTAAAACAGAGATTATTTCCAAGTTTCCATCATTTATTGTTACTTACACTTAATTAGCCTTGTTTGAAATTTATTTAACTATGTATTACAAATAGCATTATATTTTAGCATCAAAATAAATACAAAGAGTAAGAAACAAAAACACTACTATGAATAAGGTTTGACAAAGCGATCTTTAAAAAAAAAAGTGACAGCTGACAAGTGACATTGCTCATCCAATGTAGTAGTAGGATACTGAAGAAAGTTTCATGTTACTTTATTTAAGATATAAATGCATCTACAAAAATGTACATTTTAGGGCTTCAATCGAAATTTTAAATAAAATTTTTAAATAGCACTTGAGGTAAAAGAAGTAATAACTCATCGTCAACTCTACAATTCTACCTTCTCCCAATTTCATATCTTTAAAATTCATCTCGAAATTAATTTTATTCAACCAAAAGTACTTATTGAAACCTATTATATGACTAGTACTGTCCTGGATTCTGGGAATATATTGAAAGACAAAACAGACATGGTTCCTCCTCTCATTAAAGTAGAGGAAAAAAGCAAAAAATTTTAGGGAAAACCAAAAATTTTCTCCCAAAACTTTCTCAAATCTGAAAGAATAGTTGAGCAAAACTTTATACCTCACTATTTGGATAGATTCTTTTAACTACTAATATTATTTAATCATTCTTATGAATGGTTAACTCACACACCACTTGGGTTCACATGGCTCTTTAAGACATATATCATTGCCTCAAACTCAATTTCACAAGATTTCAGTGATTTTCAGAAAGTCTTAGAACATTCACACTAAGCAGCAATTTCAGCTGAATTCATGGAGTCACACTGCTTTTCTAACATCTATTTCACATGATGTTGAATCAAAAGTGATGGTCAGATTTTCCTATTGTTTATCTCCAAATATCATTCAAGAATGTAGCAGATCTAACTGAAGATGAAGGAAGAGATATAAGAGATTTTATATTTGAGCAAAGCATCTATTGAAACTACATACTACATCTACATTAAAAACTTCTTTCGCCCTAAGAGCTGTGATTATTTTTTTCCCCACAGACCATTTTATACAATTTAGGACTACAGCCTCTCTGGCCTTTCCTTCCTCATCTGGTTCTTTCTCTTTTCTCTCCAGCCCTTCTGTATGGCCCCTGACGTCCTTCACTCTTGTTAGCCTCTTGGCCAAATTTAGTTATAAGCCAATCTTTGCATAATCAGACCTATCGAATCCTACATCATTCCATTCCTCTGGAATGTAATATGGCTCTAAATAGCAAATTTGCCCCTCCACTATTACAGTGTGAGATATTTTCATTACAGATTAGTAGTTAATATAAAAATAGTTGCTTCGGTATACTTCTAGGTGTAACAAGTAAAAACTACATGTCATATTACTATAGAGAGACATTAGAAAAGAGGAGCAGTGGAGAATAGACAGTACTCTCTAGACAAGAGAGTTCAAAATAAATGAATAAAAGACATCAGATAACAATAAAACAAGTTAAAATTTGCCTTCATCATGATCCCTGCCACTCCACTGATTTTTGAACATTGCATGCCTCAAGTGGAAAGTAGAAATGAAAAGGCCTCAGTCATTCTGGTTGGCAGCCCTCAGAGTGTAGAAGGTGAAGCTATGACAGCCCAACACAACCTCAGAAGAGAGCCAGTGCAGCGAAGAAAAGAGGTGATACCAAGACTCGTGGTTAAGTTAGGGCTGGGCTTGGTTGCAAATAACCGACAACCTAACAAACCATGAGTAAAGGAAGGGGTGGATGTCTCTCAAATAACAAGAATCTTGCTGCCCTAAGAATCCAAATGCTTCCTTTTCACTGTTCAGCCATTTTTTAGCTGCTAAACCTCCAGGCATTGCAGACAAGAAAACAGAAGGGCATCATGAAGGGTAAAATCTCCTTTCTTACAGGACTTTGCCTTTTTATTTAGCAAGAAAAGGAGAGAAGGCCTCCCTCAGAATTTCCTTCATTGTCTTCTTGCCCTAAACCAAGTGGGATCCTGCATGTTATCTTTTCCCCTAGATTTTATAAGAAAAGAAGTTAAGAGAAAAGGAGTTTGGAATGGGTATCAAGAGAGCCAACCTTTCTGCATAACTAGAATGAAGATGAATAAGAATTCCTCACTGCTTCTAAGAGCCAAGGAAAGAGTAGCACAGGGAAATGTAAGATGCTCATCAGAAAGGCAAGTTCACCTCAAGGATTCACATTTTTACTCAGGAACAATAATTTTAACATATTAGTGATATTAAGTGAGATGAAAGGTTATTTCCTGCTGATGTCACTTGAGAAGTTTCCATGTTGATATGATATCCACCCTAATGTATATATGTATCAGGTGTGTGTGTCTGTGTCTGTGTGTGTGCTTACAAAAGGAAAAGGGGAAAGAGAAGAAAGGAGAAGGAAGGGAGGAAGAGAAGAGAGAGAAAGAGGAGCAGGAGAAGTAGTTGTCACACGGAGGTAGAAAACTCTTTAACCTTGCTCAGTGAAAAGAAAACCTGGAACTATATTTCAAATACTTCCAGAAGTATTAGGAAATAAGAACAGGAAACTGGGCTATATTCCATACGACAAGTTAATCTGGGGAACATAAAACAATTAATGGATTATGGTTTTACATAAATAATCATGTCAGCTTCAACCTACAGCAGACTTGGTCACACATTTGTTGGTTATATAACTTCATTAAGTATTTTTCAAGGACAAGTTCTAAGAATTTATCCAGAAATTTTCAGATAAATATAGCAGAATACTGTGGGGATGGGTTGCTAAGCATATATTAACAATCATCTTAATATGCTATCTGAGAGTTTGAAAGTTGTTCGTTTCAAATATTTAACTATTGAAATTATGAATCTAGGCACCAAAACAAAATTAACCAAGGCAGAGATAAATTGTGCTGTACTAAAATATAAGATTTCTGATAATAGTTTCTGCTCTTGAAAGATAATATTATTCTCACCAATAATATTCTCCCCACTCTAAACATATATTTTAAAGAAGAAATTATTCCATTTTTTCTTAAGAAATGTTTCAAAGGCTCCAAATTTGATCTTGAATATTGGTACTTCCATAATGCTAACATTTTTTAATAATGACATGCATATTATAGTGGGTTAAGACATATTAACAATGAAGTTTCAGATAAATATTCTGGAGTTTCTTCATTCATAATAAGAGAATTGGAGAAGAATATAGTTATGGATGGAATTAATTGGTTTTTAAATCTGCTCTATCAGGTAAAGAGAGGGATTAATTTGGGTAATTATCTGAATTGTCTAGGTCTTTCAAAAAAAAGCTCAATTTTTCTTAATTCAATTGAAAAATAAAAGCATTAAATTGAAATAGCTCAATTCTTTAATATTTTTCAAAAGGGTTTTCTTTATATTTTACATTATAATTGTCTTAAAATTTCACAAAATTTTTTAAATGTAAATTTTTTAATGTTTTTTTACTCAGAGACCTTCGAAAGATGTCAAAAATATAATTAAGAAAAATAACTACTTGAAAAACTGATTCTTTACGGTTAAAGAAAATTCTTTCTGAAAATATGTGCAAGTAAAACTATATAATAAATTTAAAATCTAGAAACAAAATAACAAAGAAAATGTATTAATAGCTGTTTGTAAATTTTCATTTTTAAATATAATTGTTATTAAATAATAGTCTTATGTATTCTAATTAAAAGTAAATTTTAGATATAATTTTTTCATTAATATAATTTATTAAATATAATTCTTATCTATAAAGATAATTTTAACTTGATACCTTAATGGCTTAAATTGTTTATATTTTATTCATTCATAAATCTGAAAAAACTATATTTCTCCAATATATGCTTATGTATTACATATGTATACACACACATACACACATCACCAATTCAACAAGTCTGTTTTTCCATAGCTTGATATTCCAAAAGAAATAGAATTTATAGGAACTTTTTATGTATTAAAGAACCAACTATATAAGCACAACCATACAAAGATATCAAAACATTATAAATAAATACTAAAAATAAGCCTCTAGTAAATTTGTAAATATTTATTTTCTCTGCATTTGTTTCTTTGGAGTTACTTGTTATTTAGCTATGATGTGAGGGTCTAATGCATGCAATAAATTGAAAAAATTCATTGTCATTTTTTTTGAAAACCAAGAGATCAGTCCTAAAATAGGGATTTCAGAATTCTAGCTCTAAATTCAAAGATGATATGTTATTCTTCATTCCTAAGCACAGACTTTGATATTTTCCTATTTAACTAAGCCAGAAACACGTTTTGCAGTTCCTAACTGCAGAGAAATTCACAAATGTGTGAGGAGTCTTTGAAACTGAAAGATTATAGATCAAGAGGTACTTGGGAAATTATAATAACATATTTGGCAATTCTCTATATAAGCAAATTAAATTGATAGGCATTATTGATTCATTTTGTACCTATTAATTTAGGGGTCAGCAAACCTCTTCTGTAAAGGGCCAAGTAGTAAATATTTTTGGCTTTGTGGGTTATACAGTCTTCATCACAACTTCTCAGTTCTGCAAGTATGTGTGAAAGCCGCCATACACAATACCTAAGTGAATGTACGTGGCTGTGTTCCAGCATCACAGGAAGTAGGCTGGAGTTGGTCTGCAGGCCTAACCTCCGTATTCAACATTTAAATCAAATCATTTCTTTGTAGAAGAAGTAGATAATAATTTTCTGTAAATTATATAATAATATTATTTGAAATATGGTGCTAAATATCTTCCTCTTGTTAGCAATACCAAGAGCCAAAGGGTGCCAAGTTCTCCACAAAAATCTACATTATGCAATGACAGTGCAAGTGTATATAACCTGGTGTGAACTAATAGTTTATAATATAAAATTGATACAAAAAGAGCCACATGAAATATATCGTGATTATTTCTTCTGATTTACTAATTTTTAAGTAAAAACGTTTGGTAAAATGTAACTATCATTCTCATACATAGCAAAAGTGGATGCAAATTGGTAAACAAAAACTATCTAGGAAAGAAGCATTTTAAAATACCCATAAACTTTAATCTCATAATTCCACTTCTATCAGTCTGTCTTAAGGAAATACCCTATAATGCTGGTAGTTCAATTTACAAACACAATTACTCCAGAGTTTATTCTTTTCATTTATTTATTAAACACGCATTAACTGAAGACTAAAAATGTGGCACTGTTGTTATATGCATCAGGGATACAGCAGTAAACAGAACAGAAAATTTGTCTTCGTGGAATTCCATTCTAGCTGCGGGTGGGAAAGACATACACACATGCATACGTACATACATACACACACATACGTGAGATGTCATATTAGATGGTAATAAATACTGTAGAGAAAAATAAAAGGAAATAAATAAAACTGGAGAGGGGAATTGGAATATTCTGTGAGTGAGAGTGGGTTGAGATTTTAGTGTTAACAAAAACAAATGAGAAGGTGATGTTCAAGTAAAGGCCTGAGGAGGTGAAGAAACCAACCATGAAGGTTTCCAGAAAAGAGCATTCTTGAAATAGGGCATGCTGGGAAGGCCCAAGATTGGCCAGCAAGACTGGCAGGTTCAACAATCAGAGAAGAAGCTAGTTTTGACAGAGCAGAATGAAGAGAGGCTGAGCAGTAGAAGGTAGACTCTGAGAGGTACTTGGAAACCAGATCCTATGGGGCCTTGCGAGCCATCATTAAGACAAGACATATAATTACAAATATGGTTATAATAAATCTTTCAAATGAAATAAGAAGAGAATATGCCTTCAGGATGATGAGCTATAATTCAGTTATTAAAATATGTATATGAATAGTTGCTCGTGACATCAGAAATCCTTGTGATAGAATGTTAAGTGAATGAAGCTGCATACAATATTGTAAAGGTAGACTAATTTCAAATATCCTTTAAAAAACTAGAGAATCATGGGAGGAAATGTATTCACATGTAAAATAACAAGTAGTAAGATTATGAATGTTTTGTTTCCATTAGTCTATTTTTTCCCCAACTTTTTTCAATGGACACATAAAATTTCATCACCAGAAAATAATTACAGTTAACTTTAAAAAATTAGATAAATATAAAAAGGTTTGAGACCCAGCTCTACTCAGCTATACCTCAAGGAAAGCTGTAGCCCCAACTTTTGCAGCTCTGGTTCCAATCTCCTTATGTGAGTTGTCACACTTCCCTAGTCATCATCTATGCTACCGTTTTGAGTATGTGGAGAAATTTAGAACCAGGTTCTTGCCAGAGACTAGCTATTTAGTGCTAGAGGCAATCACATGCTCAATTCTGAGGCTAGATCTGGAGTAACTTTCCTTGCAGTTTTTGAGAGACACCTGGCATAGAGCTGCTTATTTTTCTAAACTGAGAAACAGTATGAGAGATAGTATAGAATTTGCTAAAGACCTAAGGAGTAGGCTTCAAATGAGGTCTTTACCTACTGATTTGCTAGATGCACTTGTACAATATATCTGATCTCTTTCTGCTTCAGTGTTTCTTGATGTCTGAAATGAAAGGAGTAAGGAAAAGGATAGTAGGAGAAGGAAAAGCATCAAGCCATCTGCACTCAGACATTGCTCAAATCCAGACTGTGGTCACATCACCTGAAGTTCTGTTTAGTAATAGATCTTGTCAGTGACTTTTCTCAAAGGGTAGAAAGGAGTGGGGTTGATGAAGGCTAATGAGAAAAAAAGTAATAAACCTAGTACATGGAGACATAGATTTATATGGTATTACACCAACATTTTGTGCATTAGGATGAACATGGAGAACCAAGGAGGACTTGGACCAAGGAAGAGCAGAAACAGGGTCAGAGACCCAAGATGATGGCAGTTCCTCAATTCTTAGTGTCTTTCCAGGGAAACATGCACACAAAAAAAATTATAATAAATTTAATTCTCTACTTCACTTCACATGAATTTTTGTAATTTTAAAGTTTGTTGATCTTGCATTTTCCTGGAAGCCACAAATTCAGAATGTAATAAATGCAGGGTTCCAGGACATGCAGAATCCAAGCAGACAGAAGGTTTCCTCTTCTAAAATAGACAAAATTGGTGTTTACTTACAGGACTAAAGGGAATAAACAAGTTCCTAACATACTATCAATAAGTCTAATCATCCAACCTGCAAGGTAATAAGTGAGCTTTCACAAACCCAAAGAAGCAATATCTTCATGTGTCTCTTTAGATGTACTTCCTTCTTTGTGTAACAGTAAATGAACTAGCACCAAGTTGAAAATCACACACCACACACACATGCACTCTTTTCTCAGTCATCAGCATAGCCAAAATACCAGTTACTCCTATGAAAATTGAATGATGCACAATTATAAACTGAGTTGTAACACAAGGTTGAGGGAGAGCAAATAGGTTTCTTTCTTTTCTAGTTCTGGACAAAGCTGGAGATGGATAGATAGATAATAGATGATAGATGGCAGACAGATATATGATAAATTAAATAGATAGATGATAGATAGATAGATGATAGATAGATAGATAGATAGATAGATAGATAGATAGATAGATAGATGATAGATAGATAGATGATAGACAGACAGACCATAAGACAGACAGCTTCATACATACGTATATATGGACTATTTTAGTTGAAGCAAACTAGTGACCTTGAATCTTTTATGGCCAGGGCTAAGTTCTCTCAGCTGAGGAAAGGATCCACACCCAAGCACCTTCAAGCTGTTGGCAGGTTGTGGTTGTAAGACTCATGGAAGCTTGCTACTTCAAAGCCAGTAACAGGGAGAGAGAGAAACTCCATTAAAACAGATGATACACTCTCATGTAATCATGTTCAAGTAATTCTGTATACCCCATCACCTACATTGCTTTCCACTGCTTAGAAACAAGGCTCAGGTCTCATCCATAATTCAAGCAGAGGGCATTTAATCAAGACACAAACACCAGAAGGTGGAGATAATGGGGCTGGAGAGGGGCACCTTAAATTCTGTCAGCACAGTCTGCCTTGTGACCCCCAACGCTTCAAATCTTTCCCATTAAAAAAAAAAAATCCACTCCCTTCCAAAATATATAAAAATATCATCCCATTATAAACTCAGTTCAATGTCCAAAATGTTTTCATCTAAATCAGCTCCAGGGTATAATCCTTTAAGTACAGTTTTTGAGGCACAATTTCTCTCCATTTTTAGAACTGTAAAACCAAAGAGACAAGATACCAAAAATACAGTGGTGTGACAGGCATGGGATAACAGCTATAGACATTCATCATTCAAAAAGGGTAAAATGGAAGAGAAAAATGGTCATTGATTCATAGCAGTTTTGAAGTCCAGCTGGGCAAATGTCAAGAGTTCCTTTGTTAAGTTTTGAGGCCTAGAAATAACTTTAGTATGAAGGATTCCCTCTCTCATGATTTCTATTTTGTATATAATAAGATTCTATCCACCGAGATCTTGTTCTCTTTTCTTTTCAAGAAAAGTTACACGTGTCTACAGCAGAATAGTTATATCAGTGTGTTTCCTGCTGTTGGATTTGGAGATCTGACCGGCTGCTTTCGTGTTGTACTCTCTGTCCATTGTAGTCCAAGTTAACAGTATCCTATTGAAGTAATTTTCTCAAGAACTTTGTAGCTCTCTCTAGGATTTCACTGGGGTTCATTCCATTAGAGAAAACTATACCCAAAGATCTTGATGAGATAAACCCTTCCGTACCTTAGCTCCCTGCTGAGATCACTGAGGGACAGCATCGTTAAGCCATCTAGAGGCCCCCTGGTTTGGGCGGGAGAATCTGTGAGGCACATCCTTAATCTCTTGAAAGGGCCCTTGTGTGACTGAATACTCTGCTTTTGATCTTCCTGAGTATTAGCAAAAGGTTGAAACATCACACCCTCAGCCTTTTCTCTAAAGTATGCTTTTACTGCTGGAAAGCCACATCTTAATTCAGTAATTTGCAATGGGAGAGGCTGAGAATGTTCGAGATCATCGAGTTCTATTTTCTTTGTTACACAGTTCTTCCTTCAACTTATCTCTTTTCTCTCACCTTTTACTATAAACAGGAAGAATAAACCAAGTGAGTCATTTAACACTTGGCTTGCAAATGTACTTATCTTTATAACCAAGTTCATCACTTATATGTTCTGCTTTGCACCTAACTGCAAGAGACAATTTCACCAAGCTTTATAGCACTGCATATCAAGGGTCGCCCTTCCTCCAGTTTCCAACAAGCTCTTCATTTCCTCCTGAGCCTTCACTGAACAGTGGCATCAAATCCAGATGTTAACTATTTAAGAAAATTTAGGTTTTCTCTATCGTGCTCCTCAAAATTCATCCAGCCTCCACCCACTTTTTGGTACATTTCAGTTACTTGTATAGTAAAACTCCATTTCTAGATACCAATTACATCAAATCTATTGATCTATATACAAAAATTAGAAATGTATAATTCATTTACAATGTGTAAAATTAAAACTAGTTTTCTGAGTAATCGAAACAAAAGCAAATTCTTCAATTTATTAAAGCTTTGTGACTCCAAGAGAGTTCAGATGTTATTTCCTAAAAGTAATTTAAATAAGAATTAAATCACAAAAAAATGTTTATATTTTAGATAAAAATATATTCTAATCACTGCAAAGACCATTGTGCAGGCCGATATCTTGCTCATCAACACATTAGAGGTTGGATAAAATATTAAAATCATGACAAAAACACAATAATTTGAATGACTTTATAAAAGAAGTACGATCACTTCCTATCATGAATTCTGGAAAGTTGGCATCACCCAAAAGCATGCTAAAGCTTGTACAGATATAACATAAATCCTGAAGGATATTGTGATCAGAGAATAGGAGCCAACAATTATAAATCAAATGTTGGAGTGTTTCTTCTCGTATGTAATCACATTCCATATTATACAAAAATGTAGGCACACATCACTAAGACAACTACAGTTAATACTGATAATGTGTAATTGGCAATCAACTCAATGTTATCTCTTTTCTGAAATGATTATTTATTAGATGTTTTGGGGCAAAAATATCAAACCCCTTTGGCATTAATTAAGCCATATTCAGGACCTAGATTGCCATGTGGCAGATAGTGCTTACCTGCAATAAACTGTATACTTAAGGCCTTACCAAAAGTCATCTACTCCTGAGGAATGAATAACAGTTCCTTAATTAGAAACTGTAGGAGCATTTTCTAATAGACTTAGTACTCCCAGCCTAAGCACACTAACCCCGTAATGCATTTCTGTTTCAGTTAAAGTAGTAAATACTGCAATAATTATTTTTCAAAATATACCCTACAATTAAGATAGTAGCTCACAACCTCAAAATCATCAGTTTGTCACACTTGCCTTTCAATATGTGCCAATTAATCCATCATTAATTGAGTCTAAACTATTCTATTGCCACTAAAGTGGTGTCTTCACAAAATACTTCTAATGAATCATCAATAACATTAAAAAGAAAACATGAGGGTAATATTGAGGCTGATAATGCTGATCAAGATCACTTGATGTTGTAAAATACGTATTTGGTCTTGAAATCAGTGTACTAAAATTAAACATTTATACCGGATCATTTCTAGTTGTGTTTTAGAAGGCTTAGAGTTCAATGAGTAAATAGATGAAGAATTTACCATGCTTTTTGTTACATTTTATATTTTATTTAATAGAAACAGTAAAAATTTTCTTTATTTTTCAAGTACAAGAAATAAAGTCATTTATTAATTTATATATATAGTTTTATAGCATTACATTTAACACATAATTGATTGTAAGAAGCACTATCATATGCACTAAGGAAAAAATGCTTCCAATTAAACTATGACACAACGCTTCTTTTATATTTATTGGAATAACATTGGTTAGCAACATTATATAAATTCCTAGTGTACAACTTTATGACACCTATATTCTCTACTGTGTGCTCAACGCCTGAAACCTAGTTGTCTTCTGTCACCATATATTTGATCTTCTTTACCTTCTTTGTCCTTTCCCCACCCATAATGCTTTTTTCTTTTTTTTTAACCCACAATGCTTTTTTATCTCTTGGAATTATTTATATTTATTGGAAAAGCTCTTTTAGACTTATATAGCTATAAATTTTTATTATATATTACTCTTGTGTATATATAAAAAGGAACATATCAGCAAAATACATCCATAAAGGTATTTCCAAACCACTCTGCATTCAGAGGCTGCTCTTCTAAAGCCCATTTTGATTGAGCTTCACTGATATCTATGACTTTCACATAAGACTTCATTGTGACACCAGGAATGGTGTCATGCATATTCCTTAAAAGAGCATTCTACCGCTATCTCAAGAATTTTCTTCCATGATTTCTGCCCATCATACTGTGAATGCTGACTTTCTGGATGTTACCATAAGATCCCAAGAAAAGGGTTTCAGGCCATTTTCAGGCAGTTAATTACAACTGTTTCATGACTGTAACAGTTTGTAAGATGTCTTCCATCATTAGAATGCTGCCTTCACAGATGTTAAAATGTAAAAAAAAAAAAAAAAGTGTGTATCTTAGAATTGATGAAATATGGAAAATACATTTTCTTATTTGGTACAATCATCACATTTAGGAAACACATTGAGACTGGTCCTGAAGTGATTTTTTATAGCTACTTAATAAATGCTTAAAAATAAAGTGATATAATGGAAATATTGAAAGTTATGTCATAAATATAATCCTCTGCCTGAAGGATTTCCAAGTTTTTCAGTTCATAAAAAGTTTCATGTTTCAATTGAGACATATTTCAAATGTCAAATAATAATGGTACACTCACACGACTGCAAGTATTACAAATAAAAAAACACATTTACTCACAACATATGTTGTCAATAACCATTTTGTTGCAGAAGTAAAACAGATAAAAAGTTAGCTATGCCTATATCCTGTGAAAAACTCATTTGATTTCAAGGGTTTATATTAGATTTGAATTTCAATCAATGTTATATTCATTCTTGAAAAACTGTTTAACATAAAATAAACAGTGAATCTGCAAGAAAATTTCAATAATGGAAATAGTTTAATTGTGGTTATGTTTTACCTAAGAAATATCATTTTAAACATATATTTATTATATTTAATAGCCAATCTCCTAATCAAACTATTTCTGTAAATATACTCTTAGGTCACTGAAAAATACTTCTAAATACTAATAATGCATAGAATTTCTTTAATATTTCACTTTATACATCTCTTAAGCATTACTGTATATGCTAAAGCCAATAAACTACTACTGCCTACACCCTATATTTGTAAATAAAGTTGTATTGGAACATGACATGCCCATTCATTTTCATATCGTCTTTGGCTGCTTTTCCACTTCAAGAGTATGGTTGTATAGTCGAAGCTGAGACTTATGTCCAGCAAAGCCAAAACTATTTATTATGTAGTCATTTACAGAAAACATTTGCTGATCCCTGCTCTCAAGCAAAGTAACTGTTTTAAGTACAACTTTGCACTCTACACACTACAGCCCAACTTCAGGCCAACTTGTTTTCCACTTTTACGTTGGGAAAAATTAGACTTTCATTGAATAGTAGTATATTATTTTGTAATACTTAGGGGAGAAAAAACCGTCAAGTATTGCTTAGAGTAGAAAAGGAGTTTAACCTCAATACAATTATGACATTTCCTTGTGCTCATAAGTCAGACCAAAGACTATAAACACCATTTCCCTAACAACTGACTGCACCACCCACCCCCAGCCAATGTTACAACTAAGATCTATTTGGTATATTTATTTCTACAATATCTTCAAGGGAGAATCTCAACCCATGGCATTCTCAAATATCAAATATTCTTTTCAAGTAGATACACTGAGGATCAGAGATAGCAATTTTAAGGGTTCTCATTTTTGTTTGCTCAGCTCTCTTTCCCTTCTTCTGGATAGTGACTCATGCCCTTGGCCTCAGGGTCAAGAATGGGTTTGTGATGTAGGCTGGACATTTTATAATGCCTCATCTCAATGTCCAAAGTGATTGATCTAAGAGGAGAGAAATGCTCCAAGCCAGGCAAATCACTGTACTTTCTTGGGTAATCTAGAGTTTGAGAAAAAAGTTTTTTCAACTCTTTTATATCAGAACTGTAACTGAGGCTAAAAATTTCATTGGCTATTGTTAAATTAACTAATCAAGAAGGCCATTAGACTGAGATGGCTCTAATGTCATGGTGGTCTACATAAACAAACCAGAATATAACCCTATAAACGTCTCGAGGTTATGAAATTGAAACCTAAGGGCAACCAGTCACAAATAACCAACTAGCTTTGAAGCTATAGCAAATCAATAATTTTCTTACTTTGTTTCTGCCTTTTCTCTATAAAAGTCTCTCCCCAAGCTCCTGTCAGAGGAGTACTCCTAACTACTCCGGTTTGGCATGGTCCAATTAGCATGGGTTTTTGCTCAAATAAATTCTTAAAATTTTTAATATGGTTCAGTTTATCTTTTAACACTATATTTCTACTTGATGTTCCAAGTGTCCCGGGGGAAACAAATCAAGCAAAAAGAGAAGCAGAGATGAGCAATGAGAAGAGGATGGAAGAGGATCCTATAAGCCTCTGCATCCCAGATTCCAGTCACTCCTCACCTTCTCATCGTACAGATTACATAGAGCAATCAAAAAAATGTCCCTCTTTTCCTTCAAGTGCTTCAAGCTGTATCACTTGCATCCTAGATCCCTGACTGACAGGGCCAAACAATCTTCAGGGAAGGCAGCCAACACCAATTTTGTAGATGTTGACGCCACTGCAACTTAAAGGCAGAGAAAACAGCATTCCTGTTTTCTTGTTGATGTTTTCCCTCACTTCCCTTCTAGAGATTTAAGAAACAACAACAAAGAAGTTTGAAATAAACAAGGAAAAGAATTAACACAATAACAATTTTTAGCTCGTTTTACCAGGCAGTAATTTAATTAGCTATGCACTCTTCAGAGGAGGTTAACTCTAATCACACAATCCTCCCCTCCATTTATTTTTTCTATCTTTCTGTCTCTGCTTCACTTCTCGTAAAATTTTTTATGTCTGAATGTTTAAAAAGGAATTTATGTAAGATCTGCTATAAGCATTTAGTTTCAAATTCATCCGTGCACTATTAGACATAAGAAAGAGTAAAACCTTCCTGAGTCATGAGTAAGGCAAAGCGAGGCAAAAGGTAATATACAGAAGAAACAAACTTTTTTTAAGTTGGCTGTTCCCCTCTGCTGTGTGCAACTAATGTTTTGCCTCTGAGAATAGAACTTATTAGCAACCCTAGAGTAAAAAGGACAGGATATTTTTCAACAAGGGCCTCCACGTTGCCAAACATCCCAGAGTCTGTCTCCAAGGACTTTAAAAGAAAGGAAAGAATGAAGAACGGAAATCATAAAGCATGCAGTACGGCTATCATCTAATTATTGAATGAATGGCACAGTTGTTTTGTCTGATTGCACGAAGCCAGTTATCCACTGCTAGCTTCATTGACAAAAAGGGAATCTACACAAATTATAGGGAAATTCAAGCGCTAAAGGAATGTTTTGGTTCAGAGGTTTGCAATGACTATTGGCTTCGGTTTTTGGCAAAGTCTGTCTTTGCCGTATGAACTCGGCTGTGCTGGGTCAGCCTGAAGCATTCCCAAAAGCCTAGAAGAGGACAGACTTCCTTGTCATCTGTATCCCATCAATAAATTAAAGTGATGTTCTCCAGCTCATGTTTGTTTCTTGGCAGGCTAATCTACAATCAGAAAAAGAAAAGCCTTTCATTTGTGGACTCCGGCTAAAGGAAGGAAGCTTTTGTATGCGGATTCACCAGAGACCAAAATATTAAAAAGTTAAAGAGGAAAACCATATGTTGAAGTTCTCCTAAACAAGCAGCTCAAAGTTCTACTTAAAGAAATGCTTGAATTCATTATACAGAAAAGCAAATCTCTTACTGTGAGAAGAAGGTATACTAATAACAATATTGATACCTCTGAATGCTGCAAACATTGACATTTTAAGTAGGGTTCTGTTTTCTCCTATTTTTATATCAGGAAAAAACCTAGAAATTAGATACTTCAAAGAAACCAGAACTGAGGATACATTTTAGCATAATGCTTTCAGATTTGTACTTCACTTAAGAAGAAAGTGAGGAACCCAATGGAACAGAAATAGAGGAAAATTTTCCTAAGCTCATGGCTCCCTCCCTTACAGATAGTCATAGCAAAGTTAGTTGATAACATTATAATAGCAGCAATCAAATCCAGATTAGAGTGGGGAAAATCATTGTGTTGATTGTTTGCGCCCTAGTGCATAGTCTATTGAATAACATGGTATTAAGAACCCTTCTTAATCTCTCTTGATTCTTCAGGGTTTAACCTCCTATCATTCGTGAACAAGTACACTGATAACAATAGAGCTGCTATGGTCCTTCAGCTTGACCACATTTGCGTTTGGCCAAGCAAGACATCTTTCTTTAACACCTGTATCCTTTAAAAAATTTAAAGGCACAAATTTTCAGTACTTTATGACTTCATGTACCAATGGTTGAGCTCCTTAGAGATGAAAATTGATTTTGTTTTTTTTTTTTTTTTGTGGTGGAGTCACTTGTAAAGACCAGCATATCAAGTGCAAGGGGTAAGCTTGCTAAGAATACTTGGTGAAAACTTGACATACAAGGTTCCTTGAAAAGAAATGTGCATCTGGCTTTGGTTATTCAGCAGATAACTGAATGTGCACTTACCTTGTTTACTGGAAAGAGGACTAAATCACAAGTCAGGAGATTTCGTTCCTAGTTCTGGCCTTACTGAATGTTGAACCGTTCAGTGTCCTAAGCCTGGATTTAATTCCTGGCTCTGTCACTTACCAGCTGCGTGACCTGGGCTAGTTACTTAACCTCTCTGAACCTCAGCTGCTTCATCTTAAGATGAGGATAAAAATAATACTCACCTTATAGGGTTGTAATATATCTGGCACATAATAACCACTATATAATTGTTCAATAAATAAAGTATTCTGCTATAACAGCAAAGATCAGATCTTAGGCTTTCAAGGCTCAGGGTTTTTTTGTTTGTTTGTTTGTTTGTAAATAGAAATAATAACTGCTGCTTCTTACATAATAGAGGTCACCAGTGAGCAAATTATCTTATCTTTGTCCCATCCTGCTTCCAGATACAGGAAATAGAAGCATGGAGCAATGGCACTCAAAGTGGAATTTAAAGTGGCTGTAACAAAATTCTATCAGGAACTGCTTCAGACTGTGGACAATTGAGTACTATTTTCCATGAAGAGAGGCTTGTATCTAACTAAAAGGAAAAGAATTCATTAGAGGACCAAAGATGCTTTCTCTCTAAATGCCGGGAGATACATTGTTAACATTCTCTCTGTGGCAAATCGGGCAGCATGGGATGATAATGAGCTTTTCAGAGACAGTCTCTCATAAAGACTAACATCAGATCAAGTATGAGGAGTCTGATTTGTAACTTCAGGCAGATTACTTCTTTTTTAAATAAAATTGCTTTCTAATAAAAGAAATCATTAGTTTTTCAAAAATTACCTTTCATCACAATTCTCTGCTATTAGTCATTTGGACATCAATGAAAAGTTTATTCTTCTTGAGAAATTTTTCATAAATAAGAAATAAACACATTGAATTTCTCCTTTAAACTCATATTTTTCCTGAACCTCAAGTCCGAAAGAGTTCTGAAGACATCTTCCAATTCAACGCATTTGAAACTTGACACCCACAATGCTGGGGACGGTATCCAGCATATGGTCTCCCACCTGGAAACAGCAAACCACTTCATTTCTAGACAGAAATTATTATTTTAAAAATCCTACATAGCATTAATGGTTACAAATTGGGAGGGGGAAAGTGTAGAGCTGTACCTCACATTTGCACACAAATCTTTTTGTTGGATCAATGAGTACATTGCCTTTTATAAATCCAATACAAATAAAAGAGAAATTAATATATATTAGGTCTTTGGAGAAGTGATGATTTTTAAAGTTAAAAATATAATAGAAACAACAAAATAAAGTAACTAACAGATTTAGCTACACAAAAACTTAAACTTTTGAGGAGCAATCAAAACTAAATGATAAGGAAGACAGTTAATTGACCAAATATATGGATGTGTTAACATAAAAGGAGTCAATATATAAATGAATAAAATATTAAAGACCTCACCAGTAACAAAAAAATATACGATATTTTAAAACAATAAGATATCATTTTATACCTAATAATAACTGCCTTTAAAATCACATAATAGTTTTTGTCTAGTAATAATTATTGCTTTTAAAACAAGGGAGTACAATGCTGACATAATATACACGCACAGTGTTGCTGGCAATATAAATTATATAATCCTTTGGAGAGCAATTTGCCAATACTCAGTAAAAAAAATTATATTCAGTATTCCACCAAGTAACCTCTCCTTGCGTGGATTTTATTCCATGTAAAAATCCAAGACAAAAAAAAAAAAAAAAGACCTACATATATTTGTATACTCATAACAGTATTATTTGAAATGGCAGGATATTAAAAACCACTTAGTGTCCCACCATATATCCCTCAAAAGAATATTTAAAGCCATTTTAAAAGTCGAGAATGAGGACTGCACAGCAAAGTTTTAAAAAATGCTTATGTTACTGATGAAGTGAAAAAGCAACTAATTTAAAATTGTACCATGGAAAGAATATAAATCTACAAAAAAAATAACTTTTAAAAAATGAGTAAAAAATTCCAGTAACTGCATTAAGGTGATAAGATTATTGGTGATTGTTCTCTTTTCTCTAAAGTTTCTTTAAAATTGTTAACATGATTTTTTATAACACTGAGTAGAAAGCCATCCCTCTAGCCAGTGGTAGCCAGGTTCTCTATTTCATGGAGATGGCCTCAATATGGAGGTGAGAGACAGAGAATTGCCCCTTGTTCTAACCATTTCTAAAGACAGTCTCAGTCCTACTCTACCCATGGCTTGTACGTGCATGCCAGTAAATTGCCAATATTTTTCCCTAAGCTGCTTTCTGTGACTTGTCCCCATCAATGGATTTCATAAACACTACCACTCTAAATTCCAGGTTTGCAATTCTCTTTTTATGTCTCTTGTCTTTATCTTTTCTTCACATTGGTACTCTTTTTCTAGGTCCTTATGTCCTTTCCTTCCAATTATTATTGTTGCCTCTACACCTGTCTTCATGTCTTCACTAATTCCTCATCTTCAGTCTGCTCTGCACATTGCTCTACCACCAATTTAACTGTTCAAATGCAATTTTTCATTATTACCTTCCTGCTAAAACACTCTAAATGCCTCCCATGGTCTGAACTCTCCTGCCAAATCTTTTCATAATAGAAGACCAGCACAACATTCCATATGCCTTTCATTATTTTCCAATTCTGCCCACAAAACCTTTTTCTAGTTAGGCTTGTCTTCTTACTGCACTCTACTTCAATTCTTGGGTGATTCCTCTCTCTCTCTCTCTCTCTCTCTCTCTCTCTCTCTCTCTCTCTCTCCCCACCACATACACACACACAATTTTTCCTCTATTCTTTTTACCCTTCTTCCTGCTTGAAATACCCTTTTCGCTCTTCTCCATTTGCCTTCATCTTATTTTTCTTTCTTACCTTGGTCTAACCCTTTTCAGAATTCACATATCATCTTCACATGCAATTTAATTAGCATTTTCTTATATGTTATCTTCTTTACAGAAACTGAAATTCATTTGCCCTATTTTATTAATAACTCCTAGAATCTAATATTAGCCCATAAATCTAACAGGTGAATAAATTATAATATTAAAAAGAGTACTGGAGCATGGGGTCATATTATATACACATGAAACTAGAAGAAAAAGAGAGAGCATTTCTCTTTTACTAAAATTCAAGATTCTAAAAACAGGTAAATTTTCAAAACTCATTAAGTTAGTCTTTGTCACTATTTCAACCATTTTTTAGCACTCCTTCCTAGCATTCTGTAGACCTTCTCTTTAGAAACTCAGTGTTTGCATGTCTCTTAGGCCCCCCTCTCTCCTACTGAAGGAACTTGCTCAGGTCTGCCCTGTGAAAACAATTTTTCAGGTCTGAGGTGCTACTGGGAAACCGAGCAAGACCAATGTGCAGAAAAATTTTATTTCTGGAATCAAAATGTTTTCCTCCTGCTTTAATCTTTTATCAGTGAACAGTGACACCCAATTATTCAAGCCAGACATCTAGGAATTATCCAAACACTTCCATCTCCCTCATCTCCCTTATTCAATTGGTCAAGATCTGCATAAATTAATTAGTCTCTCTTTTATATTTAGACAATACTCAAATATCAGCAAATAACATAAATGAGGAGTCCACAGAAAAATTAATTTAATATTAAAATAACACAATTATAGAACTGAAAAAAAATAGAAACAAATAAAATAAGCATGCTAAAAATATAATTTCTGAGAGGAGATAGATGGGGTAAAAGGGGTCAAATATGTGGTGACAGAAAGAAATCTAACTTTGGGCGGTGAATATACAATGCGATATATATATATATATATGACTTACTATTGAATTGTACACTTGAAACTTACTGGATTTCATTAACCAATGTCACAATAATAATAATAAATCAATAAAATTTTTAAAATAAAGTGAAAATACATATATAAAATTTCCAACATTAAGAAAAGTACTAAAAAAAATCATGAATGAATACAAACAGATCAAAGCAATTAGAGGGAAAAAAACATAAATACTGACAATAAAGACATTTCAACACAAGGCTAGCTAGAATTTCTGAAATAGAAAACCCATGTGTTCAATTCTCTGAGAAACCTGTTTAATCATTCTCACCTGAAAAAATTGAAAAATAACTAAATCAGTGATAACAAATCAAAATATCGCCGTTGCTGTTGATAACGGCTAAGTATGTAGCTTAGCTGTGCAGCTAAATAGATCTGCTATCTGAATCCCAGTAATTAGCAGGTATACCTTATCCATTAGGTAATGCTGAATCAGGGCAGATCATTTCACCTGAAGGTGGGAGGATAGGGTACCTAATCAGGAGGAGCATAGTGAAGCTAAAGGCTGCTCACTCCAATGAGGAAGAGAGGTAGAACTCACTTAAGAATCCCCAATTTATTTTTCCAAAGTTATCAGTGATAAGTCACTCTAACTTCTCGAGATAGTGTGCGTGAAGAGGTGGACAGAGACGACAAATTACACTATTTAAGCACACATTAAAGGAGGGCCAGTGCTCACTCTCAGTGAAAGGGCTTTCAAAATGTCTATCTAGTGGGATTTTAGAATTGTTCTACTGTGTGTCTCCCAATTGTCCCCTTTCTGAGCGGGAATGTTTATTGCACTTATCTTATACCAATATCATCAGTGCATACTGGATGTCTAAAGAGAGAAGTTATCACATTAGCCCTGAAATCTCTGGATGAAAAAGTACTATATCTAGACCTGCTGTGGAGATGACAGCGCATCACTACATACCCTGGACTTTGCATTTTATGTCATTACTTCACAGGGATTTGGGGTTGTTTTCCTTGGGGTGGGAGAAAATGTAATTTGCACATAAAAAGGAGACTGAACCCAATTTTTTGTGGCACAGAACAACTGTGGAAGATATCAGGATCTGTTCCGCTTCTCTTCTCTTTCCCAGCAAACAGATGGATTGTATTTCCCTCTCCTGTGTGACTCACTTAGACCAGTAAAATGAGAATAGAAGTTCCATATGTTTTTTCCATGTGGTAGTTTTAAGAGCCAGTATGTGACTGACAATATTCCTCTTTTACTTTTGCCTTGGTGATTATGGAAGCATGCGTAGAGATGGAGCATCTCTCCGCCTCTGTCTCTGACACGTTGCAATGAGCAGAGGCCCTTCGACCCATGTAGGACACACAGCAAGTGAAAGATATAAAGTTGTGCTGTGTCATTGTGTTGTGTTAAGAGCCATTGAGATTTGGGGGATCGCAGCATAATCTGGTGCATCCTAACATGCATGCTGTTTGCTTGCAAAGATTAGAAATTTGCAGTGGAGGCAGCCCTAGTCCCTTGGTTTTATTCAAAGTGCCTTTCTTCAAGTACACTTGAATTGTCTTGATTTTTATTCACTCCAATGTTGAACTCAATATGAAAGCTATCTGGTAAGATAGCATTTGGAAATTCTTATGACAAGTCATTTTTAGCCCTACACTTCAATGGGTTTTATCTCTTGTTATAGAATGACTTAGGCATAAAAAAAATTCTCCTAATTAAGTTTTATCTTGTATCCACATTTAACTAGAAAAAAACGTCCTTATCTGAAGCAGCTATTGATATTTCTTAAGACTGAGCCCTCAGAGACCTAACAAAAAACAATATTCATGCAATGTTCCTGACTCTGAGAAGCATTTATTTCTCCCATTTCTTTTCCTCAAATATTGTTTTTCCCCTCTACTGCTCTCGGGAAGATTCAGCTGACTTCGTGTCTATCTAACACTGACTACTTGGGCCTGAAAGTAAGAATGTAAAACCAAAATATCAGCTACCCTGCATTTCAAGTGAAGCAATTATGAAGCAAAGGGATGGCCCAAAATACTTAAGAGGCATCTAAAGCAGGAGTCCCCGCCCCATGGACCACGGACTGGTACCAGTCTGTGGCCTGTTAGGAATCAGGCCACACAGCAGGAGATGAGCAGCCCGAGAGCAAGTGAAGCATCATCTGTATGTGCAGGCACTCCCCAGCACTAGCTTCACCGCCCCAGCTCCACTTCAGATCATTAGGCATTAGATTCTCATAGGAGCACCGGTCCCTGGTGCCAGAAAAGGTTGGGGACCATGGCTCTAAAGAATCTCTTTTCTCTATTTTTGGAAATTTGATTCTTCTTATCAGTTAGTTATTACCGTTTAAGACAAATTGTCTTAAAACTTTGAGGCTTAAGACATCAACAATTTACTATTTCATATGACTCTAAATATCAGCTGAACTGTCTTGTTACCTGGGCTGAGTTTAGCTGCTCTCATTTGGGTTCCTCCATATTTGTAGTCAGCTGAAAGTGTAGGTCAGGGGCCAGGTGATCTAGGCTAGCATCACTAGGATAGCTCATTTCTGTTATGTGTGTGGGCTCTTATCCTTCAACGAACTATATAGGCTTGTTTTCATGGCAATGATAGGATTACAAGAGAAGAAGGAGAATCATTCAAATACTTTTTAAACTTCTGCTTGTATCATGTCTGCTACCCTTCCATTAGCCAAAGAAAACATCTGAACAAGCCTAGAATCAGTATGAAAGAGCACTGTCAAAGGGAATGGATATAGATGGCATGAAAAATAGGGATAATTGATGCAATTCATGCATCAATTAATAATTATTATAAATTATTAATACTAACATACTAATTAGTGCAATCAATGTATCAGATAATGTGCTTAGGAAAAGCTAAGTTTGCATATAAAGCTACATCAGCCTATACTCAAAACCTTTTCTGGAACCTTATCACAGGTGTGGTTCTGGTCACCTATGTGGTTGTTATTTGATGATGACAGTTCACAGCCGACCTGCTAGGATCTGTGCACTTTTTTCATGGCACTATTTGTCTCTGCGTGCTCTCGTCATGAAACTTTGGTTCCCACAAGCTCTTTTCAATGCTCTCATAGCCCTGTACACATCTGGCACCTAAGATGTCTCTGTGTACTCCCGATAAGGAAGGCAACAGCCCATGGGCAGGTTTTTTAAAATCTTAAAATGTTCTCTGAATCTATAGAAACTGTCACTTTCCTGTGCATCAAGTCCCCATAAACTACACTTATAGACTGTCATGAACTGAATGTTTATATCCCTCCTCCCAAATTCCTATGTTTTGAATCATGAAGCCCTGACCCCCAATGTGATGTATTGGGGAGGCACTTTGGGAAGTAATTAGGTTTATATGAGGTCCTGAGCATGCAGTGCTCATGATGGGATTAGCACCCTTATAAGAAAAGGAAGAGACAACAGAGCTTCCTCTCTCTGCCATGTGGGGATACACAGAGAAGGTAGCCATCTGAAGCTATAGAGATAAGGCAGCCATCTTATAAGTGAGCCAGGAATAGGGTCCTCACCAAGAACTAAATTTGATGGCACCTTAATCTTGGACTTTCCACCCCTCAGAACTGTGAAAAATAAATGTCTGCTGTTTAAGCTCCCTGGTCCATGGTATTTTGCTATAGCAACCTGAGCTTATGTAGACACAGTCCAAAGTCAAATTTCACATGTCTAAAAACAGTATCAATAGAAAACTAGTACAATATAAATTTCTGCAAAGTGCCAGTGTCAAAACAATCTACACACACATTAAAATTGAATGTCCAAAATCAGATCAAAAGCTTCTTCATCTGTAATTTCTATCTGCAAATTTTATTCTCTGTTATGTCTGGATGAAAATATATTTCTGACCTATATACCGAATGCTAGGACTTTTAAAAGGCCTTAATAAATAGCACCCCTTTCTCCTATTGAGATTATTTTTAAAAAGGAAAAATAAGATGTATCAGCATCTGGGTAATCAAAATATCACCTTCATAATTGATAAAAGCAAAACTAAGGGATGCAATTTAGTTGAACAGCTAAATGTGCCTGCTAACTGAACACTAGAATTAGGCAGACTTATTTATTCAGACATAGGCAGTACTTATGAGAGCTGTACTCTTCATGATGAGAGGTGGGTGGATTGATATAGTAAGAATTACTGCATGGAAAGCAGAATTTATCCTGCTTCTTGGTTCTTGCTTCTCTCAAGCTTTCATTCCTCACAAGAAAGAGTGAAAATCAAGTCAAGCAAATATAATTTATTTATCCAAATGTAGCGCTCAGATGCATCATTGATTACTCTAGGATAGATTAAGTAAAGGAGTGAAATTACACTAATCGAGCTACCCTACATTGAAGGAAATATCAGAAATTAGTAATAGGTATTTCTTCCTAAAATCAACATGTAGAAGGAGAAAAATATTCAAAGTATAATAGAAAAAATTCCTTGCTTTGAAGGAAAAAGAAAATATGCATGTTAAAATGGAACACTATGAATTTCACTTCTGCCCATGAAGAAATTCAGTGAAGGATATGTAGCCTTTTCTACAAATGGTACTGTAACAATTGGATATCAGTAGGTAAAAAAATGAAACAACTGAAACTTCATACCTATACAAAAACTTACTCCAAACAAATCATGTACTTAAATTATAAAAGTTAAAGTGCCATTACCAAAAGACAGGGCAATGGTTGTTGAGGAATCTTAAATAGCTAAAGGAAGTATCCTTGACTAGTGACTGATACCTCTCTCAGTCAGAGGTATCAATGCTGCCTAGCACTGGTTGTTTTCATTCATTCATTCATTCATTCATTCATCACACCCTTCTCAGGGGTGCTCAATAAACCAGAAATGAAAGATTTGTTCTTCGGCCACTACAACTGCTGATCTGTGATCATACTAATCTGCCAGAGGAGGTAACACAGAAGCTCAGATGGGGTGAGCTGCTGCTGGGCACCATGCAGATGGACCAAGCACACTGCACTGGCTGAATCATGGCAAGCAAGTAGAGAAATGTGCTATGACTGGCACCTCAGAGGCCGTTCATCCTCTTCTGCCCTGAGCTTCAGAGGTAGAAACTCTTCTGAATCTTTTGAATTTTTTGGTAATTCTCTCGCTTTAGTAATTTTTTTAAAATCAAAAACAGCACAGAGAGAGAAATTGAAGAGAGCAATAGCAGTAGTATTTTCACAACCATAAAAGGCTATCTGGTTGAAGGTCTTCTGACTCTTTGCCTGCTTTCTATTGCCAAATAGCACATTTAGTAAAACATACCAAAAGCCAAATAGGATGGTTTCTGGCAGCAAAGTTAATTTAAAGAGCTGAAGTAGGAAGATTAGAGAACTGGAGAGCTATGAAAACTACTTTCTGAAGAAAACTAAACAGCAAGGAAAGCACTGGAGATTTTGTAATTCTGTTTGAAACCAGCGCAAATGTAGGGAGTTGCTCCAATACATCTGACACACACTCCCTTTGAATGATGCCATATCAAAAGCAATATTAGCAATGATTTACTAATGTCAAAAGTAATAGGAGATATTAGCAATATAATACTAATAATTAGATTTAGAAACTGCGATGTTGGTTTTTTATCCTCAGAAACTGCATATTCTATTTCATATGTCACTTTTCTTTGAGTTCTCAAAGTCTGATTTAATTTTTTTAAATGAAAGTTAAAGATTTTTCCCTCGTATATTCATTGTTTTCTAAATCATCTCTTAATGAGCTGGATTTGACTCCTTCAAACAAAGAAATTTCAGATCCTTCTGCCTGGCTTTCAACAGAGGGTCCCGGCAGCAGCGCCAGAGGAAGCTGGTGATACTCCAGTTAGTCACCCAGCTCGCTCTCCTGTCCATTTATAAAGACTGTGGATATTTGCTCACTCTGGTAAAGTTCTATGCAGATGCTTTTTCTAGTCCAATCTCACCACTAGTTCATTCTATAGAAAAATTCATGTGTTGTCAGCAAGGGGATTGAACATTTGCAAGGAGCTTTACAGTTTAAAAACACCTTTTTACTGTTTTTACAGTTTAAAAAACACTATAACAGCTTGTACATTACCTCTTACACAACTTTTTTTTGCTTTGTCTGGTTGCATTTGTGACAATTTTGCCTCCACACAGGAAGAAAACTAGACTATCTTGGATTTTATAAAGTCTTCATATAATACATATGCAAAGTAGTTATTTTTTAAACATATTCAGAGGTATGGAAAAAGGTCCACTAATATGCTCAAGTTCTCCTAGATACTAAGTGGAAGAATGGAAACTTGGACTCAGGTTTTCTGAGCAAGTCCACCAAGCTTTTCACCTCCACTCAAAAAATAATAACAACCACTTATATTTTCATAACATTTAAAAATATCGAATGCATTTCACATTCACTATCTCGCCTACCCTAGAAGTATGCTATGAAGTAAGCAGAACCGAGTTTCGAGCTTCTCTTTTACAGATTTAAAAACCAAAGCCCTGGGGTGGGGCTGGGGATGGAGTTAAATAATTTACCTGAGAACAGACAATTCTCCAGTGGCAAAGTCAGATCTAGAAGCCAGGCATTGGGATCTCTTATTCACATTGTATTCCGGCTCTGCCTTAACAACTAGCACATTGCCTCTCATTCAAATGTTTTCTCAGTTTACCCAATTAAATTTGTGATAAACAGTTTTGCTTCCATGCATGAAGAAACTGGACTACTTTGGATTTCATGAGGATTTGAGAATATTTTTTGTAGGAAGAAAGCTTCTGTTGAAGAGTTCTGCTTAACAGGACATAGAACAATTGATGATGATGATGATGAAGATGATGATGATAAAAGTAACTGGCGATTATTTCCAATGTTTTCATGCAATTCTATTTAGCTTTCCAATCATGGGAAATTCATGCTCAAACTGTTTAAAATACTGTTAATGTATTTTTTTACCCAGAATTAATGATTACAGTGGGAGTATTTTGGATAATATTTGAGGTATCTAAATAATCCACTAAGCTTTTATTTTAAAAAATTAATTCTTTGAAAAAAGTTATTATAAAATACTTTGTGGGCATGGAAAAACTCCATTGACTGGCTTATGTGAGCTAGAATCATTTAATGTATGCACCCATCTCTTTTTGACACAGAGAAGGTGAAATAACACTTATTTTTAAATTGAACTGTTAAAGATTGTATCGAAAATTCTCTTCATTTAATTTTCCACTAAAACAAAAAAATTGTGTACTTCATCTCCATGTGATATCATATTGAAATCTAAACATCCTTGAAATCTGCTTGCCTTAGTAGGAGTACAGATCCCTTTATTGAATAAAAATACAACTGAGACTCAAAAAGTTTTAAAAAAAACTCTCCAAACATTAATATCAGTGAATATGAGGACATTTATAGAAGGATAATCAGGTTATAATATTCCCCTTTTTTTAGAAGGTGAGATTTATTCCTGCTAAAATGGATTTCTGTTTCTACCCAAAGTATATGGTGTGTGTGCTTGTGTGTCTGTGAGTCTGTGAATGAAAATATTTTGCCAACTACTGGATGCTCTTCACACGTAAACTATTTATCATTACCCAGTTAGGAAGTTAAAAGTATCTCATTTGTTTGGTTCCCTTTATGGATAATAAAGGTGAAATCTTCAGTAAAATTTTTTAAAGATAAAAATGAACTCCAGTCCTGCCAGAGTTCTGAGGGTTTCATGTTGTGCAACAAAGCCACTGGCTTTGAAACAGTGCCACGACTCTAGCACCTTGTGCCAGATACTACATTTACTCAGGGTCATTTGGGCAAAAGTAATGAAAAATATTAAAGCAATGTTTACATAGCAGATATGCAATATCAATCATGCTATGTACATTGGTGATAAGCATAAGGATTGGGTTGTTTGGGAGAAAAGTGACATTCTCTCTTAAGTAGTGGAAAATTACCAGTGGACTGTGTCTGAGTTCTCTACTTAGCTTTATTTCTTTATTTTTTCTTCATCCTACTCCACTATGAATCATGATTATGGCAAAAATAAAAAGATATCGGAAGTCTTTTCTAGAAGTGATCTGAGAGTCAAAGAACCTTGGCAATAAACTATAAATTACATGTTATCCAGTCTGTTACTTCTATGATGAGACAAATGGGCAAAGTGTAAGAGCAATAATTATGCTCAAAAAATGCTTATTAGTTGTTCTCAGATGCCAAGCCACTATCTAGATCTTACCCTTCTAGCCTTACTCTGATAACAAATCTAAAGGCTTACAATTGCAAGTGGACATCCCACAGTTCTGCTTAGCAATATATCATAAGCTCTATATTCACCAATAGGTTCAAGGTGAGAGTTGTCTTGCAGCACCAAATGTGATGCAATAGCTGTTCCTCACACCCCTACTATACTTGTTCCATCCCAGTGATTGTCTTTTATGTATTAGTTTATTCAGTAACCACTTAATTGGGTCTTTAATTCCCTATCCAGCTCTGATATCTCATGACAGCAACCACTAGCCCTCGATATATTATTTTCTGTTTCTCAAACTGAATATCATTCCCTAAAATAAAGGGCTCTAAATGATTATTAATTTCCAGTCCATTCCACAAAAGCCTAAGAAATCCATGGTACACCTAAAAGAAGTATTTCGACTACTTCTAACTACCTCCTTGGCCATTTTCTTTCCCTTTGGGAAAGGAATTGAATATCACTAGAGGAACCAGGGAAGAATGCCTTCCCTTGAAAGTAACAGAAACCTTCACCTATCCTGAAAGGAAGAAAGTGGAAATAACCTTATTGCCTACATCATTGCCCCAGGCACTTCAGACAAATTATCCCACCCTATCCCTAAGGAGTTGTTACACAGATTTTACAAATAAGAAAATAAAGACCCAGAGAGCCCAAAGTGGAAAAAAAAAAAAAAAGAGTAAGTTATTAAATCAGGGTTTACACCATTAGCAGTCTAATTTCAAAGGGTATGCTTCTTCCAAAAATGCCGTCTTGCCTTTCAAAAGAAAAGACTGGGGCCTAAATCAACTACTGTTTGGGTGTTCTAAATTAGGAACAAAGGGAAATTGTTATGCATTGAATTGTGTTCTTCCAAAATTCATATGCTGAAGCCCTAAACACCAGTACCTCAGAATGTGACTGTATTTGGAGACAGGGCTTTTAAGTAGGTAATTAAGTTAAAATGAGGCCTTTAGGGTAGACCTTAATCTGACTGATGTCCTTATAAAAAGAGGAGATTAGAAAACACGAGAGAGACCAGGGATGTGCATGCCCATATACACAGAAGAAAGATCATCTGAGAACACAAGTAGAAGGCACCATCTGCAAACCAAGGAGAGAGACCTCAGAGAACACCAACCCTGCCAACACCTTGATCTTAGACTTCTAGCCTCCAGAGCTATGAGAAAATAAATTTCTGTTGTTTAAGCCCCCAGTCTGTGGTATTTTGCTATGGCAGCCCTAGAAAACTAATTCAATTCCCATAGTAAGGCAATTGTTGCGGGTTGTTATGGGGCCCAGTTGACTTGCAAGGACGCATACTGGGATTTGTAGGATCCTGCCACACACAAGTGTGATTCTCCCTGTCTGCCCATGGCCCAAGGCACTCATCCTAATGTGAGCATAGACTGGAACCTGTAGGACAGGCAGAAAGGACAGGAGGGAAATGAGAAGGGAGGGGAGAGATGAAAATCAGTCCTCCAATGAAATTATCAGCTTGTTTTCTTTTATCATGAAAGGGTTTTGGTAATGCACAATTTTCCTAGTTCCCTGGAAATGGTAATGCCAGGACAGGCAAGAAATGCCTTGATTCATAATCAAGACTGGAAAGATGACTCAGCCTCTAGGAGAAATGCTAACACTTTGCCTGACTCAAGGTAAACTGCCAGGTTAATGTCCACTTGCCTGATATCACAAATACATGGGCATCAACTTCATTTCACTAGAGCTCAAATCTTTATCACAAATTATCATTATCATATTTTTCAGAAAACCGTGTTCCTTTATTAAAAATCTGCTCCCCATCTGCCACTCTGATTTTTCATTCATCACACTATGAGATGAATTAAGTTCTCCTTAGGCCCTGAGGACAGGAAAATATGTCTGGGGTGGTGAGGGAGACTGTCCGCCCCTCCTTTCTCTCCTTTGGCCCCAGGCCCAGGCTGCTGGCAGAGAGCACAGTTACACCACTTGAGAAGCCATGTACAAATATTCCCTTCCGGGGAGCTGAGCGGTGGCCAGTACCAGAGGGGAGAGCAGCTGCACCTAACAGATTCCCCTGAGCAGTCCCAGACATACCATCTTTCTGGTAAGTGCAGCCAAGAACGTTTGGGCGCCAGGTAAGGTGATGCGGAGAGCAGACCAGGTACTCGGCTCTTCTCTAAGAAAATCTGAAGAGGAATCCGAGGAAGAGAGTGCTTCCCTAGATAGTTATAATCCAATAGCAGGAGAAAAGGTGCTCCTACTGGGATTTTTTAAAAAAGATTTCCTTAAGGAGATCTCATTTCCAACGTATTATTATTTCCTCTCATACAACGGAGAACAGAGACAGAAGTTTGTGCAATGACATGCCCACAGTCACGCAATATCAGAAACGAGGGATCAAAAGGGGAGGAGAGGAGGGACAATCTTCTACTCTCATTTCTAAAATCTCCCATTGTTAATCCACTAACAAGAGCCAAGTATCTGGAAAAAGAACAGATTTATCAAGCAAAGGAAATAAAATGAGGTAGTACCCATTGGTACTTGAAGAAAAAAATTTAATTTAAAAATGAATTTGGCTTAAACACAAAATATCTTACTATATACTTCTTTTTTAAATTTATTTTTATTTTAGTATAGTTGGTATACAATCTTATATTGATTATATTAGTCCCAAGTGTACGATATAATGATTCGACAACTACATACTTCCTATAAATTAGAATCTAGAGCAAAGATTATTAAATGGAAAATGATTTTAACAAACATGCAACTTAGAATTTAGAATAAAGTGTAACCTTTGCTACAACATAACACACAAGATAGACTAACTGGACATATGAAAAAATGATTAATTTTCCCTGTTTTCAAAAAATAATAAATGACATTTGTTAACATTTTAATAGCCTAATATTAAATACTTCTGCTATAAAACTGAACAGCAATTTAAAATTGATTATAGTGCCCACTGTTACTATAATTTACAGTTGGCAATTCTAAATGCATTTGATGGCAAAGGAAACTGCCAGTTGAGCTTACATATGATAGGCACCCCTTTTACACATATATAAAATAAAAACATTTTTAAGTCATGCTACCCAAATACATGCATTATAAAATGTTGGATGTAGAATTTAAAAGTTGACTTTCACTTTTTAAAACTGTTTTAATTGTATTTGTTTTTGTAGGCTTGCTCTTTTAAATCTCTCTGTGTCTTCTTCTCTTTTTAGAAAAATAACATAAGTAATAGAATTCATGCACAATATTTAACAAATACCAGACTTTACGACTGTAGATGATATCCCAGCAATCCACTCACAAGGCCAAAGAGTCTGGTGGTTTCCATGAAAACACTGGCTCCAGATCACCTACATTCAAGTCCCAACTCAGTTACTTGCTATTAGTGTGATGTTGGTTGAGTACTTTCTAGCCATAAAAAAAGATTACAATAAAACCTATCTCAAAATGTTGTGAATATTAAGTAAAATAATCCAAATAAAACACATAGTATAGTTCCCAGCATATACTAAAAGCCCAAGAAATATTAGCTTATCATCATCCTCATTATCATCTGTATTAATCTTTTTAATTGGCAATCACCTTTAATGGTTTGATTTAATTTTCAAAGTTACTTCACTATTCTTAGTGACTTAAAGATCCTCTCAATTCACTTCCCTTTGACAGATACTTAGGCCTATTTCTGTGAATTCATGAGAAACAAATTCTGTATATTGTAACTAAATCCCAGAATAAAGAGAAGCATAAAATTAATTCAGCATCTGCTCCTTTTCCCTGCTATCTGTTGAAATTTCCCTACTCACTAAGCATTTATTTACTATCGCTGGGAACATATTTAATAGTCCTGTTCATAAAGGGTTTTCTTGGACAATTTCATCATAGATTAGAAAAGGCCTATGTAGCTAGATCAGTCTCAGTTGGTATCTAAAGGGAATCTACCTTCTCTGCCTCCAAATCCAACATGTTTCCTCTATCTCCTTGGATCCAATAAAACATTTACTCCCTAAGCTCCACTCGGGGCTATAAATTGTTAATCAGGCTCCACTTCTCATAATCCCTTGTGATCACAAAATCTGAAAAATCCTAATGCATGGGGAGTGTAGTCAATAATATCGTGGTGGCTATGTGTGGTGCCAGGTGAGTACAAGACTTATTGGGGGATCACTTAGTAAGTTACGTGTCTAACCACTATGTTATACACTTGAAACTAATATAATGTTGGATGTCAACTGCGATCTAAAAGAAAATTTTAAAACTGACGTTGGTATACCATTTTCGATTCCTAATATTTGGTGCTCTTTAAAAGTCCTCTAGTCTGGAAGTTGTCAATGCGGGCTGTACTTGGCAATCTATTGCAGTGTCTGTATCTATAGTCAGCTCTGCTGTAACACTAGTTTTGAAAACGCAGATTTGCTCCAATGTGACTGATAAATGGGAGAAAATTCTAGCACAATGCTAATTTTGCATTTGGTTGTGTCAATTTCATCTCCAGGCCAACACACAAAACTGTAGCTAGCTAAACTGAACTGCACACGAATCAATGAAACACATGCATGCACACAGTTCTTGAAGACAATGAGCTCTATATTTGCTGTTTCATTTACTATATTTGCTGTTTCGACTTTCGATATCTGCTGTTCCACCTTTCCATCTGATTTCAGGTTAACCTTCCAATAACGCTCAAATCACAACCCTGCCCCATGCCCTTCTCTCACTTTTTTTCCCTTTCCTCTCAAGATATTTTGTTCTCTGTTCTCTGTTATTTTTCTCTCTTTATGTCTCTTTCCCTCACTCATTTCCTATCTCCCTATTATTCTCTTCCTCTGGCACAGGGCATGGCTGTGGGAACAGGGAAGGTGTGGTTGGAGAGCATTTGTAGGGGCACCTACTCCCCTACAAGTGGGACATATTTTAAGGTCGAGTGTCATATTTATTGTAATATTGATATAGTCCTTCACCATTTACCATAGATAAAACTGTACTGCCATTTTTATTATGCTCCTATCTTTTTGTACGTATCACAGACCAAATTTATGAGTGTGTAGCTCAGTCGCAGCCCCAGTTTCTAGACTGTGGTAGTTTCTAGTGCCTGAGTTCGCATAGCATGATGGGTCTTAGGAACACATACATTGAGTGTATCAGAACTGACAATATCTATGTATCTCTATAACTATTGAGTTTTTATCAAATTCTCAAAGGAATCTGTTATTATTCAAAAAAGTTTAAGAACTACTGATCTAGGGAGTTCTTTCCAATAGAAAAGAAAACCATATAGATATATCTTAATATTTTCGAGTAGTGAAAAAGTAAAAAGAAACTAATTAAAAAATAATAATTTTAGTAATGTTTTATTTGACCCAACTATTGTCATTTTAACATATAAATAATATAAAAATATAAATATTTCACAGTCTATTTTTTCATACTAAGTCTTTGAAATCCTGTATATATTACAGCATATTTCAAGAGCTCAATGGCCACATGTGACTAATGGCTACTGTTAACAGCATAGGTCTAAAGGATTCTATCCCTCTGACCAGAAGATGCTTAATTTGCATTTTTTCTCATATAGTATAAATATATAAAATCAAAGTCCCCTTTCATCCTCCACCCTCACGTGGTAACTCGGTGGATTTGCCACAGCTCTATAAAGCATCATTGGAAAATTATCCCTTAATGGCTCTGTCATTTAGAATAATCTAGGTACAAAATTAAGCACTTAGAGAAATGCAAAATATATGGAAAAAAAAAAAGAAAGTCCTACATTTAAGAAACTTAAAATATATCTCTGAAGAGACAGAACTAAAAAAAATACATAAAAAATTAAAGAACAATTATGCGGGACTGATGGTAAATGTAAAAGTTGTTTGAACAAGGGGTGTTCTGGTCTCTTTAATCCTTAACCTCTAATGCAGAGTGACTTTATAAGTAGCTAAATAAGCATTAGCCCATATATCATGGTTTGAGTGGCAAGGGGCATGACTCCCCATCCAATAATATCTCCTGAAATTCCCACTTTGGGGCAGTTATCTGTACGGCTCGAAGGTTGTAACTGAAACTCATGTGTGCAAAGCCTTTCCAGACTAAGGACAAAGGAATGTAGCAGTACATTGGGGTCAGTACCAAATCAACCTTGACCCTAACTGCCAATATCCCACAATCCAGAACAAGCATCCTGCCATGAATCTTCCTGACCTCAGACCCCAGCTGCAGGAACCGAGTCTTATCTTTACTTTGATTCATTGCCTCATCTTCCAGGCCCTCCAGCACTGGAGCTATAGAATTTGTGCATCTTCTGTATACCCATACCGCCAACAGTCATCTCTCTCCCCACTCTTTCCAGAGCCTAGAAACTCCATACTTAAACTCCTATAACTGTAGCTGAATCTCTGCTATTTGAAACTGCTTTTCTCTAACATTGTCATGTGCTGAATTCTCTACCTGGTATTTTCTAGGGTGTTAGGATGATCTAACTGTGGTTCATATCAATAATGGGTAAAGCTGATTTATGAGATCTGCCTTTCTATCCTTAATCTTCACCGTTACCTGAGCACCCCTCACAAAATGACTTTTTGAGAAGAGAGCAGTTCTCGATCAAAGAAATACAGCTCCTGTTTTTCCCTGCTGGACGGCACCTCTTCATTCTTTATTGCCTATTGCTTGAAGCTTTCTTAATTCTCTGCTCCATTCCCATGGACCCGTCAATTTCCTAGAGGTGACTCTTCTCCGGTCTATTTTATCTTACTACAAGCCCTCTCTCTGAAACTTACCATCAAAAATGCTTCCCTTGAAAGCTTATAGATTCTCCAGAGCTCCCTACTAAATGCACATATTCCTAAGAGAAAGAGTTTCATTTTTTCCTATCGGCTAATATTATAACTGACATCTATCTCAAGGTAAAAACTAGTAGTAGGAATTGAATGTCTACAGGCAGAATCTTCACATTAAACACCTTTAAGACTACAGTACTATAATACAGAGTCTAATGAAGAATTAGATATGATTTAATATAAGTAATTGATAAATGAATAGTATATATGGCTCAACATACTCTGATCCATGAAAGTCAGGATTCTCAGAAAACAAACTGATAAATTTAAGAATCTTTATAGTTTAGATATCAATATTAATTAAATTAAGCAATTTCCAAATGATATAAATAAGGTGTTTAATAAAAAAATGTAATTGTCCAGTGATAATGTCATTTCCCATCAGTTTTGCCTACTAATGTAAAGATGTTTAGACAACTGACTGACTACTAGATCCAGTTACTGAGATTTAGGTATATAAAATTAATCTCCACTCCAAAATACTCAATAAATTCAGAATAGTTGTGTTTTGTGTCCTACTTTATGAAATGAGAAAGATGAAATTCATTTAAAAAAATATTATCTAACGCAACTTCAGTATCGTTATTAAATTTTAGCAAAGAATCCATTTTTCGCAAATGACATTGACACTTGCTGCTAATCAGGGATAGAACTGTACACAGAAAGAGTGTTTAAAGATCAAGGAATTATAATTTTCTTTGCTGTCTTTTTTCATCCACCCAAGTTGGCCAGCTAATTGTTGCAGGAAACCAGCAGAGGGAGCACCAACCACTGTTTTTTTGTATATGAGCTCTAAAAACAAAAGGAACTGTCTTTTCTTTAAGGATTTTTAAACACTAACAAGATTGGCAAAACCCTTGTAAAATACAAATATTTTTTGTATTTTGTGATTGCTAAATCTTCTAACTGTTTATATTAAATCAGTATGCAAACATTTTCTTTATATTTTAAATAAGAAAGCAATACATGTTTGTTGTACAAAATGAAACAAATTAGAAGAAAAGTTAATCTTCTGACTTCCTTTAAGAGCCTGTGTATTATAAATAGACTGGTATGTATCTTTTAATATCCTTCTTATTAAAAGAAGTAAAAATAATAATAATTAAAAAATTTTTTTCATATGTATCTCCATATAGTTTTTTACTTTTTTTTTTAATGAGGTCATGGTTAAAAAGCCTATCTATGAGTAGCAAAATAGCATGAAATATCCATGAATATACAGTGAATTCAGTAGGGAATATCAAATAAACACAATGTCAGGCCATATAAAAATCATGTATCTATAGAAGATCAAAAGCATACAACACCAAAATGATATCACTGCCTTCCAAATGAAAAAACTCTAAACACATATTAATGGATATATTGATCTGGATAAACAAATAAGCAAGCCAGAATACGCAATGACCTTCTTAAAATGCCATGAGGAATATTATGTAAATTAATATCTGGTTGGCAATTTATGTTACTGATCTCTTCACAAAACAATGAAAACAAGACAACAGCAATAAAACTCAATCAATGGTTTTTAAAAAGTAAAATGTATTAAAATGCTTTCTTTAAAATTCACATATTCTAATTGAAGTAGGGGACCAAATCCCTTTCCACTCAAAGCTACACTCAATTGCATAATTTAACTAAAAAAGAAAAAGAATGTAGCCATAGATGGGCCAGAAGAGGTTCTCCATCCCATCCCATTGAGACAATCCCTGAATTTCACTACAAGTTTCTACCCTTATCCAACCTCATCTCTTTGCAAAGAGAACTTTCTAAAAAAGCAGTCCAGGTCCCTACCATCCAGCAAGCTGGTAGTTGTCTCTGAAGGTTTATCTTTCTGAGTGCAATAAATTGACAGAAACTTCCATAGCCCTTACCGTCACTCCCCATCCAGTCAACTCAAAGTGCCATCCTTGTTCTCTCTTCTCTGCATACCCACAGTGTACACAACCTATCAGAGGCATTCTTCATATTTGCTGATTTCTATGCACTTTGAGCATGTGGTTGTGAAGGAAACATTGCAGGGCAGAGGGAAAGGGAAAAGGACACAAAAAGAGAATGAGAGGAAAAGAGCAAAAGAAACGGATGAGGAAAAAAACTGACAAGGGTAGGAGAGCAAACTCCCTGCGTTTAGGATTATAGAGAGAATTATTCCTGGGAATGAGGAGTAGTCAACTGTGGTTTCCTTCCCATCTCCCCAAAGGCCAAAAAGGTCATTTTATCTGATTTCTTTTTCCTTTTGCTAAAGGCTTTAAGGATTTAGAATATCTTTCAATAATTGCACCTTCATGATAAAATAAGAGAACACCATATAGTGATCCTCATTTGATAGATGAGGAAAACTGAGGAATGGCAAGGTCAAAAGCCTCACTCAATGTCACAGGAAAGGCAGTTGCAAAGTTAGGATAAGACCCAGAGTTCTTGACTCCAGCCCTTTACTTTATCCACAAAGTCAACACAAGCAATCTAGATTTGTTATCTCACCCCCTTCTGTCTCAAAGGCTGAGTGACAAAGAGTGCTTAGTGTGATGCTGAGTGTAAATGACAGCACAGGAAGTCCATTTTCAGGGCAAGCTGTGAGACTGGCAGCTGAACCGGAGGCCAGAAAGCAAGTCTGTACAGAGCACTTTCAGTCTATACTCACTATCTTGCCCCTACTGTGCCCAGAGTCCACAGGGCCAAGGGGAGGAGTTGTGAGGCTGCATGAGGACACCAGCAGGCCCAAGTCCACTTATCTCATCAATTCCTGACCATCTCTTAGCAAAAAGAAAGGCTGTGACTTTATAAGAAAGATAGGAAACATCTACAGAACTAGATATTTTATCTTACTTTAAATATAATATTTATAATTCACTTATAAATTATATTATCATTTATAAACCATACATATAATTACTGTGCAAATTTTCAAAGAACACTTTTCTGACATGGCACTAACCTCAGAATTCAACTCTTTGAGACATGTTAATACAGTTCTCAAGAAATTCCATCCAGTCACGTATCACATGTTTGAAGCTTAAATGCTGAAAGTACAGAAATGTTACATCAAAACAGGTATGAATATCAACCATATATGGAAGAAACATTTATATGGAACCCACACCCACTGCCAAATGCAGTTGTATCAGCCAAGACATTGTATATATACAAAGTGCATTAGACTAGCTGTAAGCAAAAGAAAGATTTGTGCTATTATAGCATTGAAATTTACTGCAAACACAAAGGAAAAGAAATGGAAAAAGAAAAGAACAGAAATAGAAAGGAAACTGACAATGATCTAATTCTATTACACATTGAATTCCATCATTATCTTTCTGTAAACATACTTTTCACTGCAAGTATTTTTTTCAAATAGATAAACTCTTTAACAAAATGAAGGAGAAATAGAAATCAATCATACATATAGGACAATATCCCAAAATATAACTTACAGTTGCTCATATAACACTAAATTATGATCAACAATTCTTTTTTTTAACTTATTAAATAGTGATTGGAATAGCCTGTGAATGCGATGTTTTATATAATCTTAATATCTAATCTTAAAATTAACTGTTTAATTATATTTAAGTTGATTAAAATTGACAGTGTTAAAATTTGACAGGTCCTCAAATACATTTCGTTTTTAATTCTAAATGTTCACAAGTTGTGAAAAGCTAACCTCTAAGATATACACTCTGATGATCATATTTTCATTTAGAATGGATTTGTTTGAAATATCAGACATCTATAAAGAGAAACAGTAATCATCACAAAAAGGAATTGTTTTATTCTATTTATTTATACTTGAATGTCTAATTATTGGTAAGGTCAATCAGAGATTGGAAGATTTTTCCAGAATCTGGAGGGTGGACATATTCAAGGAAGAAAAGACACAACAAAGAGAAACACAGAGATAGACACAAAGAGAGACACAAAGAGACAGAAAAATTCCAAAATGCACTTTCTTAAAATACCAAACTACTTCAGTTAGGACATATGCGCTAGCTTGGGTTTCCCAAATCAACAGATTGAAGAAAAAACTGCTTTGTCATAAGAACTCCCAAAATATATGGATCGCATGAGAAACAGATACATAGAGCTGTAGGTCTAAATCCAAAAAAACCAAATTTTAGCTGAACAATGAGTTGAATTACTTACTGATACATTAGAAATTACACCAAAAATATTCTAAGGACAAGACACTAAACTCATTTTCCTTTCAAAAGTGGGAAGAGAACAGATAAGGGACACACACTGCAGCAAACAATGCAAAAATGAAAAACCTAAATAAAAAAGACCGATGAAAGCCTAACATTAAAAAGAGAAGTGTTTAGCTGTTAAATCATCCAAATTGCTTTGCCAAATTTTGACATGCTTGATTTCCTGTAGTAAAAAATCTTTTTTTTTTTTTTTTGTCTTTGAAAAAAAAAAGTGAGGAAAAATAACCAGCTGTTCCTTGTATAGTTCAGGAAACAAGTTTGATTTATTACTTTAAGGTTATTTTTGAATAAGCTGCTTGTGGCAGCCAGAGTGCAAGAAAAGTCACTGAGGCCTGTCCACTTGAAGGGCTCAAACTGTTTCCTGAACAGTCCTTCTTCACTCCGCACCTCCGACGGCTATTATTGACAACGTGTGACTGGGGCCTTCCAGGATTTTAAAATAGCAGGGGTCCCGGCCAAACAATTGGGCTGTCAATTACCTTTTCCCCTGTTGTGAAAAAGGGGCCCAGGACAAAGCAACTTCTCAGCAGGGAGTTGTGCAGCTCTGAGTACGTAACCCACGCTCGCACCGTTCAGCATTCAAAACCAAGTAAATGGTTGGTGCCTTCACTTTTGTCTGTGTGTGTCAGTTTAAACCAGAATTACTGCAAGGTAGATGTCTCCATGGAAGGATTTTTAAGTCCCTGCAAGGACAAAATTGAGTCTGTACATTGTTAGGTCTCGGTTTTGTGGATTTTTTTTTTTTTCTAAAATCCAAACGGACAAAGAGCGCCCCGCTCCCAGCCCCCCTCTGTAGGCTTGTCCTCCGGGAACGCCCAACCCTCTCTACCTATATTGTGGCTTAAAAAACTTCCTGTGGGCATTGATGACTTGCTGTGAGGACTGTCCATCATCCCGCCCCTTTGTCCAGCAGTCACTTCCATTCGAATTTGACTGACTGAGGAAGCCTGAGTTATTTGTAAAGAACAACAAGGCTTTTCATTCATAATTTTAGTAGGGGGACAGGGTGCTAATGACTGAGCTTGAATAACTAGGCAGTGTGGTATTCAAGGCAGGAAGAAGCCCAACCGGCTGCCAAATGAGGGAAGGAGAGGATGTAGGTGAAAAGTGCCTGGGTAAAAAGCCAAACAATGATATGAGGATCACACATGTATACAAATACAAAGTTTTTAAAAGGTGAGACAATCAAAAAGATGGAAGCAGGAAGGAGGGCAGGGAAAGTCTAACAGGATTTCATTGGCTTTGGAATCAAGTTACATGGCAGAGTTTACAGAATTCGAAACCCATAAAGTGTCTACAGAGGAAGTGATCTTTTCTTCCACTGCTGGTTCTCCTACAAAAACAAAAAAGTTAAAAAAAAAAGAAAGAAAGAAAGAACGAAAGAAAGAAAACTGGTTTTCACTCTCTTTTGCTACCTTTCAAATGTTCAGACAAAGAGAGTTTGTTTTCCAGGGTACTCAGCTTGACAATCAAGTCTGGGTCCAAAGAGCTTACTTTTACGGTCTATAGTCTACTTTATATGCATGCAGCATTAACACAATATATCATAATTTCATATACATACTGCTTCCGAGAAAAATTTGTAAGAATGTACATTTCCGATTGATTTTAAATATATGGTGAAGTACTGTGAGATTAAAAGTATCACATTGAAATTTTTTAAATGCATGATTTTACATATAGATTCCTAGAAAATAATCCAAAATAACAATGTTGCACATTTTTATTGTGAATTAGCAGAAGGATACAAGCTGATTTTTTTTTCAAAACATTCTATAAGTGAAAAGTTTCAATCATTATGAGAAGATTTTTACTATGTCTCTTGTTAAAGCAAGTCAAATAAAGGTTAAATTAGACTATGACAAATGCTGATTTATACAGGATCAGCAAAAATAAATGTTAGGCAATGGGACTCTTCAGCTCTATCTCGGTGGAATCAATTAGGACTATTGGTTTTAGGGAGCACTTAGGGCTACTGAGGCCCGAGGTCAAGGTTCAGACTCTGGCTGGGTATTATTTACTTAGCTCTATTTTCCTAGGTCATAAACTGACACAACAAACATTTTAAAAACTGAGGCGCTAACTACCACCACTATGCAGTTAAAATCCATTTATCTCTTTTCAGTCTGACAATCATCTTGTTCTTACCAGTAAGGAAACTGAGGCAGGGAGACGTTCCAGTGCTTTCCATCTGTTTCTAACCAAGTACCCAGCAGAGGCAAAGGACAGTGAACCTGTTCCTGGAGTGTTCTGAAACTAAAGCCCTCAAGGGGGATTTCTTCTTTGCCAGTTGTTGTTGTTATTGTTATTATTATTAGCTTGTGTTTTAAAAACGTATGTAAATTGAAATACTTAGGGGGACCTTGTTTATCTTGTGGCTTCCTGTGTCTATCCCTGGGGTATGTCTACAAATCCTTAGTTTGTTTCCTCACCACCCCCTCTCCCAAGCTTTAACGAGGTGTAATGGACAAATAAAATTGTAATATACTTAAAGTGTACAATGTGATGATTCAATATACGTATATATGTGAAATGATTCCCACAACCAAATTAACACATCCACCACCTCGCACATAGTTTCCTTTGTGTGTGTGTAAGAACACTTAAGATCTACTCTCTTAGCAAATTTTGAGCATGAGATATAGTATTATTAACTATAGTCACCATGCTGTACATTAGATCTTCAGAACTTGTTCATCCTATGACTGAAAGTTTGTATCCTTTTACCAACTTTTTCCCATTTCCCCCACCCCCCAGTCTCTGGCAACCACCATTCAACTCTTCTATTAATCATTAGGTTTTTGAGAACAACATTAAGTAACTTGGCCCAAGACTTAATGATTGGTTGAGAGTTCCATCACATCCTGGTGATTCCAGACTCAAAAGCAAGTGAGGACCATTGTGCTCTTCCATCCATATACCCCAAGACCCACAGTTCGGGGCCCAGTTCCATAAAAGACAGACACCATGATCTGGCAGGCCAATGCCCAGGCCAAACCATGAAGTAAATGTATGTTGTTTTTCACCCCAGACTTCCCTCTCGCTGCCTTTATCCTTTCGCATGGAGCTAAGTGTTAATAACTGGCTCTCTGGGGTACAAAAAAAATCTTGATTTCAGGAGTCGATGATTTCCGTGTTATAAATAAACTCACTATGGCTGATTTTCAAACCTAATGGTATCACTAAATGTGAAGATGAGATATTGATAATCAGGTCTTGCAAGCAGGTGCAAGACTGTTCTAGCATATTCATCCACCCATACTTTGGTGTCTACTCCATTTTCTGCTCTGGTTCTCAGTGAGCTATGGATTTCTGTTATGGTTTCATTATAATAATATAATGACTTTCATTTATTGACGATTTATTCCATCAGACCTCCTCTAAAGCTCTACATGCATTATTCATTTAATCTTCACAATGATGCTCAGACATAAAAAAATATGTTGATCTTAACCTTATGGGTGAGGAAACTACAACAGTTGGAGATTGAGAAATGCATATAAGGCCCAGACCAACCTAAATCAGACTCTATGTGAAGGCTCTCGTCATCCGGGTTTTTCAAATCTTCCCGTGTAAGTCTAATGTGCAGCTAGGATTGAGAACCTCTGTTCTAGAAAACAAAGCAAGAACACTTGCTATTTGAAAAAAATATATAACTTTCTATTGAATGTGACTAACTATATGTTAGTTCTTGGATGAAAAGCTCAATTCACACTTCTATTTTGTTGGGTAGACATACATCATACATGGAAAAATCTCGAGATGAACAAAGTGAGAATATGGGTCATCTTTAGGATGTGATAAAGTTTTTCTAAAACAATATTCTGAATAACCTAAATATCTCAATAAGTAAGGTAGCAGTAGATTTTGAAATGACTAGCTTTTATTTGAAATAGTACTATATTGTTATTTACTTTGCTTAATTTAGGGTCACTGGATAAAATACAATATGACACATACTTATAAAAAACTATTTGTTGTTTATCTGAAATGCAACTATGACTGAATGTCCTTTATTTTTATTTGCTGAATCTGGCAAACTTAACTTAATTTGGGGCCAGAATTTTCATGTTTTGAATCAAAACTCAAAGGATAATCTTCTTTCGCTACCTCTCATCATCCAAACTTACACATCCTCCAGACTTGGCCTAATGATTATTCCAATAAGCAATATGCATTTATTATTTATACAAAGTTAATCCCCAATGATTTTAGTCCTTAATGTTAAATTATAAATTTACTACAAGGGTCAATATTTTTATAATTCGGATGCCAGGAAGCTATTTTAAGCAACTGAGCACAGCCAGAAATCATAAATGAAAAAAAATTGATAGGCATGAGTTTCCATACAAATTGAAAAACATCTTACATGGCAAAAGACAAAACAAAACAAATACATAAATAAATAAAAGTGAGTTTGAAAGATAAATGGAAAATGGTGGGGGGTGAAATGTTTGCATTTTAAAATAAGAAAGACCAAAATAAACAAAATAAACAAAGCCCCCCTATTAAAACATGAATAAAGAATACAAAATTGTCGGGCGCCTGGTTAGTACTTGGATGGGAGACCACCTAGGAAGACCAGGTGCTGTAGGTGTAAAAAATAAATTAATTAATTAATTAAAAATAAAAGATTGTAAGCTGACAAGGTCCTTGCAATCTGTGAGGTCAACCAAGGGTTGCCTCGCCCAAAGTAAAAGAAAAAAGAAAAAAAATATTTTTAAAAAAGAATACAAAATTGAATTCACAGGAAAAAAAAATGCAAATGTTTAGTAAACATAGGAAAATAGGCTTAACTTCAGAAGTAAACAAAGAAATACAAAATGAAATGAGATACCAAGAGTCACCTATCGGATAAGCACGGATGAAAATTTTTGACAAATCTCACTATTGGTAAGAGTTTGGGAGAAACAGTCCCTCTCATAAACTGAGAATAAACATGTAAACTGGAATAATCTTTTAGTAACCTTATTAGAAATATTATCAGAATTTTAATAGGCACAAATTTGCCTCAAATTCAATTTCTTTGAAAGTGTCTGTTGAGAAATGCGCTCCACTGCTTGTGAAGCACAGCCTCCCCCAATCCATGAATTGTTTTCCCTTGAATAAAAGACATCGAACTTATTACTAAATTGCTTTAGTTTTGTCTTTGACATATGCTATGAACATAAGGCAAATGTGCAAATATATATGAAGAAAAATGCTTGTCCCAGCATTGTTTATTCTGGCAAAACCACCTGTCCCCTGAGCCCTCAAAAATGGGGACTCTAATGACTAGTAATGAAGGATTTTTAAAATAAATATTCACTTCATATTAATCATGATGGTATTTTTATTTATTTATAGTTTTCTTAATTGTTTAATCCTTTTTTCTTACAGTGAGCAAATAACTCAGAAAAAAAAATGAAAGTAATTCATTTGTCATTGGGAAGCAGTAAGTAATAAGGGAAAATGGAAAGTCAGTTATCTATAGATAATTCTAGAATATAAAGTACTTGATATAAATTGATAGAAAGTAATCATCAAAATATACTAGAGTTTTTTGGTAAAAGCTCCCTTGCTATTGCTGAATGCATGCTAAATCACAGCTGATTTGATTTATAATACCTACTGAGCTATAACGTTAATCGTTGCCACATGGAAGATGGCTTTTGCCCCTCAGGTACCATGGGCCCAGGATATTCAGTATTAGATTTCAGAAGTATCATACTCCACTAATAATTTGAAAAGTGATTAAGAAGGTAGGTCAGAAAAACAACTTATTTTAACAATTGTAGGAAGGTCTTGGGAAAAGGATGCCAAAAATGTTAAGACAATCATTTGTCTGTTGCCATAAACCCTGGCCCCGCCTGAGGTTGAATTGATGTCTTGAATATACTTACAGGATTCTTTAATGAAATTCAAATACAGTATTTTGGCTTCTGTCTAGAACTGTCTTAGCTGAATTCCATTATAAAGTTACAGTACTATAAACATAAGGGTCTTTTTCAACCACACTCTTGGTATATATTCATAGAATTTTAGCTTTTTAATAAACCACTTAAAGTTCATACTGCCAAAATGAGAGGATGACAGATCTGTAAACCAGGGCCCAAGGAGATCAAACACCTAACCTGATGCCCTGATCAGAGGCTGCCTCCTTCACAAGCTTCCTTAATTCCCCAGGGCCAGCAAACCCTCAAGCATCAATAGCACCCAAAAACTGCCTTAGTGGGTTCCTTCCAATGGCTTTCTAGTATTTTCATGGCTATTTGCCTTGTCTCCCCATTTAGAGTTTCAGCTCCTTGCAGTAAGAAACTTGCTAGTTCTCATCTCAACCCACTGAGCAAAGTGATAGAGTCAGCAGCTCCCAGGCTAAGGCCAAGGAATTCTGCCCCAAGAAGTCCATGCCATGTTGATATTAAATAAGTTAGAGTTTTTGACATGTGTTTCCCCCAGAATGCTGGAGAATAGGACTTGTTACATAATGTAAGACTCTAAACCTAAGGATTGTGTTTGATCATTATTACTACGAGTCATGTGCAAGTTCACCTTTATACCACCATAATAACCTAAAGAATTCAGAACACTGAAATATCACTGCATTCTAGTATACAACAAAAACCTCTGCCACCCATCATTTGATGTGAACGTATATCTTCCTTCTAACGGGACGGAGCTTGAACGCCATCGCAAACACAAGCCTCTATCCCCAAAACATACAGTTAAATTCAGTGCCAAGTAAGAGCCCAAATGTGGAAGCCACTCTCAGAAAGGAACTCACATTTTTTAAGCCTCCAGACATCTTGGACAGGCAATTCGGTGAGTAGACATTCCAGTCAGAAACTACCACATCAGCTAAATAAATCCCTTCTTCCCTAAAGTGCTCTACCTACTTAGAAAAGGTCACACGTGAAAACAAAAATCAATGTAAGGTTAAACTTTCTATAGAAATACTGACTATTAATAGCTGAATAAAGCTAATAACAGTCATTAAAACTTGTTCTAAACCTCGATTTTTATTCCCACACGATAAGATATATAAAATAAATTACATCGTGCTTCCTAATTTTAAAAGTTTTTGAAAATATGGAGGCAAAATAGCTAATTTTTCCAAATAAACTATCAAATCCAATTTAAATGATCACTGCTACTTATTGAGAGCTTCTCACATGCTAGGCTTTGTAGATATTTTACATCATTCGATCTTCACAGCAACCCTTTTACAGATGGAAACTAAAGTTAATAATTTTATTCATTCATCCTATTTAAAAATAATGTTTGAATTCCTTATATGTGCCAGGCTCTTTAGGGCTGGGGATAAAATGGCAGGCAAAATCGGACTTGGATTCTAGACCTCACGCAGCTTAAAAGACAGTGAAGGAGACAGTAGTTAATCAATCAATCATTTAATTACATATATGTTTGTATCAGAGAGGGTCAGAAAAGGAAAAAGGGAAATCTGACCTAGTTAGAGAGGTCAGAAAAAGCTCTCCAGAGACAATGACAACAGAGATTTGAAGGATAAATCGGAATTAACGTGGCAAAAGGCCAGAAGTGATTGGGGTACAGCATATACACACGAAGTTCCTACTGCAAGAGAGAAGTACTTTTGAGCAATTAAAGATAGCAGTCATAGCTGCAGGACAGAAAGCAGGAGAATGTGGTGTAAGAGGAGGCTGGGAATAAAAAGGAGCTGGACTGTAGGACCTTGAAGTTGACTTAAGGACTTGAATCTTTACCCTAGGAATAATCAGAAGCCAGGGATACTTAAATGCTTCAGATTTGCCCAAAATAGCCCACACTGACTCCAAATCTAGATCTCTTGAACTTTCAAAGCCTTCAGAATCTATTAGGATATTTTAAAGTTTAACCTCAGTATCATTTGCGTTTAGGAATTTCAGTTAAAAAAATAGAGAGAATTATGATTTTGAAGATCTAATTTATAATTTTGCAAGTTCATAGTTTTAACATCTTTTAGGTTATAATATAAGTATGTCTCTGCACTGTCAAACCAGGGTAAGAAGAGTATTTCTCAGAATGGCAAGATTTTCACAAAGAACATGAAAGGCAAAGTCATTCACTATTTGGTGGGTTTCCCGCAGTTATTTTTAAAACACATTCTTAAAAGTTAACAAAGTGATCATTTCTTAATTTGAAATTACAGTTCAGTACTTAATTTAATTAACATAGTCATACTTTCGCCAAATGTACTTTTCAAAGTAAGAAATTCATAACAGTTTACTTTTACCTATATTCTCCAGCCATCCAAAAGAAGCCTGTAAGGAACACCTATTCTTAAACTGTATGATAATTTCTTTATAGAAATTCTTTTCTATTACATAAAATTTCCATAAAACTTTATTTTTTAACTTTTTAATATTTACCATTTCAGCTATTAAAAATCATGGTCTTAAACTTATTTCAGTCACTGCCTGATGATTATGCAAAACACGATGGTAATTTCCAGACTGGTGGAACTCTTAAATTCTGTTATTAAAAAAATTTTTAAATCTTATTTTTTTGCCACAAAATTAAGATACAAAATATTTACCTATTTTAATTATGTTCATTAATTTCATTTATTGACAAGCACTTATTGAGTATCTAATGTTTATGGAGATCCGAGTGTTTTCTTTTTTTAAGATTGAAATGTTGCAGTATCTTTCATTTTCATTCCTGTCCCCTAACAAAGAAGTCCAAAGCAGGCCTGATAGACTCTCCAGATCCTTGGAATAATCTCTGTTTTTAAAGAGTCACACCCAACACAGACTATATATAGAAAAGCTGTTTTATATAACCCCGCAATATTCTCAAATGATTCACAATTCACTGTGACTTCAAAATACTTCCTGTCCAAAGGAACAAATTAAATCTGCATGCACTCTTAGTCCATTTACCAAAACGAATATTTTTAGATTTGACCTGTTAACTGAGATTGATTCAAGGCTAGCTGGCAATCTTGATATTGTGGCATCTGGACCATAGGAATGGGTTTAGTGGAATGTTTGACTACATCTCCCTTAGAGAACAGGTTGAACTTCATATGCACTTTTGATCTAGTGTCCACATAATAATAAGTATAAAACCAAAGCTTCCTATTTATTCGGAGGCTAAAATCTTTCTACTGCTACAAAACTTGTCCAGTAATATCCAAATCTTCATTTCAATTTACAATTTTCACTTACATGAAGGTTTAGCATCTGGGTTAAAAAGATTCCGGAACAAAAGGGATCGAATGTTAAACAGAAAAACAAGTTAACCTAGGACTCTTGGGGGAAGTCAAAAGCAACAATGCAGTGTTTTCACTGATTAGACTTTCTCTGCACACATCAATCCTACAAAGGAAGAAGCTTGGTCTTCAGGTGAAAGGACAAATATATTGGAAATATGAGAAAAATCATGCTGGCCAGCACAGAAATCTTGTTTTGCCTTGTTTCAGAACTTCAGTCCACAACTAACTTTGAAGAAATTGTAATAATAATTGCTTAGATCTAGCAGGACCAGTAGGAATCATCAGGTTGAATATAAGATCTCAGAAAAAGACTAGACCCACAGGAGCCTCCAGTTCAAGGTCAACTTCATCAAGACCACTCCTCTTACCCTGAAATAATTCCAAATCTTTTCTACAGTTTAGTTAGAGATAAAGGACACCACCAAAGAAGGTTAGATGCAGAGATAAACTGTTGCCAGTTCTCCAAGCTATCTAGATAAAAACCTCAGGGGTCTATTTTGAATCCATTTGCATCTTTTAGTACAGCCACTCCCAATTCCTTCCCAGAGGCAATATCAACAGAATTTGAAAAATCAAAGCAATTCAAAAAGTGAAGTGACTAAAGTCATGGCTGCCAAATCAAAAGGTCCATTATTGCAAAGCCCTTTAATTGAGGAAGGTCCTTCCCAGAAGAGTCCTTGCATAAATTATGTTCGCTATTGCAATTGGGATGTGAGGAGACGTAATAGTTGAGAGACCTAAATTGTTACTCTTTGGAAGCAGTATACACTGGTGTGTTCTGGACCAACTTTCAATGTGAATACATAAATAAAGTGTCTTGTTTATAAAACTAACAAAATAACCAAATAATCAATAGCTATTAATTCTTATCTCAAAAATTCATCATATCACTGCAAGAATTCTCATTGGTTATTAAAACTGGCTCTGAACCAAGTGAGGCCAAGTAGTTTGATCAATCACACACACACACAAACTACAAGTAGAGTTGTTTAAAGCTACATTCACCCATTGCTAAATATATTCAAAAGCTTAGGTGAGTTGAGTAGTGCAACCTTGAAAATATCTGACTTAACTCTGCCCACATACCTACTGGTAAAGTGGCATGTCTACGTCATCTCTATTGATGCCTTCTACCAAAGATTGGGGGAGGCAAAAATCACATAAGTTTATATACTGCCTCATTTAACAAAAGAAATTGAGAATAATAGTTATAAAATGAAATAAATCCAAATAAATGAACACAGAAAATAAAATAAAGGCAGAGGTTAGATTCCAAATGTATGCCACACAGTCCTGTTCCATGGTTAGGGTAGGAAGGCACATTACCTGGTGTATCCCCCAGAACTTGGAGGTGAGTGTTGGTGCTGCACGAGTTTCCATGGATTCAGCATTAGGCAAATGGTAATAACTATGCTGCCTCTCTAGAATCTTTTACAACACGATTGAAATGGACGTCATTGTGAAGTTTTACATAACATTCTTTCATAATTCTGAAGAATCTTTCAAAATTAATCCCAGTCATAATTTTGGAATGCAACATGAGAATCAATTTGGGAAAACATTACAAGAGCTGCACCAAACACTTCATTGTGTGTGCGTGCACATGCATACACATAAACATAATTCCTCTTTGGGATTATAACTCCCTAAATAAACTTTGGAGGTACAATATACTGCTTTATACACCACGTCTGAAAAATAATAATTGCACTAAATAAAATAAATAGTAAGGAGTAAATTAGAAAGAATCCAACAGATTCTTGTTTTTACCTTGTGCTTAAATTACAGGTTAAATGTTTTTCCAGCCAGCAAACTGGAGGCTGTGGGGGAGGAGGGGAGAGCTAGATTACATGGGATTCCTTCTAGCTCATGAAAGATAAATATAAATTCCTAGTTTCTTCCCTATTGACTCAATAAAATATAAGGTGTTCTAACCAGGCGGAAGCTCCTGATTTAAATTCCATTTTATGCTTTGATCCAGAACAACGTGTCTTTACAGAGTCCCCGCAGTGGTGGGAGAACAGAATGGGCACAAGTGTCTCACAGGAAGCAGTCACAGGATAAAGGGGTTTGAAGAGGCGAAGACATTTGTTTCACCTGTCCTGCCTGAGACTGCCTGACCGCAGTCCAACAGCGCATTCCCGACCAGCTTTGAACAACCTGGCTTTGGCCCCCAACTCCTTCCTTCCCCTTGGTAAAAGCTGGAGTTTTTCAGAACCTAGGTGCTTCATTTCGCATTCCAAACGGAACGTGTCCGAGGAGACGGTAGGGAAAACTACCTGTTGTGGCATTTATGTTATAAATGCTTTTTTTCCTTTCTTTTTCTTTCTTTCTTTTTCTTTTCCTTTTCCTTTTCTTTTTTTTTCTTTTTCTTTTTTTTTTTTTTTGAAACAGCCTGCCTACAGTACATTTCGAAAGGTAACCTCGCCTACCCTCGTTGAGTAATGAGGAGGAAGGGAGCTCCAGCCCCGCGCCGGATGGGCGCCCCCTGGTGGCCGGACGGGCCGTAAACTACACGACGCCCGCGTTCATGCGGTGGCTCAAAGGACTCGGGCGTCGGGCGAGCGGCCTGGACCTGGGAAGCCGGGTAGACCTGTGCCAGCAGCACCCGGGACACGGCGGAGCCGGCCGACGTAGCCTCGTCCACCCTCACCGGAGGGGTGTGGGGACGTAGGCCAGCGCCCGGAAATAACGCATGCCACTTCCCCTGCCATCTCTTGTTCCAAACCGCGGGCGAGGGCAGACAGCCCTAGAGAAACATGGAGAAGGCAGGGCGGGAGCGCAGCGCGGCAGGGAATGCGTCCGGGACATTCTAGAGCGAGAGCTCAGGAGAAGGCAGCAAGTGCCAGGGCAGCTGCGAACGGTTGTGGGCTGGAGCTGGACCCGGGGAGTTAAGCACGTTTTCCTAGCACTGTTTTAAGAACTCTAACCTTGCACGGGGGCAAGATCGCAGGTGCTATTTGGGAGTATTAACCGTACTTTTCTGTAAAGTAAAAACATTCTGTAAATCATTTGAATCCAGTACTAGGAATGTGCATGAGGGGGTGTTAATTTCTCACTAGTGCGCCCACGTGCAAACGTTTCTTAGTAAGTGAACGGCAGTTAGAGCAGTGCATATGTATGCATTTCTATCTTTATATATAATTACATTTTTAAACTAGTAAAATACAGTCCACATTCCAAACGGACAATAGAATCTTCTTGAGAATTGTCCTCGGTGACAAGGAGAATAAGAAATCAAGGATGACTTTTCTGGGTAAGTGGAGGAAATCTTCAACGAAACAGAGCTCCCGCTCCCATTTCAGAAACCCGTGATGTCGCCCTTAGTCGTGTATGTGCGTATTACTGAATTAACTAATTTTAAAAAGGCGTAGACTGTAGAATTTCCTTCAGCTATTGTGTCAAACAAAACAGTAACAAATATTTTTTTTAAACTCCCCGTTCAAAAATAAAATCTAATATTAAACCGAAATCTACAAATCGACACAATAAATAAGCAAATCCCGGTCAGAGCGTAAAGTACTTGAAACCCGAATCTGCATTCCGTTCCTCTGGTACACCGCTCTGAGGTGGGGGAGGCGGTTAGTGCTGGTGCCTGGTGTATAATCGGGTTAATCCAGTAGACAAAGAATAAACCAATAGCCCTCCCACCTCACTTCCCGCTCCCCTTCCCCTCCCCCTCCTTCTCTCCCCGTCGCCCCCTCGAGGGGGATCAGAAAAGGGGAGAGGTGGGCTTGAAATGGATTCCGAATAAAGTCTTAAAACCTGCAACTTGTTTTAAATGCTAACACTGTGTGGCCCGAATTAGTTTTCAATGTTCATTCTCTTTTTCTAAGAGGCGAGGAGAAAGTTCCGTAAGTCAGCTCGAGCCTATGGCTCGTCCTCGTGGCCTCTGGGGAAACCTTAAGGTCAGTGTTTCCTTGAAACTAGATAAACTAACCCCGCCATGCCCAGTCCGGCCCCGCGGGCGCCCCGCGTGACGGCGCCCGGGCTGCAGGACCGGCCTGGGGACGCGCAGGGCGGCGCGGTTGCCCTTTTGAATGCCTCCTGTGGCTCGGAGCGCTGGCGGGCGCTGGAGTGTGAGTGAATGTAGCCCCGCGGAGCCAATGAGCTGGGACCGGATGCGATATATCCTCTGGGACAACAACTGCTCTGTTCCGCCTCGGATCCACATGACGCCATTTACTGCTGCCGCGGCCGCCGCAGAGTTCCCTGCCTCCTCCGGAAAGGCGAGGGCGCAGGCCAACGGCGAGCCCCCCCCGACCGGGCTCCGGACCCTCCTCCTCCTCCTCCTCCTCCTCCACCTCCTCCTCCGCCGTCGCCTCCTCCTCCGCACCCACCGCCCCCGCCTCGGCCTCGCCGCCGCGCCTCCACAACGCCCAGTCTGCACCGCCGAGAGCTGCGCGCCGCAGCGCGAGCGGAGAGGGGCCGGCGGAGCGCGCAGCGCCCAGGCCCCCGCGCCCGCCCGGCCCGGCCGCGGCACCGCGTCCCCGCGCCGCCTCCGCTCCAACGCGACGGCGGCCGCACGACTTAGCCATCTGGCTTTAGGTTCTCTGTAAGGCCGTTTTCTTTCCTCATTCGCTCATCTGCCAGGAAAAGAGACTCGCCATTGGCGCTTCGGCCTCCAGTTCATTGAGAAAAAAAGGAAATACTCCGCGTGCGCTTCTGGAAAGGGGTCGCGTCTAGCCACGAACCCCGGAGTGTTTTTCGGCTGGGGACTTGGCTGAGGATAGTCCTCTCCTTTTTTTCCCTACCGCCGATTGCTCAGAAGTTGGACTGGAGCAGAGTTTGGAAAGAAGGGGGGAAAAGTTTGCATCGGGGCTGGATTTATTTGCACATCGCAGGAAGAAGAGAATTCAACGGAGAGAGGGGTTGGTGCAAAGCCGCGATCACGGTGAGGCGCGTTCGGCTCTTCAACTCCCGGCGCCGTAGTCGGCGCGTTGTGGGCAACATGGAGTAGGTGCATTCGGTCCGGGAGTGGGGTCTCTGTCCTCGGGCCTCCCTTTCTCTAAATCCCGGCGGGGGCTGCAGTGCGCGCCCGGTGCAGTGTGCCCGACCCCACGCGCCCGCGCTCTTGGTGGTTGAGGTGGCGGACCGCTCGCCGCGGGTCGGCTCCTGACCCTGCATTGGCCGCGAATTCGGCGCTGAGGGCGAAAGAGAGGGAGGCAAACCACTTTGTGTTTTCCAGGTCGCCGTTGCAGGCGCCCGCATTTCTAACCTGTTCCTCTCCAGGGAAGGCAAATCCTGGGAGAGGCGGGACCGAGGGCGCGCGAGTCGCTCGCCTCACGGGGGCAGCGAGAACCCACGGGTGGAAAAAGGACAGTGTGCCGGGCGGAGGGGAGCCCCCGCCCTTGTCCCGTGTGGACAGAGGCAAGCCCGATGCGGATGGGAGCGTCGCCCTGCCTGGCGCCGGGTCTCTGCGGTTCGGAAGTGCAGCTTTCTCTTTTTTCCGTTCTCCGTGGTGCGCCTGGGTCACGCTTTTTTTATTTTTAGAAGATTGGGCTGACCCAACACAGGAAGAAAGTCATCAAGCGGTCGTGATCGTTTTCCATTACCTGAAAATAGGTGGCATAAGAGGCTAGTTTTCTATTTCCTTTGGCTGATCTACTTTTTTTGTTGCTGCTGTTTTTTAATTCGGAAACTTGTGCGTTTTTACAAAGCGGTTCTGTGTGTGTTTGCCCCACCCCTGTGCTGAAGTCCTTTCCTCCTAATCCTTAGTCTGATCACACACTGTTCTTAATGGGAGTTTCAAAGCGGGGGATGGGGGGCGGACTGCGAAGGAGGCCAAGGATGGACAGAAATCACTTTCGCGAGAAGAAAAAAAAAAAAGAACACCTCCCCTCCCCCCCAAAAGAAGCTTCTTTGCACTACAGTAAAAGTTCCCGGCCCAGGGATATGGGTTCTGCACGCCCGACGTGTGCAGTGGGGCCCTGCAACATGTTCTTTCATTAAAAAGCAATTTTTCGTTTAAGAAATACAGAGGTGTGTGTGCGCACACACCTCTGTATTTCTTAAATTAACATACAGGCGTGTGCAGATTGCAGGCAGTGACCCTTTGGTCAGTGCACTGTCGAGTCGCCCAGTGTACGTGGATTAGACCTCCGTGTCCCGGCTCTGTGTTTCAGGCAGGGCTTTCGTCCTGGCGGCTTTTGGGCTGAAAACCTGTACCCGAAGTTCGGAGGCCTTTTCGAGAACGCCTTGTGGTGGGCTACGTGACCTTTGCCAGGGGTAGGGGAGATTTTAGCAGGAAAGGGAGGGGAGGGGGAAGTGTGCTCGAGCGTTTCACAGCACGTTCCTTTCCGAGGCGCCCGCGCCCCCCGCCCCCCGCCTGTCTGCATGTTTCGGGATTGCGCAGGGGGGGCCAGCCTAGCCTCTGGGCTGCGGCAGTCCGCCCAGAGAAAAAAAAGTCCCTTGGAGCCCGACTGTGTCCCACCTGCTGGGGACAGTGCTGGAGTGTAGATAGAGCCGATAAATGGAGTGAAAGCAAAGAGCATCGTTGTCTTGTCTGCCTTTCTGTTGGAAGTGAGATCCGGTTTCCAGCTCTGCCTTGTTCCAAATTGGGAGGCGTGTGTCACCTGCCTTGTGTCTCTTTTCTAAAAAGCGGAGGTTGGATAAAGGTCCACTTTTGCCTGTTTTTATTTATTGTAGATTTAGTGGTGAAGGGGATGATAATTTTCAAATTTATAAAGGGTTTGCAATTGAAGCGATTACTTGTCAGAATGATAGATTTGAGATGTGACACTTGAATTTTTAGAACATTTCCCGTTATCACCAACCAGTTTATGTTCTGAACTGTTAAGTTTTTGGAAACAAGCACAGCAGTTAAGATTTTGACATAACTTATTTCTAAAACAGAACAGCCTTTCAGCTGCAGAATTTAAGTTCTAGGCAGTCAGGCTGTAGAAGGTTCAATTCTCAAGTTGAAAAGTTGAAAATAAGTTTCTGTCTCATTGCTTGTTGTGCGAGTTTGCTTTATTGTGCTTTTGGCACCTAACAGAATTTTTGAATCGATTTGTTTTTAATTCTATAACTTTGTGCTACTATATAAGTTAATACCTGATTGTTATAAAATTTATAACTGTTCCTTGGGGGGAGAATATTTATTTTTTGCATGCTATTCTACGGGATTTTAATAAAGTCACAGAAAACTAGATAAATCATAATTCAAGGTATTTGAACTGTATATTAAAGTACAAATTTCTAAGCTATATTGACATTTAAGGCACATGGCCATGATAATCTTAAACCTAGTTCAAATTTGGTAAAAGTATTCAACTTTTGAGAATGTCAGTAGCAATGTTATGTTCTAACATTACTTTCTTGAAATTTTTACACTGATTTGAATCTTGCAAATTTTATTTGAATAAGAAATTGTTACTTGTATGATTGAAACAGGTCAGCTTGTGTCACTGCACGTCACAGGATTAAAGAATTGTCAGTACTCAGCCATAATTATTATGTTTTGGAACAGGCATTGATCATATGGCTATTCTATAACTCCCACAGCCACTCCATTTCAAATCCTGTTTCTCTAGGGGAAGTGGGAAGTGAAGAGTTAACTCAGGTAGGTGGAGAGTGGGAAGTATCCTGGAGTATAAACCTACTTTTCCCTCTTGGTTTCCACAGGAATTCAGATGTGTTCTAAGCCTGCTGGAGTGACCACACTTCCAAGACCTGATGGAGGCCAGAGCTCAGAGTGGCAGCGGGTCGCAGCCCTTGCTACAGGCACCCCGTGATGGTGGCAGGCAACGTGGGGAGCCTGACCCCAGAGATGCCCTCACCCAGCAGGTACACGTGTTGTCTCTGGATCAGATCAGAGCCATCCGAAACACCAATGAGTACACAGAGGGGCCCACTGTGGTTCCGAGACCTGGGCTCAAGCCTGCTCCTCGCCCCTCCACTCAGCACAAACATGAGAGACTCCATGGTCTGCCTGAGCACCGCCAGCCCCCCAGGCTCCAACACTCTGTTCATTCTTCTGCACGAGCCCCTCTGTCCAGGTCCATCAGCACTGTCAGCTCCGGGTCCCGGAGCAGTACGAGGACAAGTACCAGCAGCAGTTCCTCCGAACAGAGACTGTTGGGACCATCCTTCTCTGGGCCAGTTGCCGATGGGATAATCCGGGTGCAGCCCAAATCAGAGCTCAAGCCAGGTGAGCTTAAGCCACTGAGCAAGGAAGATTTGGGCCTGCATGCCTACAGGTGTGAGGACTGTGGCAAGTGCAAGTGTAAGGAGTGCACCTACCCGAGGCCTCTGCCGTCAGACTGGATCTGCGACAAGCAGTGCCTTTGCTCGGCCCAGAACGTGATTGACTATGGGACTTGTGTGTGCTGTGTGAAAGGTCTCTTCTATCACTGTTCTAATGATGACGAGGACAACTGTGCTGACAACCCGTGTTCTTGCAGCCAGTCTCACTGTTGTACACGTTGGTCGGCCATGGGCGTCATGTCCCTCTTTTTGCCTTGTTTATGGTGTTACCTTCCAGCCAAGGGTTGCCTTAAATTGTGCCAGGGGTGTTATGACCGGGTTAACAGGCCTGGTTGTCGTTGTAAAAACTCAAACACAGTTTGCTGCAAAGTTCCCACTGTCCCACCCAGGAACTTTGAAAAACCAACATAGCATCATTAATCAGGAATATTGCTGTAATAAGGATTATTCCTTTTTTCCTTTTTAACACACATATGCAACCAACTAAACGGTTATAATCTTGGCACTGTTACTAGAGGGTTGGGATATTCTTTGCTGTTTGCAGTGAAATGCTTTTGTCCATGTGCCATTTTAACTGATATGCTTGTTAGAACTCAGCTAACAGAGCTCAAAGTATGGGATACATACGGAACCTGGCGACTCACACCTTGCATAAGCTAAAGGAACAGACACTCTCCTAGGCAAAATTTTTGTTTGTTAATAGTCCTTGCAAAATTTGTAAATTAGCAGATGACTTTTTTTTTCATTGTTTTCTTCAGAGATAATGTGCTATATTTTTGTATATACAATAATATTTGCAACTGTGAAAAACAAGTTGTGCCATGCTATATGGCACAGTCACAAAATATTATACTAATATGTTGTACATTCGGAAGAATGTGAATCAATCAGTATGTTTTAGATTGTATTTTGCCTTACAGAAAGCCTTTATTGTAAGACTCTGATTTCCCTTTGGACTTCATGTATATTGTACAGTTACAGTAAAATTCAACCTTTATTTTCTAATTTTTTCAACATATTGTTTAGTGTAAAGAATATTTATTTGAAGTTTTATTATTTTATAAAAAAGAATATTTATTTTAAGAGGCATCTTACAAATTTTGTCCCTTTTATGAGGATGTGATAGTTGCTGCAAATGAGGGGTTACAGATGCATATGTTCAATATAAAATAGAAAATATATTAACGTTTGAAATTAAACTGAGCTGTTTTGTCTTATTTTACCTTTTTTTCTTGACGCGAAAGAAACCGCATTTTATGTTAAGGCTAGCATTTCAAAGAAATAGTTTCACTTATCTGTAAGGTTATTTTTATCTTATGGTTGCTGTTTTAAAGTACGTGGAGATTTGATGATTTTTTCAGAGATAATTCTAGCAATCAGGAAATAAGCATTTGATATACCTGTATTAATCATGAGAGCTTACTTTGGTTGTGTCATTTACTCCTGTTCTTCCTTCTGTTTTTGTAGATTTGCTGACTTGCCTTTGTTTTGCAGGTTTTTGGGGGGAAAAATCTTAAATTGATTCATTCTGGAGACATCCCTAAAATGTTAATGATGAGACTTTTTATCCAGTACTAAGAATTAATGCCATGAGGCTGATTCAAGACCAGAGAAACACATTTAGTTTAACAAATGTATTGAATGTCCTCTGTGTGTCAGGCATGCAGTATACACACGTAGAAATGTTTGTGATTGAGGCAAAAAAAAAGTTTTCTTGTCTTAGGCAGTCATGGCTATGTTTTGCCAGTCTATTTGGTTTTTAGACTCTCAAGTTGATCACCATGATACCAGATTCTTATATTAGGAAAGACGTGGAAAATGTAGCTTGTTTTTGATTCAGGTATAGGAGATAATGAAATGTCATCCATCCTGTGTTAGCCTAGTTAATTCAAGCCCAAGCAGGCTGACTTGAGAGGCCCCATTTATTTAATCAGATTATCCAGAAAATTGTAAAATTTTACTTTGGGAAAAAGATGCAGTATGGCAAAAACTCAGTGTTTGCAGTTGTCTTTATGGAGCAAACACAGCAAGCTGCTACAAGCCCATCTTAACAAATACCAGGTTTTCTTCTTTGTAGTAAGTCACTTGATTAATTAGTCACTTTGTGTCTGATGATTTTTTCTTCCAAAAGCACACTCTTTTGCTGCCAAGAATCGCCGGAAGTCTAGGAAATGATTTACCTATCATTGTTTAATCTCTCATTTCCTGTTCTGAGGCTCCTCTTTGGTTAAGAGGTCTTAGTATACAGGTCGTCTTCTGTTTTGTTTTGTTTTGTTTTTTTAAATTGGCTTTCAAGGAACTATATAGCCTCCTATATTGCTGTAAGCCTCTTCACTTTCCTCTAAACGTTCTCCAAAAAAACAAGGTTAAATTAATTTAGAAATGATTTACTCTAAGTTCCAATTTTGGGATACTGGATGTTGCAATTCTACCACTCCTAAATTTAACCCTTCAAATGGTCTAAGAGGAATTAGAATGTTAAAAATAGGGCAGGGTTTCTTATTCATTGGATAGTTTGCAAGATTTGTAAATCTATAAACCAGTGTGGAATTCATTTTCAGAATATGGAAAATTAAATGTTTAAATAGATTGAAAGCAGCTGGTGCTCATCAGTGTGGTAAAGAGAGTTTAAATGTTACAAATCATCTCACGAGATATGCAGGAATAACCACCTCAAGTTTTTAATCTCTAAAGTTCATGAAAATTCATAAATATGAGTTTAAAATCAATGGCCATTATTTTGATATTGTGTTAGGTTAAAAATATAACAATACAGCAAACATGTCAATTGACTGCTAAACATTTAGGGAAATCTTTATTTTTCTGGTTTCTTGCCTTTTTATTTTTTTAGAAACCTGTACATTCTCTATATTAAAATTCATTTAAGAATGACAACTTGATTGTTACTTAAAACACTCATTTATGTGTTTTGAGGAGATTTTTTTGTAAGGCCCTGCCCAATTTCTGCCATGTTAGAGCATGCTCTGGGGATTGTCTGTGAAAGAAAAAAGCAAAAACCAAGTGCAGGTACTCCCAACCGAACTTCTTGCGTAGTTCCTTTCTCTAGTACACTTGTGTCTCAAAGACTGCTCATCTCCAGCATATATGTTGAAAATATTGATGTCATAGAAATGAATTTGTTCTTTGCCCAGTGTTACGAGGTATTCGATAGTTAATGGGTTTGATAATCATTAACTTTGAGTGTATAGGTCAGTTTGGAGTTTCACTCGCTGTTATATCCACAACTGGTCATTTGCTTTCCTCTCTTTATTGTGCAAAAGGACCGGAATGTAGACGCAGAAGTCTCAACATTGAAAACTTTAGTGTTTGGCATAGGTCAAAAACAATAAGTTTTTTATCTTTTGCAGGTATTTCATACTATTTCAGTAAAGAAAAATAAAAATAGGGCATTAACTAGTTACATCAATATCGTATCAGTATCCATTGTTTGTTTTCATCATTTATTAAGGCAAAAGTTATGTTAATTTCTATTTTATTTGGGGCGATTGCCTCAATTATCTGTAGTATACCAAGGATGAGTCTGTTGATTGAAGATCAGAGCAGAATTTTAAAATAAGGTCAATCTGATTTGGCCTAACTGGTCATCAGCGTGAAGCTATATATCTGGAATATTTAAACACTGGTTTGGCCATTCATGGGAGGATAAAACTGTAGGACTATATATACCTCCTATAATTGGATTTTGTTTGGATGCCACACCACCACCCTCCTTACATCATGAGAGACAACCACGGGAATGATGACATGCGAATACCACTAACTATAGTGCACTCATGGTCAAAATTAAACTTAAAATATTCATTTAACTTGAATCAAAAAAGAAAAAGGAGATAGAAATAGAGCCAATAAAAAAGAGTAGCACTTGAACTTTTATCCTTGGCTAGGAAATGTTTCACATTTTTATTTAAAACTGCACTTTGATTGACCTAAAGAATTTTTAAAAACCAGTCTTATTTGGCAACTAACTCATGTTTTTTTAAGAAACTGTTAAAGGAGATTAATATGAAGCCTGTTGTGTTGGCCTCTGGCTTGGCTAGGTGAGAGGCATGTAAAGGCTTCAGCATACCTTTAAAGGGTTTATTTCTCAAAACAGTTCTAATACACAGAGAAGAATAAATAATTTGGCTTAATATAAAGGCCCACTTGGAATGGAATTTGGGCACCAAAATAGTTTAGCATTTCAACTTAAACATTTTTTGACTGGGTACTTCTTACGAGTCACAGGGCTAGTTGATGTAATGCAAAAGGAAAAGGTTAGCAACTCTTAATAAATGGCAGAACTTTGTTAGCAAAGGCACAAATAAGGTACCATGTGCAAAAAATTGGGAAAAGCCCTGATGTATTCTTAATAATGGTTGATCACCAGTTCTCGGCAATGGTTACATCTATTTAAATAGAAAAATTGAAAAAATTTTAATTAAAAATTAAATTTAAAACAATTTTTTTTTTTGCTAAAGGAGATGCAACAGAATTAGCATTATTCATGAAATGAAACTATGTTCACCATGCTAATATCCTAAATCCTAAATGAAATGTAGAGATGCTGGATTATTTGGACAGCTATGTTTTGCTATGTTTATTCATTTTAAGATTCATGATCCACTAATACCTTTCCCTAAAAAGTATGCATTACAAAACACATTTTAAAAATATTTAACTAAGAAATAAGTTGGAAAAATTGATCTATTCTTGCTCTCCCAGCTTTTGCTGGAATTCAGCTCTTATCATTAAACCATAATTTTAGCCTGCTTCTGTATGTAGAGTAGGATGAACACTTGTGAATGAAGTGTGGATAATCAAGCTAAGAAAAAAGGTGTGATAATGTGAAAGTGGTTGAACTTGGGAACAATTCTGACCTTGCCAAAAAATAATGCCTGAGCTCTGGCTGCACAGGTCCACATGGCTCTCAAAGCCTAGATGACTATGTCTGGCTCCTAAGTTAATATGACTTAACATTTTGTCCTTCAAATAACATCTGGTTTATTGATTTGCCTAAATAAGGCTTACAGTCAAGCAGTGTTCTGGCAAATACCATCTTTGTATCATCTCTCATTTCTCCCAAGTTCTTAATAGGCTCAGTGTACCCTTTGTAGTCCCAAACCCAGCTTTCCTGCTTAAAAGTAGGCATAAAGCAGTTACATTCCTGTTAGAAAGTCAGCCTTATAAATTAGAACAGCATTTAAGGATTCATATCTAATGGTAACTGTGAACACTATAAAGCCTAGTGACCAAGCAGCCTAACATGCATCAAGCAGTAGCACATACAGTGTATTGGGGTACACCCAGTATCTGTTACATTGGTGATCAATGGCTAGGATGTCCCAAGAGATGTTTGTCTCTGATCCATCATCACTCTGCTAGTGAGAAACTGATTCTAGGAGCATGAGCAACCACAAAATCAACATTTGCATTCAGGTCTAGATGTCACCTGGATTCTGACCTACATAATTAGGATAGCGCCTGGTTGATTTAGCTCCAAACATTAACACTATACTGTTAAGCTTAAATTTTGGAAATGGATTCTTTTAAAGACTCTTGGTCTGATTCTAATCGCCTACGAAAAGTCTGAAGATAATAACTCAACAATGTGTCTTCTGGGCCTTAGCCCTTCCACATGAACAATCAAAACTGCAGGCCCTAGATGCAATTACTTGTCACTGATTTAATATTTATTGTGTATCTTCAATGTAAAAGATGTTACAGTAAGAGAAGAGAAAAAGCATTCACTGGATCTGTGACTGCACTAGCAAATTAAGGATGATGCTCAGAATCTTTGGAAGCTAATAATCTAAGACTCAGATTCTAAGTCACAGAAGATGACTCATAATATTACCCATTTTCTGTCTTAGGCAATTTCATCCCCCAAGAGGACATTTGACATTTTGTTTTTCACTACTGGGAGTAAGGAGGGAGGAGCTATTGGCATCCTGTAGGTAGAGGCCAGGGCTGCTGCTAAACATTCTACAATGCCCAGGACAGTCCCCCATAACATAGAATTATTCAGCCCAAAATGCCAATATTATCGAGTTTCATAAGTTCTGCAGCAGGAAAAACTGGGAGCAGTGGGGAGAATGTAATATATCCTTCTAACATATAGCAAGGAAGGCTGTCAGCTGTGTGAGGGAGGGTAAGACCAAAAGACAAAAGGAGATCGCTATGACCATAATTTTGGAATTTTCATTCTGAATGCTTGGCCTCTGAAATTCTAGTGGATAAATGCCCTATATTTGTAAATATCTATATAAGTTCAATATATGTACTTTCCCATAGTATTTTAAGTTCATAAGCTTTGGAGACAAGCTCCAGTGCAAATGCCCTCCTCTGTTACTTATTAGTTGTGTAGTCACAGGCAAGTTACTTAACTTCTCTAAGCCTAATGGCTTTATCTGAGATAATAATTTCTTGACCCAAAGGTTGTTGTGAAGTTGAAGAGATATGTGTGAAATATTAACCCTTGTGATTGGTACAAAGTAAGTACTAAAGAATATTTACTAGTATTTTGTATTTCAGTTTGATTTTTTTTTTTTTTTAACTTCAAGCACAGTGTAAAATACTGGAGATATAAGACAATATCTCTTGTTCTCCTAGAACTTCTCTGTAGGACAACAAAACAAATGTTTACTATGGAGCATAATACATGTGTTAACAGACTTACAATACATCTGTAGAGGGAGAAACGAACTATCTTGGCTGTGGTATGAAAGTGTTTTCAGAGGGGGATATATCTGCAAGAGGATTTGAATCATTCTCTAAAATCATGCTGGTGGGTAGGAGTCCACAGATAGCCAGGTGTGAGAGAGAAAGGGATTCATTCTTGAATGTAAAAAGAACAAAAAAGAATTGACATGAAGCCAAAAGGATTGATAAATTTCAAATAAATGTTTCTTCATAAGAGATTTTAGTTACAGAAAATTGGCACCTAATAAATATGTGTATGTGTATATTATGTATTATTTATATATAAGACATATCTGTATAAAACGTGCACATTCAAGAGATGCACATCTTTAGAATTTACTGGTGTCGTAATTGTTTCTGACATTTCTTAATGGACATATATTTGTTTCAAGCAGCAGAAATAAGTGAGCTGTCTCATAAAATTCACGAGATACTTTTGTCACCTAAAAAGACACACCAAGTAAAAATCTTAATTTAGTATAATTTTGTAATTCAAATTATTAGCTAGCTTACTTTAGTCTTGATTAATCTGTGGCATGTATACTATCTTTTACATTAAGCTATTTTAAAGCTCTTGGAGAAAAAGTAGAGTATAAATCATTGTAAATAATACTCTAGTTTAAAAAGAATGTTGGATTGTTAAGATTAAAAATCTGTACAGAAATCCCTTTTCTTTGTAGACTTATCTTTAATTGTTGATAGGTGCTAGCTAACATGCTGTTTTCTTCCCACTCACCTAAGTAGTTGACAAATTGAAGCATATTTTTAAAATAAACTTCTTTTGAAAAAAAGACACAGGTAAGTCTCTCTGTAAAGTAATGAAAATTTTCATATGACATATAACTCTAAATCAGACTAGCTATAATTTTGATAGAAGTCTGAAAAGGGATGTGTATAAAACTATTATTGTTGGGTATTAACTACCTATAAGATATTAATGATGTGGAAATCATATGGCTTATTAGGAAAAACATTGGCTATAGAACCATAGGTCATTTATCTTCTTGGACAGGTTACTTAACCTCTTTATGGTTCAATTTCTTCCCTGCAAACTGGGTGATAATACATACTTCATTTGTGGTCTGACAATTAAATGAGATACCACCCTTCAAATAAAGTACCTTGTTAACAGAGAACTGTTAAATGAATATTGTTAATAATATTATGCATTCAATTTTCTACAGTTTCTCCATAGAGATATATGCATGTATATAGGCATGTATGTGTGTGTGTTTCTGTGCACATACAGAATTTTGCAATATTTCTGGGAAAGCAAACAGCAATGTCAATAGGTTTATATACTTTGTTTTTATCCAATGTTAATTTACTTTGAGAGCACATCAGAAAAAAGAACTTGAGGAATTCATTCATGGTCTCAATTGATAACTTCAGGATTGAATGTGTGACAATGCTAGCAATGTAGATGGTTTTGTTTTGTTTTGTTTTTGTCAGGGGAGGTGGGGACTCGTAGTATTAGTTCATTTGGTGAGCCCAGCATTGGCATATAGGCAACGGTCATGGCAAAACTGTCATCATAGTGCTTAAATATGATCATAGCTATTCATATTGTCCCACTCCAGTTGAATTAATATGCATTGTTGGTTTTATACATTTTAAGTTTAATCGTTGTTTAGAATGTCTTCATGAAACAACATAGAAATGAAAATTTATCATGTACCTAAAAAACAAGGATATTAAATATTTCATTACTGGGCTTCAATATAAGAGTAAGGAAAAATATTGTTATTGGATAAATTGCAATCTATTTTTTTTTTTTTTTTTTAAAAAAAGCAAGTAAGCGCTTTATAGGACCTAAGAAAGGGAGAGACCCACAAGTAGATAAATAGATGAGAGAAATTTCAAAGCAATGCTAAGCTAGTATGACCAATTTATGTACCTCCACAGGCTAACATTAAGGTTTTGTTATGAATTTACTCACTTTCTTATCTACAGCCATGCCATCCTGAACAAGCCCGATCGCATCTGATCTCGGAAGCTAAGCAGGGTCAGGCCTGGTTAGTACTTGGATGGGGGACACCTAGGAAGATCAGGTGTTGTAGGAGTCAAAATCTAATAAATAAATAAATAAATAAAATAAAAAATATTCACTTTCTTTGTGGTTCAAAAATATCAGTGTCTCTTACAATCTACAGTGTCTTAAATTTTCAGGAATATCGTAGTTGGGATATGTAGAGAAAAGAATAATGTTCAACCAGGGTACCAAAGATAGATGAAATTTTCTCTGGCTCTTAAAAAAAAAAAAAAAATAATAATAATAATAATAATAGAAACTACGGCCATGCCACCCTGAATGTGCTCGATCTCATCTGATCTTGGAAGCTAAGCAGGGTTGGGCCTGATTAGAACTTGGATGGGAGGCCACCTAGAAATACCAGGTGCTGTAGGCATTAAAAAAAAGAAAGAAAGAAATTTTCCCTGGCTCTTGAAAATAGGTAGTGAGAAGGTATTCTGGAAAGCCAGAAATCAGGATTGAGCAAAGTTTTGTTCAGGAGATAGCGAGTGGACCAGTTTGGCTGAAATGAACATTAATGTAAGGGAGAAGTAGAAATGAAGACTAGAAAGACAGATTTGGCCTCTTCTCAGAGGGATCTGAATGTCAAACTAAAGAACCTGTATTTTATCCCCAAATCCATTTTTAGCCAATTCCATAACATTTTGTTATTGACGGTAAGAGTGATTCTTCAAAAAGGTATTCTAAACTAGCTGATCCCTGTTAAAACAGACTTGATGACTTCCTTTTGCTCTTTGAACAAAGTTCCAGTTCTTTTCAAGGTCCTGAGTGATCTGGTTCTTCTCCATTCCGATACCTATTCTTCTGCCCGGTTACACAAGAGCTATAAGTGTTGGCATTCTCTCTTTTTTCTGATCTCATCCATCACAAAAATACTACTGCCTTTCCAAGGAATCTTCTTCCTTTACCCTCATCCCACATCCATTCATCTGAGAAACTCTTACCCTTCCTTTAAGAATCAGTGAAAATATCACCTCTCAGGGAAGCTCTTAGTCTAGATAATGTCCTCTTGTGATTTGCTGTAATATTATTCACTCCTTTTCTTTCATAGCACATGTTGCCAATGTAGGTATATAATTATATGTGTGAGTATTTAACTTTCCTCTCCATGAGACCTTTATTATTTGGTTTACTGCTGGATTTCCAGGGCCAAGGCCAGCACTTCGTACATAGGATGTGCTCAATAACTATTTGATGAATAAATGAATAAGTGAATTCAATAAAAGTGAAGATATACTAACAATGTCTAAGAAAGAAGAGGTATGAAGAAGTACCCATTTTGGAAAACTCAGCTGATTATTTTACGTGGAATAAATTAGAAAAGAAAAATTCAGCTAAAGAAAAATTTGTCTCTTCCTCCTTTCATGGACATTAGTGGGAGACAGCTGTATCATGGTATTTCTCTTACATTAGCCATCTACTGGGCTGATTGTAAGGTTTTTAAAGACAGGAATGAGACTTCTTTTAGTCTCTAGTGCTTATCACAATGCCTGGCACAAAGTAGATGCTCTCTACAAGTCTTTTGAATGAACGAGTTTTTATTAACGAAAATCCAACCATCATGGAAGTGGGTCTATTATGATTTTATATGTATACATATTTTATCTAGATACTCATAACCCTTCAAAATATTTTTTCTTATGTGGGCAGCCTATGAATCTACTCCATTAATCCAAACAGAAATATGTACTAGGCTTTCCCATTGGCAATGATTTAGATCACAGAATTGGAAAGAGTTTTATCAATTTTTTTAAACATGTGGTGGTAGTAATCAAATAGAACTAGGAACAATTTTTCTCATTAACACTGTCACTGACCCAAAGCACTCAACTAACCTGAAGTAAAAGGACCTTCAATGCCTTGAATACAGGTGTCAAGTCTAGCAGAGATATACTTACAAACATAAAAGGAAAAAAAATCTTGAATTTCTGATCATCCTGGGTAGGATTTTTCTAACTTAACTGACACCAGTCTACTGGAGATGCTGCTAAAATGTGGATTCTGATCAATAGGTCAAGGGAGGGGTCTGAGATTTTGCATTTCCATACTAGTTATACAGATCCTGCTTATCTCCCATTGAGCAGTGTTTTAGTCAGGGTTCTTCAGAGAAACAGAACCCACAAGATATTTGTTTTAAGAAGTTCACTCATGTGACTATGGAGGCTGGCAAATCCAAATTTGCAGATTGAGCAGGTAGGCTGGAAACCCAGGGAAGAGCCAATGTTGCAGTTCAAGCCCAAAGACATCTGTTGGTGGAATTTCCATCTTTCCTGGAGGAGATAAGTCTTTGTTTTAGTAAGACTTTCAACTGATTGGATGAGGCTCACCCACATTGTGGAGAGCAATCTACTTTACTCAAAGTCTGACAATTTAAATGTTAATCTCATCCAAAATCATCCTCACAGAAATACCCAGAATAATGTTTGACCAAATAGCTGGGTACCATGGTTCAGCCAAGTTGACATACAAAATTCATCATCACAAACAACACGGATCTAGGGAATCACTTGGTTTTTAATTAGAATAGTTATATCCGATTTGTTTTGCCTTTAGGCTTTCATCAATACATCATAATTCATTTCCTGGTGACAAAAGGAATGAACTTTAAAAAATGGGACATTAAACTCTTTGTATTAAACAGAAAGCCATATTAAAGAATATAAAATATATTTTCTTCTGAAAACTGATGTATTTAAAAAATCACTGTGTACATAAATAACTAATAGAACAATTTAATGTCTGAACTACCTATTAGAGCTTTCGTGGGTCTGTAGGAAAGCACCAAAAACTTTATTTTGAAGCAATATGTAAGAATCAAAATTGTTACTGGAACAGAAAAAGTGTTCATCTGTCTGCATGAGTCTAAGCCAAAGAAGAGATTTGTGCAGGTTTTGTAGTAAAGAAAGTAAAGTTTATTAGAGATATCCAAGTCCTGGAGACACAGGCAAGCTATCATTCAAACGCTCAAAGGCCTGGCTCCCCGAGTGTCTCAGGGGTACAGATTATATAGGGAAAAATGAGTCGTCATGGAAACTAAGGGGTTGTGGGGCTTCTGACTGGTCAGGGCTAGGGTAGGAGGCAGTTGATCATTGCTTCAGGTCTTGATGTCAGTCAAGGCGTAGTTCTGCCTTCATGGGTGTGGAGCTGCCACATGTTATCTTTAGTTTGAGGGAAACTCTGTTTTTGTGGTCCACAGACCTGAAGCTTTGTTCCTAAGGCTGTTTTGATGATGACCTAAGGGCTTCATGATTAAGGGAGTGGTCATGCAGTATGCAGGATAAGGAAAGAAAAGAAGCAATGAGCCCAAGGCCAGTTTGAATCAAGGAGAAAGAGAAGAGAAAAAGTCATTTTAAAGAAGTGAAGATTTACAAGGTTACAAAATCACTGACTTTGAAACTTGATAGATGGCATCTCATGTTGGTGCCACCACTGGCTGGCTGAATGACCTTAGGGGGTTATTTAACATCTCTGAGCATCAATTTATTCGCAGATAAAAGAGATTAAAACTATTCTTTTCGTGAATTGTTTCAAAATTAAAACTATGGTATATCACCACTGCCTTATTTAACTTGGTTCATATAATCCTTGACAGGGCAAGAATCTATTTTATCCCCAGTATCTAGCACATGCCTTAGATTTGCAATATTTTGGCATGAAGACATGCCAAATAAACAAAGCACTTAATAAAATAGCAGCTTTGGTTGTTAGCCACTTCACTTTCTTCATAGGATAAAGCAGGATAGAAATAAAAACATTTTAGATTAAATACCATTATGTACCAATGTACCTTATTTCTGTTTTTTCCCCCTGAGTTCTAGACTGAGACCTTGATATTTGGGGCCACATCTATGCAAGTAATCAATTGCATTTTATGGTACAGTACTCTACCTTTGACTTGTTCTTTTTACGCACAGTATCTCATTTGACTTTTCTTCCTCACAGCTAGCCCTGAGATGCTTGTAGGACAGATATTAATAGTCCTATTTTACATAAGAGGAAATCAGAGTTTCTGTAGATGAGAGAATCATATATACTTAGCTCCAAATCATATAGTAAGTGAGTGAAAATATCTTCAAGCTCAGACTTTTGATTCCAAGTCCTATGTTTCGATCATATCACAGTCATTTTTTCTATCAATGATTACGAGAAACATCTCTTAAATGTCTTCTGCATTGATGATATTTTTGTTCCGGCATCTTCACAGATAGGCCACAAATTATTATTTAAAATTGGGCTGTTCCAAACTAACTTCTTACATGGGGTCTAATACAATTTTTGTTGTAATTGTCATCATCATTGCTACTATTCCTTCAAATCAGTGCATTAGCAATAGAGCTCATCTAATTAGTCTCAGCAATTCTAATCCTATACAATAATGAAAAAATGCACAGACCTTTTTTTATTTATGATATATTAATTACTTAACTTGGAAACCTATAAAGAGAAACCATGAAAATATATATTTTTTTATCCTATGTGTTGCATTTAATGAACCAGAATTGAACAAGTAGTTGAACAATATAAAAGTGTTCCTTTATGGCACTTAAACTTAAGAACAATTTATATAATGATTTATTCAAAATTTAATTTGAGTAAATTTGCCATTTAATTCCTGGTTAGTTATCATATAGAAACACACTATTTTATTTTCATTGATTTTCCTAATCCTAGTAACTATAGAATGAAATTATTTCATAATTGTTCTAATCAGACTAATCTAAAAATTAAAAGGGTTATAAATTTAAAATCTAAAACACTAAATTTTATATTCTATTTGAATTTGATAGAACTTCTAAATAAAGCTTACCAAAAGTATATACTGGAGTAATAACTGTGAACTTGCCCAATTCTAGGTTGGTTACTACTGTAGCTTTAATTTTTTTCCTATAGGAAATGAAAAGATGCTGCCCTATTGAGTGTGGCAGATCTATTTTGATTGTTGTTCTTTGTTGTCTGTCTCATACATTATTAAAATCTAAGATTCACATTTGCAAATGTGTTTACCAACAAGAAAAAAAGAATCTACTTAAACTGTTTCCAAATTCAACAGATTTGCAAGTATATTCAGACACATAGAATTATCTGCTTGTCTCATCACCCCTTATCCCTGCCCCCTCCCCTCCAAAAAGTCTCTTTTCTTAAGACTTTGAGTTTTGTTTTGTTTTGTTTTACAAGGAAAGTTCTTGTACTTACGTGGAAGGGAGAGATGAGGCAAGGATTTGACTTAAAAGACTAAACCTTCTCTTCGTTACCTGCCTAAATCTTTGGAACCAAGCCTAAACTTTAAGTAGCAATTTAAACAGTAAATAAATTCTGCTAATGGTTATTAGATTGCTAGCTGGAGAGGTTAGTATAGGGAATAATTCTAATTAAATAGAGAACACTGAAGAGAGTTGAGACATTTGGAGAGTAGATTTTGTCTCCCATGCCTCATTAGGAATATAAAATCAGCTTCTATTGTGAGAACAACCTTTCAAAGACTGCTCTTTTGCCATAAAGAGGTTACATAACCTTCATTTTCAAATTTCGCGTTCCTTTTTCAGTAGCAAAGGGTATTTTTATTGCCCAAATCCAATTAAAACCATGCTAAATCACCATGTTCTATTTTAAGTTAACAATAATTTATGTCCCATTTAGACACATAAAAAAGCTGACTTCAGCCACTGTAGCAGAATGTAAGAATTCCCAGTTTCCTGCCTCCCAGTGGTTCTTAGACAGGGCCCGAAGCAGTGGGTGCCAGGCTGATTCATTTTCTTTTTCTCCTGTCTTCTGCACCCAGAGCTCACACATCTTGCAGCCTGCTAGGTGTAATTGCCAAACAAAAGTGGAGAAGAACATAAGGGTGGAATGACTAAGTAACTGATTTGGTCTGTCTGATGACCTGTCTTATATTCAAAGTTCAATTGCTTAATTTATTAAGTTAAAAAAAAAGAGTGGCTGAATTTTGTGGTAAGCTAAACTATGAAAATATATACAAGAAAATCTTGTAATTTGTTTTGTCTCTTTCTCTGCTAATGCTATGAGTTTTCATTTGTTTTACAGCCTTTGCTTTGATTCTTCCACCTGTGTTTGCCTTGCAGGCATTAAAAATACAAAAGCATTTAATATAGGAGTAACTGTAGTTTATTTTTTAATGTAGTATAATCATGATAGTTGAAAAGAAAAGCTTAGACATTGAGAAAGGGAAAAAATTACTTTTAAATTTTCAAAATAAATTTCTGGGGAATTTTTCTAAGAGAGGAGGATGCAGAAATTTGCTATGGCATTCACTGCTCTGAGCATGAGGTCATGACCCTTCCCAGATCTTAGCCAGAAAGAAGGGTCTGGTGCCTAGTTCTATCTTCCTTTCTCCTTCTCTGTTACTCCTCAACTCCTATTTCTCTGTGTGGAACGAGAACAAATTATAAGGTAGTGTTGTCATAGATTATATCAACATTGTCAATGTAGGTTGATCATCAACAGGGAATATACGTGCCGGTAGGAAGCACACCTAAAACCAAGACTCCTCCGAGTCATTTTATTTATTAGTTAATTTGTTTATTTTACTAAGAGAGTAATTTCCTACAAAAATAAATAGTCCAGTTTATTTACTTATTCACTTACTCATCTGTGCAATGTCCCAGAAAGAACATGAGCTTTGAAGTCTCCAACACCCTAATTTGACCCCTGCTCTACCAGAAGAAAACTGTGTGACTATGGATGAGTGTCTTAATCTTTCTGTGTTTCTTCACCCTTACCGAAGGAAAGATATTTACCTCTCAAGTTATATAACAATTCATGATAAGATAAGGTATGTGCATTTTTAAGCAGAGCACCTAGCTCCTGGTAGTTGGTTGATATGTGTTAGCTCCTTTTATCTCTGATTCTCTTTACATCTCCCAGTCATATCAATAACTGATATGACAGCTCAGTCCCTCTTGATACCCATGGCTTTGGTGTTTCATCTTTAGATTTGTAGTTAAGCAAGACGCACAAGCTGAATTCTCTTCCTGCTGTAGTGCCCCTCTCATCCTTCTCATGAGGTAGGATTGCAATGAAAGTCAATACTCACTTTGAGGAATCACATTGTTTCTTTCCCAAGGTGACCAACATTTCCCTGAGCTTCTCAGGTGTCAGTGAGGCAGCCCTACTAAACTCTGGATGGATCCCTGGATGCTGGTTTTGAGACAGTAGGATGTTGGCATCATCTGAGGCATACTCACCTGGTAAAGGTTCTCCAAGTTCAAGCAACCCTAATGTCCTACACCGTCTCTGCAAAATCCAGTTGAGGAAACCCTTCTCCATCTGTGATACAATTACACTATTTTGTCCTTAGAGAACAAATTTAGCCTCTCTGATAGCAAGTCCTCCTGCACAAGGCAAGGACAGCACCTTGCCTTGGGCTGTCAATAGAAGTGCCAAAATCTAGTACTATTAGACCTGCCATGCATGCAGAGCAATGGCAGCACGAGGTTCTGAACCAGCAAGTAGGCATGCATTCATGCTACAGACAGCCTACAATGAAGCTGCAATACCTACACTGGAGTTCTCCATTTTTTTACACCCTGTCACGTACTTTTCTCCTGTGGCCACTAACACAGTCTACCAAAATAACCATTGACCAATGGGCATAACCAGATAACACTTTCTAGAGTGTCTTATCTCAGGGTCATTACATTACTCATATTATCCCAGATATGCTTTATCTATCTATCTATCTATCTATCTATCTATCTATCTATCTATCTATCTATCTATCATCTATCCCATCTTTGGGATTTTGAAGCTAGGACTATAAATTGCTCATTGAAAGACAACGGTTAAAGAAGTAGAAATTAGTAGTTGATGAATGGTCATGAGGATGGGGAGTACAGCATTGGGAATGTAGTCAGCAGTAATGTAATGGCTAAGTGGAGAACCAGAGGAGAGAGAGAGAGAGCAATTAGGGGGATCGTTTGTAAACTATATAAATGTCTAGCCAATGTACTGTACAGTTGAAATTAAAATAAAATTTTTTTAAAAGAAAAGAAATTAAAGTCCCCCCCCCCAAAAAAAAAGGAAAAAAAAGAAAGACAACGGTAAGGTTGTTAGATGTCAGGGAAACGTGGAGTTTCATGAAGCAGTTTAGACATATCTTACAGATAAATTCCAAGACAACGAACAGCACATCAAGAAAGGATGCCTTATAAAACAGAACTATTTTTTAATTGCCTGAATGCTCAAAGACATGCCATGTTCATATGTTTAAATACAATAAATTATTGATAGTAAATAATCTGCATAAGTGCTTTGCACCTTGGCGTCGAGGTGCCAAGCACTTATGCAAAGGGCACTTATGGGGTGTTCTTCATAAGTGAGAAAATATGGAATAAATGGAGCAACAGTGAGGAAAACTGGATTCTGATTTTGACTCTGTCCCTAACTGTGTAACAACAGGCAAGTCGTTTAAATCATTTTTGCCTCTTGTGAAGTAGGCGAATTGGATTAATACATGATCACCAAAATCCTTTACAGAAATAATAAGTTCTGTTTGTAGTAAAAGGAGAAATAAAATTTGGCAATAGACAGACTCTGGCACTGTTTTCCTATCTAGCCACCAAGAAGCAATTCTTCAATTTCTTTAACCATACCTATTTCCCCAAAAGTGCACTTTCAACCCTCCACTTCATCCACGAACACGGTAAACTAAATTTTCAACACAAAATAGAGAAATATCTTATGGTCCATTTTACTGGATTTATATATATATATGATTAAAAAAAAGATAAAGTCAGCCTGATTGTCAATTTAAAGGAGATTTGCTTAAGTGAATAGCTCTTGCTTAGTGAATAAATTTATTTTGAACAAAATGCTGCTCTCTGCTCAAAAGTGTTAATTTCCAAGAGATAACTGAATTGTTTCATCAGCAAATGGTTTTTTGCTTTTATTTCCAACCAGATTTCCTCTTTTAGCCTGAATAGTCTAGAGGAATAACCTCCAGAGTGGGTTGGGGGTTCTCCCGAAGTGTGAACAATGAATCACTGGAGTGTAGAAAGAGCATATGTATGTTTTACTTTAAAAATAATAAAAATTAATCTTTCTTAAGATTTAATACAGGGCTACACACTAGTGACTTCAAAGGCCTCATCCAAGTGTCAGTCATTCATTTCATATGTGGTAAATGCATTCAGATTCTGATTATAGCATCTCTCGTCTTTGTGGTACTTCACAGAAATCAAAAAGATACCAGGACAACTCATGGGAATAGTAATTGCACAGTGGCTTCATTAGGGAGGTGAGAGGGGATTCTAATCCCATTGGACTCAAATTCTCAGGTTGTTAAAATAAATGAACTTAAACATCCCTTGACCTCTCTTTTATAGAGCATGAATCAGTTATGAACATTGCTGAGCACAAGTTTAGCAACAGACTCTCCAGGGGAAGTCTGCAAAGTACAGTACACCGCTGTCAACTCTCAGAAGAATAAGTTTCCATTTCCGGCTCTGCTGCTTAAGGTTATAGTCAGCCCAGCGGAACCCCTGCTCCCCTTCCCTCGTGGAAGAGTCATATTTCTTTCCAAACTTCTGTAAAAACTTTTCGAAACAACTGTCAATATTAGCTAGCAAATCTTCTGACTCTTTCTGAAAACAGCAAACAAAGGACATGAAACTTTAAAACATCTTTATTTAAAATGTCATCGCAAACTTTCTGATTCTTTCTATTCTTTGTGTGTGTGTGTGTGTGTGTGTGTGTGTGTGTTTTGATAATATTATTTCTATATTCCCTGGAAATTCACAATCAAAAGCATTTCAATATTAGTGTTTCTGAAAAAAAAAATATGTGTACTATATAAAATAAAAAAGCAAAATATAATGGAAGAATCTCTTTAAACTGCTTTGAGAAAACTTAATAGCCTGGATAAACAGAACTATTTCTAGAAATAACAATTTTTAGAGTATTTAAAAAAATAAAATACAGTGTAAAATATGTGTCATAAATCAGAGATCTGTAAGTAAAGGAAGCTATGTAACTTCCTAGATCAGAAAAAAACTCTTTTTAAAATTTAATTTATCTACTCGTAAGAATAAATACATCATATCTGAAGTATAAATAATTATAAAGTCACAAATAATTTATTCTTCAGCGTGGCAAACTTTTGAACAATTTCCAGATTTTTAACATTGTAAATAATATATAATTTAAGACTGTTCTTTAAGTTAGAGGGATGATGAAAGATATTTTTCTTCTGAAATGCTGTCATAACTAGTTTATAAATTTGTTCAAGTTAAAAGGCAGATATTTCATAATTAGATGATTAATGAGTCCATTTGTTTAGTTCATGGGTCAGATAGAGGTCTGAATTAAAGATTTCGTAGGATTTATGAAAAAGAAAATACATGCTTCCACCTCCTTTTCTGCCTAAGAAAGCCTAAAACACTCTTCCTTGGTTCCCTAACACAACGATCATTTGCAGATTTGACCTGGAAAAGGTCAGATCCTCTTGTTTTCCCATGGGGAGGCTTCCACAAGCTTTCTTCCTGAAACTCAGAACTCATCACATAACTCTCCTGCTAGAAATTCTTCCTTCCATACCAATACACATCTTCTGCAAGTTGACTTCTTCACCTCTCCAGCTCTACCAACCACTGCACAATTTCTCTTCTTCCCACTACAACTTTATCCTCCCTGTGTATACACTAAGTTTCTGAAGCAACATCCACCAACTACTATTCAAACTGTTCTCGACCTGGAATTTCCTTTCTCTACTATTCTCCTCATTTATATTTTTAAATTCTGCTGTATATCCCGCCTCCAAGATGCTTTTCCTGATGCCCTCAGCCAGAATTAAACTTTGCCTTCCTTAAATTCTCATAGCATATCTGAAATTTTTCTGGGATTCTGGTTTTTTTCCTTATTTCATGTTTCTACAGATTCTCGGTTCTCTCCTTGGGTCAAGATATCTATCCCCATAGTATTAGCTATTATTGAAATGAAACTGATTCCAAAATTTATATCTTAAGCTCCAATCACTTCTCTGAGTGTCCCAGTAAAACTTGTTCCTTTGCCTACATGCCTTGTGTTCGATGATGTTATCTTCATCTGCCTAGTCACTCAAGATTCACCTTGACTCCTGTCTCTTTCTTATCCTTTACATCCAATGGATGTTCCAATCTGGTTAATTTAATCTCACAAATGGCCCCAGAATCCTTTCTCTTTATGTCATTCCATAGTCAGTGCTTAACACCAGACCTTGTTAATTTCTTACCTGGACTATTGCACTAGGCTCTTGGCTTATTTTCTCTTTCTAGTTAGCTTTTGCTTTTCACTTATTGCTAGAGTTATTTTTCTAAAACAACAATATGAACAATATTAAGAATGTCATTTCCAAAGTCAGATAGAATTTGAGACCTGGATTTGCAACTGAGTGAACGACTTTGGGAGAGATAAATCATCTCTTTAAGCTTCAGTTTCTTCAAGGGCCAATGGGATAACAATAATACATACCTCAGACAATTTTTGTGATAACTTAACAGTATGATGAATATTAAGCTTTCTGGAAAAAATTTATTCTACACATATATTCTATCAAAAAGTTTTAAATATGAGCTCCTATCATACTATAATTATCATCAACCTCACTATCATACTGGTTAGATTCCTTGGTGTTGAAAGGGTGAATTATTAACCACCATTAAATAAAAATGATCTTTATTAAGCAAATAAATTCTAATGAGAAGCAGTTGATCGCAAATCAATATCTGTAATTTAGACATTTACCTTTAGAGTTCGTAGCTAAAACCATTATTTATTTCTTGGTGGTATTTTAATTTGTTGTTAGATCTCTTGCAATGGGCTGTCAGGCAAGCCCTTCTGCTGTACTAGAGGATGCCTGCTGTGTGACCCCCAAAGTGAATTCAACATACGTCGAGAACTTTATGTTTCAAGGCTCATGAATATAAATAAAAGCTCCAAATTTGATTAAATAAATGCAATTTTTTTTTTTTTTTTTTGCTGTGATGAGGTAAAGGGCACTCAGAGCATTTAATGTAGATTGAAATAGTGAAAGTCCATGAAGAAGGAAAAAGAGGCTAGAGGAGGGTGGACTACTGGAAGAGATGAAGGAGAGGAGGCCAGAGAGATGATGGGGACAAATGAAAAAGTGCCTCGTAAGCCATGGAGTGCACTTTGAAAGGATTTTTTGCAGGATTTTGAGCAGAGGAGTGACAGAACATGAAGAGAAGCATTCTCGTGCTGTGCACAGACCACAGTGGGTCAAGGGCAGAAGCAAGGAGACCAGTTGGAAGGTTACTGCAATAATGCAGGGAAGAGATTAGGGTGGTTTAAACAAAGGTGGTCATAGCTGAAGGTTAAGAAGTGACCCAATTCTATTTTAGAGGTTGAACTGACAGGATTTTCTGACAGACTGGACGTATGGTAGGGAGAAAGAGAGGAGTGAAGAACCTCTTCAAAATTTGTGGAACTGAAAGAATAGAGGTACCCTGAGATAGAATGAATGTAAGAGAACCAGGGTTGAGAGGGAACATTCAAAGTTTAATTTTGGTCATATTAAGATTGAGATATCTATTAGATTTCAAGGGAGGATATTGAGAAGACAGTTGGATATAGGATTATGTAGTTTAGAGGTGGGGTCATTGGCATAGAGATTGTACTTAAAGTCATGAGACTTGATAATCCACTAAAGTAAATAATCCTGGGTGCATTGTTTATTGGTGGAGATGAGGAGAAGGAATTAGCAAAAGAGACTGAGAAGGAGCAGCCAGAGACATAGGAGGAAAACTAGGGCATTATGGTGTCTTGGAAACCATGGAAAGAAATTATTTCAAGAGGAAGGGAATAATTCATTGGGTTAAATGCTGCAGATAGGACACATAAGATGAGGTCTTCTATACCATTTTAACAAAGGGTGACAATTTTGTGGAGAAGTAACAAGACAAAGGAAAGGGCTTTGAGGCTTCTAGGGGTGGTAAATTATGGGAAGGTAACTATATGGGGAGAACGAACTAATAGAAGATAAGCGTTATTTTAGTAAGGTTTGTGTGCGTAAACCCATCGTAGTGTCTACTTTCTGTCTCCAGTGATAAAAATTGTGCTTCCTCTTTCTGGTACAGGAAGGGAAGGGGTAAATCTACATCAAGGGATATTTATGCCCTGCTTTTAGGTTGATAGAGGGAGGCAGAGAGCCAGTTCTATGTTTGCTGCTTCTTAATCGCCTTCAGCTCAAAATAATTTTTAGGCCAAGATGGCATGTTTTGGGATGGCATAGTGTGATCCTCTTTATGTAACAAAGGCGACATTTATAAATCAAAGAGGAAATGATTGATTGTTAAATAAATGGTTTGGGTTTATAGGCAAGTATTTGGGAAAAAAACTCCCTTTTAAGTACAAATATATTCAAAAGGAATTAGTAGTCAGATGAATAAATAGTAAAGACAGGAACTGTGAAAACAAAAACAATGAAAACTAAAAGAAAATACATGACTTTTTTCTTTTAATTAGAAAAGAACTTTCTTAACATGACACCAAAACCAGGAACTCTAATATAAAATAGTGCCAGGTGGTTACATAGACTTTTTGAAAATGGTTACTGATATAAAGTTGTTAAATAAATTATGACACAATTACATAATGAAGTGTTCCATTGCATGCACTAGTTAAAAGAATTCCATATGTGTATATTCATGATCAGACATGAAAAAATATCCAAACAATTTTAAGTGCTAAAAGAAGGTTATGGAATATTCTATATTTCAAATCTCATCCTTATTGTGATAAGTTTGCACAGTTACAGACGATTACTAGAATTAGAAGGGTGATCACATTGAAAGGTATGAAAATGTCAAATCACTATATCGTACACCTGAAACTAACATAAAACTAATATAATATTATATATCAACTATACTTAAATTTAAAAAAATTAAAATTAAAATCTCAATCTTGGAAATAAATGTGTGTTTGTACTCAAGTGCAAGTGTGTGCACTGGTGTATGTGTGAGTGTGTGTGTGTGTTTCTGTTTATTTAAGGAGGAAGGACATACATCAAATTGTTAACTGTGGTGATTTTGTCTGGCAATGAAATATGCAGGACTTTTACTTTACATTTTATACATTGTGAATCATTTACTGTGAACACTTTTATCTTTTTTCTATTAGTTTTATAATTCAAAAATACAGACATTTTATTAGAAATAGAAAACTTAAGAAGAAACAATAGAGCAGGGGTATGTTCTAGAGTTCATCTACAAATGGACACTAATGGACACTAATGGGAACAAACATCCATTGAAGGGGAAAAGAAAGGTTTAATAGAGGGGACAGTGGAATTGCTTCTTGAAACAGAAGTAGTTATTCCTGAGGTGGAGAATAGAGGGCGACAGCCTTCAAGTGGAGAGAATTGGGGGTATTGAAGCTAAGGGGCGGCTCAAAGCATGTATTTTAGAAAAACCAGTAGAGATAAAGATGAAAAAGAAGAAATGACTGAGAAGAAGAGCCTACAGGACCTGGTGACAAATTAAAGGTCCTTGACAAAGGTAAAGTTATAATGATGTAAAGCAGTTTTCTAGGTTAGATAATAATGCCAACCATAAAGCTAGGGAATGCGAGATAAAGAGAAGATTGAATAGAGAAGTTTATTGATTTTATTTTTGACATGAGTGGTTTGAGATATATGTGGAACATCCAGGTGGAGAGTCCGGGAGCACTTACACATATAGATTTAGGCTCCAGGCACAAGATGGAGTCCTCTGGTCGCTTGTCGAGTATTGAAAAGGAAGCCTAGGGCTGGGGAGAGGGATGGGGTAACTGCAGAGAGCCTCTTATTTAAACCAACCTACTCTGGACTTTCCTGGGTTTCATCCATTGCTGTGTGTCCTTCTTCAGACCCCTTCTCAGAACCCAGTTGAGTCACATTGTTATTAGACTAAGCTCCTCAATTCATCCTTCCTAAAGTCAATCTCCTTGTGAATAACCCAGCTATAAAATAAACAAGTTCTGCACATTCTCTGAAAGAAAGAAAGTAGCTTAGCATGGGCTGAGTAGCTCCTAGATGCAGGCACTGGACTAGGCTTCTTACAGATAGGATTCCATTTAATCTCACAACCTACTGTGAGGTCGATATTATTATCCTACATTTGTAGATAAGATACTAGAGCTCAAAGATGTCAGACTAATGATAAATGACAGGGACTCCTCCATTCAAACTATCTCTTTCTAAAGCTTATATGGACTAACTGCTACCCTATTGCCTTATTCAGTAGGATTTTACAGAGATTTTTTAAAAATGTACGGAAATAACCAAACAAGAAAGAAAGCAAGAGTTTGGGGGGAAGCTCTTACTCTTCAATTCAATGTCAATCCGAAGAGGAGGAAACATCCATGAAGCTTTTTAGGAAAATCCCTTGACAAGATGATGATGATTTTCAGAGGGTGTCTTTCTTTGAACTGTTTATCTGATATTAATTATTGTCTCCTAGATTTTATATGTGGATTTTACTGTTGATAGATTTCAGAGCAGAAACTTTGCAGCATTACCTGTGTGTGAAATCAAAAATGACAAACAGGACAAACAAATAAACAGAGACTCATGGACATGGACTATAGACTAGTGGTTACTAGAGGGTAAAGGGGTTGGGGCGGGAGTTGATGGGATAAAAGGGATCAGATATGTGGTGACAGAAAGAAATCTAACTATGGGTGGTGATAAAAAAAAAATGATGCTGAGAAAGGAAAAAACATTTTTTTTTTGTCCTAAAAAAAATGCATATATCTGGAAAAATAAGAAGAAAAGGGAAGCAAGATGATGTAGTAGCCTTAGTCAGGAGTGTTACTATAAACAAAACAAAACACCAAAACTTTCTTCAGCCCTGCTTTCCCTCCCATGCAATGGAGATACTGTGAATCTGTCACAGTAGATGTAAAAACATGCATTATAGGCAGGTACCCCTCAAATGTGCCTATGTCCTGGTCCCCTCCTCTTCAAGACCATCATATAAGTGGTCATTTAGGATATCTTAGAATTTATGTTTTACAAACTCTGTTTCCACTTCAATGACATATATCTTCTTCAGCATCTATCACTTGTTTGTCCAAAAATGTAAGGATCAGAGATGAGCATAAATGTGGTCAAAGGGCACACAGAAGGTATTTAATAAATAATTGTAGTACACGATTTACGATCTTTAGCAGCGTGAAAACAAAGATTGGTCTCTCCAAATTAGGAAATGCACTCTTAACACTCGTAATGAAAAAAAAAAAAGTTCTAAGTCACAATATACTGTTGTAGGAGACGCCCTGAATTTTTTGTTAAACTCTATACTTACTTCTGTGCCCCTTGGTTGTTTTATATTAAGACTCTAACACATCTTACTCTGTAGTTCTGTTGCTAACCACTGAGATAGAGTCATGCTTAAACACTCAGACTTGAGTTTGAGAATGTGTGTGTGCATTGCTAGTTGCTTTGCCTGCAGTATTGCATTTGGAATATCCAAGTTTCCGGACATCCAAAGCCTTAGCAATCTAGAAAAAAACATACTTGGTCATTGATCTCATAATTATTACCAAAAGCTATGGCAAGGCTCTGCTATTGATTGCTAGATAAAGTAGAACTAATTAGAAAATAAGATTCAAGCTTCCAGCCAAACTCACCTCCCAAGTCAAAACTCAGCCAAGTGTAAATGCAGTAAAACATGATTTGCATTGAGCCGAAAGTAGTGACCAAAAGAAAATAAAGGAAATGCACTAGAAAGCTAATGTGGACCTCTCTCTCTCTCTTTTCTTTAATAAAAAGTCTGCTAGTAAATAATTCAATGTCACAGGCTCTCTATCGTATTTTTGTCAGACATAGGCACTAGTGAAACCAATATCTAATTTTATCATTATGTCTTACAAAAGGAAACTCAATACCTTTTTTTTTTTTAACCCAGATACTCTTGATTGCAAAGCAAAGCTCTATTATTTGGTGAGGGGTAGTCTCTAGAAGGCAAAGAGTTAAAAACGTCACTTTAAATGACAAAAACTAAACACTTTACCCCACTTTCGGTCTCTCATCTATTCATCCTTTTCTTTGTGACTGATTTCAGCTTTCTAAGCTCTTCAACTACCTGCCCCTAATTTGTATTCCTAGGGAGAGGCCTGGCTGGTTATTTGGCATTTGTGTGCTAATGATGATGAGCTTCCTTCTCTGGGGGAGGGGAAATAAGGAAACTGCAGAGCTGGAGTGGAGGTGGGAGTAAAGGTACTGGGTTTGCTGAGAAAATCCTGCTGAATTTTAACCTTGAATACCTCCTACAGAGCTTCTAAAAAAGCCTTTCTGATGTGGAGAAATAGGACACTCCTGTATTTACACACATTTGAACCAAATAGATTAGCCAAAAGTGAAATGTGGATTTAGGGAAATTATTAGTTATAATAATAATAACTAATGAATAATAATGTATAAGACCTTCAAAGCATATGAATGCCTCAGGAGAGCTCTTGTACGTTATAAAAGGGATAGATTTACCGCTTTGGGGGGAAGGAAGAAGGAAAACATTAACTGTTTTACCAAACTAAAGGGAGAATTTTTTTTCTCACTGTTAATAGAATATGGGAAACAAAATGTTCACAGAACATCACTTTAATTAAAATAATTATATCAGACATCTTCGTCGTTTACAAACATTAATGTGCTGATTTAGTTCAACCTGATGTTTCATTCTGTTTCTCAGGGCACAATTGAGTCAGACTGAATGAAATACTTCTGATCTGCTATTTGTAAAGCAAAGTAACAGTGTACTCTCATATTTATAACAGAGTCAACAGCAGTGCAAAGGAGACAGCTCCATAATGAATAATTAGTACATGTAGTCTAGCTTTTAATTAACTAAAGGAGTTGCCAGAACACCCACCGGAAGAAGCTGCGATGACCCACAGTGGCGGTGTGCTTATTAACCAGCAAACTAGGGAGAAATTCCATTTTTATACAGCTTTTTTCAAACTGAAAACTCTAATGAAGACATGGAGTATTGTTAGAGGTTGTCGTGTGGCCCTTTCTGAAAATAAGAATAAATTCTATCATTCGACATAAAAAAAATTAATATGCAATCCTGATGTCTTCTGAGGGAGAACGAAAAAGAATCTATAGGGGAAAAAGGCATTTATTCAAGATACCACAAATTAGTGAAGAGAGTTTTAAAGTAAAACATCGGAAATTGAAATCAGTGTTTAAACTTTAGTGAGGTCTAAAAAGTTAATACTTTTTCTCCCACTTTCTAAATTCTTCTAGCTGGGTTAATAATCCAATTAACAGAGGCAGATTAACAGGAGAAAAATCACATTTTAAAACATGCCCATGGGGAATTCACATAAGCATGAAAATTCCAAAACAGTGGTATATATGACATTCTTGGACAAAGGAGAAAGCGATGTAGGGTATTAGTTTTCAGAAGTGAGAATGGGAGATTTACAGATAGTTGAGGAAGAACAGAGCATACATGGCAAATTCTTGCCAGGCAACTCAGAAACAATGGGACACAGGGGGTATCTAGCTAACAGGCTTGGAGTCTTCCTGACTAATGCTGGGGTGAAGATTGCTAAGGTGATTAAGCCCAGACACACTTCCTAAAGCACATTTTTCTTTCTGTATCTCTTGGGTTGGAAAGTGGGGAGAGCCAAAGGTTCTCTCTGAGTCTTATTTCTTAATAAACAGCTTAAAAATCAACATCCCAAAAAGCAGCTTCAGGGTGACAAAATTTTAGTTCTTCTTTGCATCTAGTACAGGCCCCTCAAATAAATGTCAACTCTGTAACTTGACATGTCCTTGAACTCTTTATGTTTAAGTTCTTTTATTTCTAAAATCAGTTTAATTCTAAAAGACAGGATAACAAAAATGCTTTAAAAATTTAAATAGCTTAAAAATATATTAAAAAGATTATTGTTTTCCTTCTAATAGTGTAAGTAGTTATTTGTCAATTGACTCTCATTTCTTCTGAAGTTCTACTAAATTAACATAGTAATGTCTGCCCTCTCATGCTGTGTTTATTTTCATTTTATAACATACTTAATGGACTTGTATTGCCAAACCGATGGACTACACACAACAAATACAAAAAATCACAATAGATGAAAACAATGCTTAGATCTAAAGTCTCTGGTTAACCTGGCAAACATAGTCTTCAAGAACACCAGAAAGAAATGTGCATTTTTATCTGATTATTCAAGTCTGCTCTAGGATAGTCTAGGCAATACTCTAAAACGGGTTTTCTCTGTCAGATCAGGTCAAGGATTTGGCATTTGGTCTTTTCTTCCAGTGAAAGACCTGAAAACTGGCCATCCTATTCATTTGTTATTTACCCCATGTTTCATTTGGTTAACTGTTATTAACACATTTTGTGTCAGGTACTATGTCAGGAAGATCTGTACCTTTGTGGCATTGCAATCAAGTAGAGGAGACACATACATTGTGGGGGAGGAAGAATTTTCCTTTTACCCTTCTAAATTCTTTGGCTGGTCTAACAAACTAACATAAAATAGATTAATGGGAGAAAAACAAATTTAATTACGTATGTATGGGGGTCCACCATAATAAGAATTTGAAACCCAAGGACAAGTCAGGCAATTGAAGCCTACATGCTAACCTGAGCTAAGAAATGGACTAGGCCTGAGACTTCAGAGGTGGAGAGGATGATTCAGAGGACAGTAAGAAGAACAGATAGTTGTAATTAGATGTTTCTCCTGCTATACAGGTAGGTCATTTAAATAGAAGTTATTTCTACTAATAGCTCTCTTTCTGGGCCAGGACTCCTATCTAAATTCTTTTAGATAATTAAGGGAGAAGTAAAGTCTTTCTTGAATCTGCTGGGTCTTGATTTCCATCAACTCAAAATAGTCCAGATGCCAAAGAAGCACATTATGGGGAGGTTCATTCTGAACCCCTTCAATGTAATATTATTATAGAGTAAGTAATAAGCAAAACCTTAGGCGTGTGCACAAGAAACTGGAAGTTTAGCAAATGAGAAGGAAAGAGAAAAAAAAAACTGGAGATGACAGAGAAAGTTTGACAAAGAACATTCTGAAGCTAGCAGCCCAGACATTCCAGTATGCAAATTCTGATTCCTGAGAACATGTAATTTCAGAATTTCTTACTTTCTCACAAGGAAATTACAATTAACAAAAAGGAGAAATTTTCAATTAACCCTATGATGTTGGATTGGAATAGGAGCTATTGGTGTGGACTCTGGATTTCAATAGAAATAGAAATGAAAACAAATGTTAATGTGTGTGTATATACTTATGTATATTCCCTAGTTCTGTGAAAGGGTCTGGGAACAACACCCTAATGTCAATGAACTCATCTAACACCTGAACCTGGGTTTCTAACTATCATTCTCTACACAAAATTAACCAGAGAACCTTGAAGAAATGGCTGATTTTAGGGCTGCTGTTCCAGAAAGCAACTGTGTCAGAAATTAAGGAAGTGAATACAAAATAATATTAAGATATCAAATGGATATAGCAGCCAGCTTAAATGAGCTCTCACTGGCCAAAATAAAGATACAAGTAAATAATAATATTAATGGATTGTAAATCTTTGAATAAAGTAGAAATCTGTGAGATGATTCTGATATAAATTAATAAATAAACAAACTGAAAAAGCAATAAGAAATAGAATAAGAAATAAGAAATGTTTTACGTCTTCAAATAACATCCTCCACAAAATACTATTTTTTTTTCCCCTCTTAAATTCCACCCACTCCTCCACTTCCACCCCTGACCTATGGAGGTTGCCCTTTCTCTTTAAGAACTGGATCGCTAAAGGCGGGGCGTCTCCTCCCACATGCTCATGCCATGAGCCTGGGGCCTGGCGCCCCTGGTTCACTCGGGGAGCCAAGGCCTGGGGCGCCCAGGGTATGGTCCGTGGCTTCATCTGGGGCATGAACCCAGGACCTTCTGTGTGTAAAGGAGATGTGCTAACCACTACACTATGGAGCCACTCCCCACAAAATATTTTTAATTATAAAGGAACAAAAATAACTTCATAGCAGGAAAATATGTCAGATACCACCTTAATCAAGAGATTAAAGTGAACATCATTGTGCACTGCTAGATACCGTGCAAATGGAACACAGCTTTAATTTTGTGATATGCTGTTGAAGATACAAAACTTGAATCTAATCAAAAGGAAACAACAGAAAATGGAAATTGAGGGATATTTTATAAAATAATGGGCCTATAATTTTCAAAAGTCTTGAAAATGAAGCAAAGACTGATAAACTTTTTCAGAATGAATGGGATTAACAAGACATGACATCTGAATGAAATGTGTGATTCTGAACTAGATCCATTTCTCATAAAAGATATTATTGGGTCAATTGGAAAATGTTAAATTGGGTCTGAGGATTAGGTGGTGGTAATGTATCAAGGTTAACTCTCTAATTTTGAGGATTATATTGTGCTTCTATAAGAGAATGTCTTTATTTGTTTCAAATATACACCTAAGTATTTGGTGGTGATAGGACATCAGATCAGCTATTACTCTCAAGTGACTCAGGAAAAAAAAGTTCTTTGTTCTGTACTTGGAACTCTTATACATATTTAAAATTCTCTCAAAACAAAATTGTATTTTACATTGCTAAAAATAAGATCTGGGACTCTGTTTTCAAGTTGTTTTGGCTCAAATCCCAGCTGTGTGAGTTTGAGTAAATCCTGTAATCTCTCTGAGCTGCTGTTGCTTCCTCTGTCAAAGGGTTATAATAATAGTAATTTCTTAAAGGGATTGTTTTAAAGTTTAAATAAAAAAGGCATTCACATAGTCTCTGGCTCTTAGTAAATTTTATTACTCCTGGAGACTTTTTCTTACTAATTTTTATGAAATAAAATTTGTAAATGATTACCAATTAGAATGCATGTAGAGTTTAATCTTTCATATTGAAAGATGAAGCATTGCATGTTCTTTAGTCACTTAAAGAATCTTAACTTTCATCTTCAATTTTCAACCCAGGATATGTTTCAGTTTGCATCATCGGATGAATAATATAATTTAGTTTAACCATATTATGGTTTCCTGTAGTCTAAACGCCTCTATAATAACAATGTTGGATGCTGCCTATTTCCAGTTGTGGAAGTGTCCATGTATAAATACACATGCACGTCTACTGCCAGAAATGTTTAAACATGATGGATGTCACAGTGGCAGAAACTATGCCCAAATCAACAACAAAAGATGGCCAAGTAAATTTTCATATTCATGAAGATGTTGATGCAACTGAGAAAATTCAGCATAATGAAGAAAAAGAAAGATATATATTATTTATTTATTTATTTATTTATTTATTTATTTATTTATTTATTATTGCTTCTCTGACAAATTACCACCTACTTGGCTTAAAACAAAATCTATTTCTTATCTCACAGTTCTGTAGATATAAGTTTGGGAGGGTTCGGCTCAGTTCTTTCCTCAGGCTCCTGTAAGGCCTAAGTTTATGCCCTGGGCTGGGTCCTTACTAGGAAGCTCTGGGGGAGAATCACCTCCTAAACTCATTCAGGTCATTGACAGAAGCCAGTTTCTAGCACATACATATAGGACTATAGGACTGAGGTTCCTGTTTCTTTGATGGTTGTTTTCTGATGGTCATCCTCAGCAATTCCCGACCATCCACATTCCTTCTCATGTAGCTCCCTCCACCTTCGAACCAACAATGTCCTGTCAAATCTTTTCTGCACTTTGAATCTCTTTCTTTTCTGAGCATCTGGAGAAAGTCATTTGCCTTTTAAGGGCTTGTGTGATAGGTCAGGCCCATCTAGATAATCTCTCTTTTTTAAGGCTAACTGCACAGTATTACACTATCAAGGGAGTCATATCCCATCGCCTTCATGGTTTCAGTGGCTCGGGTATGGAATCTTGGGGACCATCTCTAGAAATTGAACCTACTGACATAATTTATTCTGAGTATGGTTTACACAGAATGAGAAAAACAAAAACATTATTCTGTAAGATGATATTTAATTTTTAAAAGGTATTTTGGAAGCATAGGTGCCTTTAAAGACTTTTGAAATTATAGGCTCTACACCTATACTTCTAGAGACAATAGAAAAGTATTTTAACTTAGAAATTTAGGTTTAGTTAAATAGAACTCTACAGTAGTAAATATTTAATATCTTTCTTTCACACCTTCATTAGTTCCCATTCTAAACTGCCAAATTGGCCAAATTATTATGTACATAGATCTAAAAGGCAGTGGAAGAAAAGAAGATGGCATACGGGAGGAGCATTTAAGGTGGTACTAGAGTTATGATCATCATAGTTGTCCAAAATAATTTTGTCTTTGTTGTCACAGTGAAGAAAGAAAGCACTGAAACATTTCAGAGAATTGTAGATTAGAAAGTGGAAGATAACTAAACTGGGCAATTACAGATACATACTGTAGCATAAACAGCAGCCCTTAATATAAACAATAACCTGCATGTTTACATGCTTTCAGGCACACCCCCCCCCCCTGATCTGGCCTCCCCCATGATTCTGGCCAGGTAGAGGCTTGGCTTGGGTGGGGTTGGAAATGCCCTAGAATGGCTCTTTGTTGATTTTCCCTCATGCTAGAGCCTAGTGTTGCTGTGAAGCAAAGTGCTATTGAATTTGCTCACTCAGGCAGAACACTCAACAGGAAGGAAGGAAGCGGCCATTCTTTCTGGTCCTATTGTCTGACCACCCGGCTTAAGCAATCAAACAGCTCTGTGGCCATAGCTGGTTTACAAGCCTTAAGTTTTTTTTTTTTCTTCCTCCCTGGGGAAGGGGGCAGGGATGGATGGAAACCAGCTCTTTATGGTTTTCACTAATTTTTGATACAATCTGATGGCATCTTTTCATGGCTCACTCTCAGGTACCCCATTTCTAACAGCAAAGTAAAAGGAGAGTCAGAGCGAATGAGAATGTACACATTTTGGAAGTGGAGTAGCTATAGATCGGGCTTTGTCTATGAATGTATTGTGAAAACAGGAAGAAGTAAACATTTTATGTCACTAATAAATTTTGAGATTAGTCATCAGTTTTGAGTGATAGTGTTCAATGTGACTTTAACTTTCTGTCTTTGGACAAGTCACTTATCCTCTCTGCACTTCATTTTTGATTTATTTTTAAATTAATAGAGTAAGGATAAATACCCTACTTTGCTTATTTCACAAGGTTAGTATAATAATCAAATGTCCAAATAACTATATAGAAAAATATTGCATTATGTATATCTGATACGTAATATTAGGATTCTTTCAAGGAAAACATGCCTAGTTAAAATGAATATCAAGGTAAGAAAGAAAAGAAAAAAAGCTAAGAGTTAAAGAGAAAAAAGTAATTGATATATGTTTTTAAATTATTGATAGCTACCTTCAAAGTTTGAAGTTTCTTCAGAAAACTATAGCTTTGGGATTAGTATAAGGATGCAGTTAGTAGAAATCTATGCTTGGCAGCAAATACTAGTAGGGTATGACAATTTTTTTTCTAAGCATAATTCTCAACTTCTAAGTACAGTTTAAAAATGCATTTATTAAAAGCCCCAAATCTATAAGGTGTTTTTTTTTTTTTTACTTATTAATTTTAAGGGACACGGACATTGAAAAATCAAGTAAAATTTGAAAAGTAATTATAGTTTAATTTTGTGGGGGGAATGGTACCTCCATTAAAATGAGCTTTAAACTTAAACTTTTTTTTTTGACAAAAATCCTAAGTACTGTAATTACTATAGTTCTATCTTATCAATTTTAGGAGTCATGCAGAATTTAAATTATCTTGGGTTATTTGGGGACTTTCTGATAGTCTCTGAGGAAATTATGCTAAAATCTTTAATAAGTAATAATTTTTAATATTAAAGTGTTAAAGAATGGCAGTAACTTCTGAGGAATGAGTCACTCATCAAGGCTGGATAATATTCTCTAAGGAACACAGTTAAGGAAATATTTGCTTTTGATTTAAAAGAATTTTCCTTTCTAGGGGCCCAATGTCAGGGTCAGGGTCTAGGGGCCAGCTTGTTAATCTAGATCTCTAGGGTCTAGGGCTCACATGGGCATATTGAGATATTACCTGCTGATCTTGGAGCCTGTCTCCTTTGATTTGCCTCTTTTAAAAGTTGGGTAATGATGCCAGGCTCGTCTTCTCAGCTGTGCTCACTATTCATCTCAGTAGCAGTTCAGTATTTGGCTCTGTCAGTGTAATGTTCCCAAGTAGAAGTCAAAAGCAGTTCTTCTTTAGGAAAAGATCGAGGACCCTTGAGTGGAGAATCTGTTTCATCCTGCTCCTTCAGGATATCCGAGTTATAAAGCCAGGGCTATCAGATCTGTGAAGAGAGCTCTCAAAAGCTGACAGCCTCATAGGGATTTCGAAAGAATAGTAATTCCTCAAAAGTAGGCTAGGCTTAGATAGTCCCCTCTGCCATGATTTGGAGAGCATCTAACCCTCAAAAAACTATTTACCCAGTTAAACCAGTGTCAAAACTTTATTGTTTTGAGCGTATTCCTTTGGGTTAAGTTGTGGCTTTGGGTTAAAATCACTTCCTTTTTTAAAGAATATATTTGTTTTCCAGGCTCTCCTACTAGGGGTAACTCAGTGTGAAAACACCAGAGCTTGCAGAGAAATGAAAGTGATGATGAAAGGGGGAAAAGTTGCCCAGGAGAAAGGAGGGGCCCTGAAAAAGAGAGATTTTTCTTCCTGTACATTTTTGTCTATTGCCCTTCATCTAAAGCTTGATTTTCGAAAGTTTTAGGTGGGGAAAATAGAGAGGGAAGGTGATTGGTCTGACTGGGATAAGATGACTTTGTTTTGCCATGGACAGGACATGTCCTCCTCCTTGGATGTGAAGACCATAGATCAATTTAGCAGCCCAACTGAGAGCAATTTGCGAATCTCTTAGCACTTGGCAATTTCATTTCCATTGAATTGCTTTCTTTGCAGCTACATTGCATGTGATTCACAGGATGCCTGTTTTCAACTTATAAAATTCTTAATATGAATTGTTTTCATCTTCCATTTTTATTTCTAAAAAATTGAATATCTTTAGCTATCTTATCATTTAGCTTTATACCTTCTCCACTGAGCAGGACTCTTGCCTGGGGGCAAGAATAAATTACATTAAAATAAATGAAATAAAAATATTGGATTGGCTGCTTTAACAGAGATAAAAACAAATCAACTCCCCTCTCCCTACAAAAAGACCCCCAGACCAGCTGCCTCTCTTATGTAAAATCCCAAGATGGTGGGTAGTTCATGCAAATAGAGTGCTCTGATCTACAAAGTCATATAAGCACCCTCTTACCTTCATTGGCACTCCAACATATCTCATCTCCTTGACTTATTACTATGTTCCTTTCCTCTATCCCCATCTCTTACAACTTTCTACAACCAGTTTCTGTGCTCTGGCTCTCACGCCTCAGATCAATGCTGGAAAGTTACGAAAAAGTGTTAACTGAATTGTCAAAATTCCTCCTCTCCTCCTAAAAACCTTTCATTTATAGCTTCTGTTCTATGACTACAATTTTCTTGTTTTCTACCTCTCCTATAGCCTTTTGTTACCAATCCTGTTCTTCACTCTGTTGGCTGTCACTGAACACATGTACTTTGTACCTGTTGCCAATGATCTAAGGATTTTCAATTTTTGTTTCATCTTAGCTTTTCCCTTTCCTACTTCCAATCTATTGAATGTTGTTACTAATTAATGAGATAATAATTTTTTCTACCCCCACCCACATGCACTTACACACACATATGTATACTCTATAACATCTAGCAGGACCTTTTGCCATATACACATATACATGATATCTCACTGTTTATTTGCTTTTTTCTGTGTATTCAACTTGATTCTATCCTTTCCTCTAGAACAATACCATTATGAGATATTTTATGGTCTCCAAAAGAGTCCTACATGGAACATTCAAGCCAAAGAATGCCATATATATGAATGTGTGATTTTTTCTGCACATTTTAATTTTTCAGCATAAGACAGTTTTCATGTTCAGTTCTTCTTACCCAATATTCATTCTTCCATCTGCTAACTAATATTTATTATGGGCCTTCTATCTTCAAGGAATTACAATAATTATTAAAAGGAGATAAAACCAGGCACAATTAGACATGAGCACAAATCATTTCAATTTAAGGAAGAAGTGATAAATTCAGTTATCTCTTCCAAATAACTCATATTACTTGTATAACAAAAAGGATTTGAAAGCATCACTGAGAACTAGGCTAAAGTTTAATAGCATAGATTTGACATGGATAGAGTCAGAATTTCCTGTGTCTTGAATCATGCTTCTCAGCCTGGAATTAAATGTGGAGAATGTACATTTTGGGAGTAACAAAGGATTTTGAAATTGGCATGACAGGAACAGTGGAGCACTGAAGGGCAAAGTTATCTAGATTTAGTAAGAATATGCAAACCAGAAAGAGATTGACATGTTGGAACAATAGATAGGGATTTCTCCACAGAAGATATACAAATAGCCAAAAAGCATATGAAAAAATGCTCAACATTATTAGTCATTGGGGCAATACAATTCAAAACCACAATGAGATACCACTTCATACTTACTAAGATGGTGATAATAAACAAACAAACAAACAAACAAATGGAAAATAAAAAGTATTGGTGCAGAGGTAGACAAATTGGGACTCTCATACATTTCTGGTAGAAATTTAAAATGGTGCAGTTTGGTAGTTTCTCAAAAGGTTAAACATAGAACTATCATACGACACAGCAATTTCAATCTGTGGTATATATTCAAAATAATGGAAAGCAGGAACTTGAACAGATATTTGCACACTCAAATTCATAGCAGCATTATTTATATGTGGAAATAACTCAGCTACCAATGAATAGATGAAATAAACAAAATGTGGTATATGTATATAATGGAACATTATTTAGTCTTAAAAAAGAATGAAAATTTTGCTATATGCTACAATGTAAAGGACTTAACAACATTATGCTTAGTGAAATAAGGCCAATATAGAGGGACAAATATTGTATGATACCACTTATATGAGGTACTTAGGATGATAGGCAAATTCGTAGAGTCAGAAAGTAGAACAGAGGTACCAGGGGCTGGGAGGAGGCAGGAAGGAGGCATTATTGTTTAATGGGTACAGAGTTTTTGTTGAGGATGTTAAAAATGTTTTGAGTATAGATAATGGTGATGGGTTACACAATATCTTGAATGTTTTTAATGCCACTGAACTGTATCTTTACAAATGGTTAAAATGACATTGTTATATATATTTAACCACAATAAAAAAGTTCAAAAATAAAAATGAAAACAAGAATAAATAGGGTTAAGAAACAAGATGCCTAAAGAGAAGGAAAAGCAGATTTCATAGGTTTAAGAGAGGAGGAGAGTTTAAGAAAGAGTTCAATATTCTTTTAAACAGAAATGATCTAGTATATGGCAGTGGCATAGATCACATTAGGAAATGAGTAGATAGGAAATAATTGTAGAATACTTTATTGGTGTGAAATTTTCAATATTGGGTGTGAAAATAAATATTATGGTGGGCCTTGTAGCTTGACCGCTGATGGCTCACAGAACCCCTTCTCTAGGCATGGCCCAGGTAGAGAGCCCAGGGCAGTCTGCATGTCAGTACTGCTCTGCACAAGACCCAAAGGCCTGGTTCCCTATTCTTGATTTGGGACAACTGAAGAACCACCCAGCTCCAAAACTCTAGGTAGGATTAGCTGAAGTCACTGTCACAATTGCCCCAGAGTTCCATTTCTCCTTCTGCTCAATCCTGCTTCCCTCACTTTTATAGGTGTTTTTCCCTCATCTATATTCCAATAAACTTCCTGTATGCAAATCTACACCTTAGAATCTGTTATCCTAGGAATGTAACCTAAAACAAATACTGAGTTGAAATCCTAACCAGATGAGAAATAAACATTCCTTTGGTGATGCAATCATTTGAGAAAAAGCAATTTTGCCAAATATAATTTTGACCTTATTTAAGACTCGATTAGATTTTATTTTTTAACACAGCCATCAACATTAATATAATTACTTATTCATCTATTCTTTTATTCAGTAAATTCTTGTTGACTGCCTACTATGTGCCGACTTTACATTAGGAAAACAGTCAAATAAATGAATTAGAAAGTCCAATGCTGTCTATTAAATAATAAGATATCATTATTCTTCTAGAAATTGGAAACAGTAATTTTTCTCCAAGTTTAATGCTACCCAAAGCAGTTGCAGTTATTTATTTTTCCTAGGGACAGAATTTTCCATTAAAATAATCTGCTGTTAGAAAGCTAATAAGAACAAATTTTATCAAGGAGATATAATCTAGACAGGCCTAAGGAGATAAAAAATCATAAGCACAGAGGAAAATAATTATTCCCGTATTACTTTGGCATATTTGTTCATTGTTACCATCAAAGCTTAACTTAGACATCATATAATTTTATTCTGGTGTCATAGAAAAGAAGAAAATTATTTTAATAAATTTGTATATGTGTTAAAAATATTTTGTTCAGACAAATTTCAAACATATACAAACGCTGATTGGAAAACATAAGCAATTTCCCTTCCCTTATGGCCAAGCTTGTTTCACCTTTTCTCATGTCTGCTTCCCCTCCTCTCATCATTTCAATGCAAATCTCAGCCTTATATAGTTACATCTGTATTTCAGTATGTCTACAAAAGGTAAGGACTCTATTAAAAAAAAAAAATATATATATATATATATTAAAACATTTAGGAGAATATAATCAGTGTTTGGGAAATTTTTTGGTGTTTTCTAGAAATTAGGGGCAAGTAAAAGTAGAGTTCACTCTCTGAGTGGAAAACTGACGTCAGTACAAAGCTAACATTAAGAATGAAGTTACCTGTAGAAGAAAGATATATTGAGAGGTGTTTGTTAAGGAGTCGCCCACAAGATTTAGAAAGTTTCCACATCCAAATGACATGTTCTCAATGAATGAGAGTTGTAGTGTGTTGGGGGCCAAGAGGGAGCAGGCTGCAGGTAATGTAGGCGTTTATGTCGGCCTCGGTGAGGACTGTGGCTATTACTTGTAGTAAGATAGGAAAATGTAAAGAGTATTAAGCAGAGAACGGACATAATATCACTTTCATTTTAAAAGGATTACTCTGGCTGCTGTTGTGTTGAAAATGGACTGTGGAGGTTCTGGGGAAGAAACAGAAAGACCGGTTGTGATGAAGTTTCTCACTCTTTAGGGAGCATACAAATCAGGGGAATCTTGCTAAAATGCAGATTTTGTTTCAGTGGATCTAGAATGGGAACTGAGCTGCTGCATTTCTAACAAGCTCCCAGGGGATGCCCATGCCCATGGTATGTAGACCAAACCTTGTTTACTAAAGAGTTACAAGATGATTACAAGCATCTAAGTGATAGAAAAAAAAAATGGCTCCAAGTGACAGAGGTGGAAAATAGTAGGTCTGTAAGAAAAGGTGTGATGCTGGATTTATTTTTAAAAATGTAACTAACAGGATTCCCTGATGCTTTAGATATAAGGTAAGAGAGAAGACAAGTCAAAGCTCATTCCAAAGATTTTGGTTGGAGACAGCTGGAGGGATGGAGAAGCATATAGGGGGAACAAGTTTGGGCAGGAAATCAGAAATTTGATTTTTGACACTTCAGTCTTGAGATATATGTTAAACTCATAAATGATGATGAGTAGGTGATTGGTACATGAGGATGAAGTTCAGGGGCGTGGCTGAGATTGAAGCTGAAATTTATGAGTTTATGTACAACATTGAATGCTATGAGACTGGAGATCAGTTAGAGAATGAGTGCAGATAGAAATAAAAGATTCTAGGAGTCTTGGGACCATACATATTTAGGGGTTAGGAAGATAAAGAAGAACTAGCAATGGAAACTGAGAAGATGCAGCTCTGGATTAGGAGAACCAAGGTAGTGTGTGCCCTGGAAAACTGAAGAAAATGAAATCAGCAAGATGACAGTGAAACTAATAAATATCACATTATCAGGCTCAGACCTAGGTAGGGGGTTCCCATAAATTTAAATTTAATTTGGAGCATTTTAAATTGAAATTGAAATTTTGAGCCTGAAGCTGTTTCAGGAACAGTTTAGGAAAGAGGGACTATGTACTTTATAAAGCTTACATAGTATTTAAATAGCTATATCAGTTGTACGGAATTAATCAATTCACTGAAACAACTCGACTTTAGTAATTGGTTTGAATTTTTTGTTATTCTTAACAAGACTGCTTATATTAAATAGTTATTTTGGCATCAAGTATAACTTAGAAATAAAACAGATTTGTTTCATCTAGAAACATGCAGCCCTTTGCTACTGGGTATCACGTGATGTGCTAGCACTGATGATGTTGGATCTGTCTTGAATTCTACTGTACGATCTTAGGCTCATCATCCGCCTCGGTTTCCTCACTAATAGTGGGAGAAATTAATTCATGTCTTATCCAGGTCACAGAGTGGTTGTGACAATGAAGTGAAATAATAGGACTCTATGGAAATAATATTATAGAAACAGGAAATGTTTATGTAAATAACAGTAGTAAAAGGATCTCCTTGACTTAGTTTCTCATGCTAGGTGAGAAATCAGTATTTTTTCCAATGTTATATAAAAGTCTTGAAGTTAATTTTTCATTACTTAACAATTTTGACGCATATAAATGACAACTTCACATAATTCCAGCTAATTCTTGAGGGGTTTTAATAGTAAAAAGTAGAAAATATTTCATATTTTAGAGTCAGCTGATTTTTTACACTATATTTCCAATATAGCAAATAAAATATTTTTATTCAATCTTAAATGGGAAGCTTCCATGCTTATTTTCTGTATCCAAAAACAAACTCCTTCAATTCCTACCACTGAGTTTATAAAATTCAATTTTTGGGCTAAAAAATTTATAATAGGAAGATGGGAAAAGAAAGAAGGAAAAGATGAGAAGCAGGAGCAGCAGCCTAAAGACATTTCTCTCTTCCTTTATTTCCTTTCCTTTCTCATCACCTTCCTTCTTCCATTTTTCAAAACAAACAATAAATAAAAATTAGCTTTATATGTTCCAGAATACCAATAGCAAGTTACAAGAAGCAATTGGTGTATCAGTCAGGAAAAGCTGCAATAACAAACAAGTCCAAAATCTCAGTAAGTCAACAACAAAAAAAGTTTTTTCACAATTATTTTATATATTCAAGTCATCCTTCAGGTAGCCACTCTGGGCCTTAGGCTGGTGAACACACAGTCTTGCTTCCGTGATCGCCAAAGCATTGAGAAGGGAATATCGAGAATCATCTGTGAGTACTTAAAATTTTTGTCATGGGAATGACAGAGACTATCTCTACACACATTTCTTTGACCAAACTAGTCATTCATCTGTTTGTAACTTATCATGTGCCTAAGAGGAGCATTAGAATATTTGTGGGCCTCCCTTGTGACTACCGCTGATATTTAATGAAAGAGGGGGTATAATAATAGCTCTTATCTCATAGATTTTTGTGAGAATTTGTATCACATTAAGCATAGAATAAGATCTATTATGTGGACAGAAAATTTAAAAAAATATTTAATTTACAAAACAAATATTTTTAGATACTAAAAACTTATATAGAGACCATGATTGGCTAATATATTGTCTGGGAGATTTATGTGGAATTCTTATATTTTAATTCTGTCATTTCTAGTTCATTTTCATATTTACAAAATCATTGATATAGCTAGACAATTTTCATGTTTAAAAAACCATGGATTTCCTTTCCTTGATAAAAATAGAGCTTGGAGGAGAGATATCACTTTATCACTCTGAAAACAAACACATAAAAATTCAGAATATATTTTCTTGTCAAAAGTTATTCAGATGTAATGTTAAATCCTCTTGCAAAGCACTATGGATGATATTTATGTAATGTAAATAAAATAAGTGATCTTGCCATGGTTAACCAAGCTTTTAGAAAACCATTTCATCAAATACTTCACAATGAATTATGTAGATAATAGAAAAGCCATCTGTGTTGTATGTGTTAACATAGATATGCCTCTGAAAACTTTGGTAGGAGGCAATTAAACCCAGAACTGGTCAGTATTAGATAGCAGGATGAAGTCAGGTCTAATCTATACAAAGAAAGTGTCTGTGGTGACAAAATACAGCAATTGTGCAATGAATTTCATCCATGTAGACAATATCAATCTTGATAAAATCAAAAAGGGCAGGTTTTTCTCAACTCGTTTCTTTTGGATGGTATTATCTCAATAATTGTCTTAACCCTTCACTTAAGGAGTTCTTTCTAAAGCAAAGTCATGGTTTGGCAAGTAGGCAATCATTTGGAAGATAAAGTAGATGGTTCAAGACGTTGTGGAACTTGGGATGCCTGGAAGTTTGTAGGCTTGACTGGCATGATGACAGCAAAGAAATGCAAACCTTTATGCACCTGCTACTGATGGGTTAGAATGTTCTTTCTGGACCCTCTTTTCCTGTAATCTCCTTCTAATCAGATCCTTTTTGCCAGGTTATACTAACCTGACGCATATGAGAAATACTGTGGCCACAATACATATTGGTTTTTTCAACCATACAAGATATGGAAGGGGATTCAGATGTATTATAAACATGGTGATATGTAAAACAAGTTAGAAAATAATAATTTTACTAGATGTAAAATCAAAGTATAACCAAATGTGCATTAAGAATCTGAGGATAATAGAATTTTGTTACATTGAGAGGAGAAAAAAACGTAATCTTAGGAAGTAAACATTATATCAGGGTTTGTTTTTTTTCCCCACAACCTAAAGTAGTTTACAGTAATGTATTCTATTCTCAGCAATTAATAAGAATAAAGTACATAATTCTCAGAAAATACAGTTTAAAGTTCGCCTTTACAGAAAGGAAATACTCTATTAGCAATTATTACCAAAAGAATTTATTGTCTTGAGTGAAGAATAAAACTGGAAGATCAAAAAATTTCAGAATCTAGATTTTTCTTTTTCAGCTAAGAAGGATTAAATATTTCTAACAATTTGGAGAGCCTATCAAAATTAAAAATTAACTTTTTTAACAGAAAATATCTTTCTATCATACAAAGTTGTTAGACAATGGTAAGATTGGAAATGAAGATCAAATGCAGAACAAACATCAATTTCAGATATAATTTTTTATCACCAAAGATGAGTGGATTGTCTGATTTAAATTCTTTCAGAAGAGTACCCTTTGAAAGAGGTACATACAGCTGCTACTGATCTATAAGAAGCTTTCCTTTTGAATCAGAGAAAACTTTATTGTCCTCGAGATGGTGTTTTTTTTCAAGTCTTTTTATTTCTCTCTTTCAATTGAAGATGCAAGTCAAGATGTTTCTTTATTATGAACTAATACACTCAGATTTTTATAAAAAGCAGATGTTCTGAGTTTTAAATTCAAATCATATTGTTAAGAAGCATCCTTTACTCATTTTTTTCTTCCTTGTCCTCCTTCCACCCTTTATTCTATTTTCAATTCCTTTATTATTCACATATCTTTTCATAGATTTCCGCCCATCAGAAGATTATGATCTTCCAACATTAAACCACTTAAATCTGTTCTAATGGAAATGCTTTTTTTCAGCGGTTAAGAAGGACATTGTTCTTGACATGACTGAGTCTAAATTTCCTCCCTTATTCTTTTATGTAGCTTTTATTTTCTCACTGTCCACATTTTTCACCAAATGCCATTTTATAGTTTGCTTTCATAATAATATTGCCAATAGTATAATACCTGTTATTTACGTGGTGTTTTACAGTTTTATAAAGAACTTTCGTTTCTTTGGTTTATTTATTACATTTTGCTTCTTCTTAATGGATTTGTCGAAACTTTTTTTCATGTGGAAAATGAGTCATAAATGAGGCATATATTGTTGTAGACCATCTATTGCCAGAAATAGTTTTCTTTTAACTATTAATACTTTCAGAATTATATTAATCCTTGAGTTTAAATCATTTCTGAAATACATTAATCCTGGAATTTAAAGTTATAAAACAGTAACTGCTGTTATAATAATTTTTCATCCTAAAGTTGCTTTAGATAATGGTATAATTTTTTTCCCTTTTTTCCTACAGGCTGACTATCAGAGATATTATAAGTTTCAGTCTGGAAGAACCATGCCAAGAAGTTGGCTTCTTTAAAAAATAAGTATTTCTTGGGGGATATTTCTGGCTATGCCTATGTGGTTATCACACATAGAATCCATTTTAAAATGAGTGCTAAAACTATGAATGTAATGTTGATATTTTTTTATCCCAGCAGAATTATTATCTTCTTAATACTAAAGAGTAAATATATCCTTAGTGAGGAAAAGTAAACATTTCTTTTTTTTATTTCTTATGAAAACAAACTAGTATAGTTCAATTTTCACTGTAAAGACAGAACAAGGTGAATTTAGGTGGCTCATAACAATGAATACAGCTCGTGATATTTAAAAGATTTTTTATTTTACTAAGATTTGAGGAAAACATTTTCATGTCTGAATTTGTTATGTTGAAATTTCTCCTTAGACACTTGAGACATTCTGCCTACTATTAGACTTAGTAGGAGATAGAATTGTCCATGATGATATGTTGACCTTTGGATTGTAAATTTTATTATCATTTCTTGAACATTTTTTATTTTACCTTTCCTTATTTTATTTTTTCTTATTTTATTATAAGAATTTTCTGAGGTAGGTGCTGTGTAAGAAATTATTCTTAACTCTTGCAGCTTAAAACATTTATTAGCTCATTATTTTTGAGGATCTGGAATCTGGAAGCAGCCTACCTGGTTGGTTCTGGCTCAAGGCCTCTCTAGAGGTTACAGTCAAGATGTCAACTCAAGATGTAGTCATCTTAAAACATTGCATTCATGAGTTGAAGGATCTAATCCCAAATTCACTCATGTGGTTATCGGCAGGCTTCACTTCTTCACTGTTGTTCCGAGACTTCAGATTCTTGCCATGTGGGCCTCCTCATAGGCTGATTCAATGTTAATGGCAACTGGCTCTTTACAGATGAGAGAGAGGGAGGGAGAAAGAGAGAGAGAAAAAGGAGAAAGATGAGGAGGAGGGCATTATGGGGAAGACAGGAGAGACAGAGAGTGAGATGAAGATAGGATGTGGGGTGAGGCAAAATCCTCATCCAAGACAAAAACCACAGTCTTTTTTATAACCTAATATCAAAGGTAACATACCATTACTTTTGCTGTCATATAGATTTACCCCGTGAGAGGGGACTAAGTATGAGTGTGAATATAAGTGAAGATCATTGCGGGTCGTCTGAGAGGCTGGCTACCACAATAGGCAATCAGGCAATATAAAGATAACTCAACTGAGGCTCTGGGAAACCACTGACTCACATACACATAATTCTGTGGCTTTGAATGTGACAGTAAATTTTTCACATGAGAATCTCACACTCATCACAAGTTTTTTTCTATAATTATTTGTTCTTACATTATGATAAAAGTGTACAAGTTAAAAAATTAAGTTACTGGATTCCATGAAATAGTTTTAAATTCATGAGTGGTTAGTTTTTCAAATAAACAAACAAAAAATGAGTCTTACTGCACAGGTACCATTCCCAATAGCCATACACTGAACTAGGGCACCACTTAGATAGAGAATGTGATGCCCCTTGTATGATATTTTTGATCACACTTCCTCCCCTAGTTTCATCTTGTACATCAGCCAAACCAGAAATTGTAAGTTAGAGAGTTGTAACTGAAAATGCCTTTTATCTTATGTGTGCAAGGATTTGGAAAGTTATATGAGAGAGCAATGTATGAATAATATCTTTTTTTTCTTATTATTATTCGATTAGAGTTGACATTCATTATTATTTTATATTAGTTTCAGGTGTACAGCATAGTAGTTGGACATTTATGTAATTTACGAAGTGATCCCCCCGATTAATCTAGTACCCACCTGGCACAATACATAGTTATTACCATATTACTGGTTATATTCTCTATGCTTTACTTTACATCCTTGTGACTATTTTATAACTACAAATTTGTACTTAATCTCTTCATCTTTTTCACTCAGCCCCCAACCCCCTCCCATCTGGCAATCATCAGTTTGTTCTCTGTATCCATGTCTGTTTTTATTTTGTTTGTTCGTTTATTTTGTTCTTTGGATTCCACATATAAGTGAAATCATATGGTATTTGTCTTTCTCCGTCTGACATTTCAATTACCATAATACCCCCTAGGTCCATCATGTCATTGCAAATGGTAAGATTTCTTTTCTTTTCTTTTTTTTTTATGACTAGTAACATTCCATTGTATATATGTACCACTTCTTTATCCAATTGTCTATTGATGGGTGTTTAGGTTGTTTCCATGTCTTGGTTATTTTAAATAGTGCTGCAGTGAACATAAGGGTGCATATATCTTTTCAAATTAGTGTTTTGGTTTTCTTTGAACAAATACCCAACAAAGCAATTATTGGTTCATAAGACAGTTTTATTTTTAATTTTTTGAGGAACCTTCAAACTGTTTCCCTAGTGGCTATACCAATTTGCAATCCAACCAACAGTGCATCCTCACCAACACTTGTTTTTTGATTTATTGATGATAGTCATTCTGACAGGTATGTGGTGATATCTCATTGCTGTACTAATTTGCATTCTCCGATGATTAGTAACATTGAGCATCTTTTCATCTGTCTATTGGCCATCAATATGTCCTCTTTGGAGAATTGCCTAATCAGTTTCTCTGCCCATTTTTTAATTGGATTGTTTATTTTTTTGGTGTTGAGTTTTCTGAGTGTTTTGTAAATTTTGAATATTAATCCCTTATCAGATGTATCATAGACAAATATCTTCTCCTATTCATAGGTTGTCTTCTTGTTTTGCTGATGATTTCCTTTGTTGTGCAAAAACTTTAGTTTGATGTAGTCCCATTTGATTATTTTTTTCTTTTGATTCTCTTTTCTGAGGAAATATATCAGAAAAAAACATTACTAAGAGCAATGTCAGAGAGTTTACTGCCTATGTTTTCTTCTAGAAATTTAATGGTTTGAGGTCTTACATTTAAGTCTTTAATCCATTTTGATTTTACTCTTGTATATGGTATAAGAAGGTGGTCCAGGTGCTTGTCCAGTGTGAATTTATTTCTGGGTTCTCTATTCTGTTCCATTGATCTATGTGTCTTTTATTATTATTATTATTATTATTATTGCCCTGTAATATAGCTTGATATCAGGTAGTGTAAAACCTCCAACTTTGTTCTTCTTTCTCAAGGTTGCCATGGCTATTCAGGATCTTTTATGGTTCCATATAAATTTTTGGATTATTTGTTTCAGTTCTGTGAAAAATGCCATTGGTATTTTGATAGGGATTGCACTAAACATATAGATTGCTTTGGGTACTTTGGTCATGTTAACAACATTAATTCTCCCTATCTACAAGCACAGTATTTTCTTCTATTTATTCGTATCTTCTTCCATTTTTTCTTCAGTGACTTATAATTTTATGAGTATGGGTCTTCTGCCTACTTAGTTAAATTTATTCCTAGGTATTTTATTGTTTTCAATGCAATTATTAATGGGATTATTTTCTCATTTTCTTTCTGATATGAATGGCGTCTTAGAGAGAGCTCAAATGTAGTTAATGTTTTTATCTACAAAGCAGTAAGTAAAAAAATATGTGGTAATTATCAGGAGAATTTTCTAAATAGTTCAGTAAAGCAATTTTAAAAAGCTCATATAACTAGAAACTTACAGTGATCAAATGGATCTTGTACTATTTTCTATCGTAAGACTGTTACATTCAATACATTATTTTAGTTATTGTACTTCCTGCTAATATTGTTTATAACACCTTAGTATGGACCTGTGATCCTCTGGAATTGGATTTTTACCTCTCTCAACAGCTCCCATTTCTCAATTCCTGCGATTCATATTTGATGATTTCTAACATTGAAAGTATTTTCTCATATCTGTATTCTTTGCTGCTTTTGTGCATGCATGCATTCATTTGATGGATGCAAAGCACATGTACTGTGCCAACTATGGGGCTAGATACTGAGAAATAATGTGAAGAAAGCAGACCAGTTCCCTCTCTCATGGACTTCTGTGGGAGGTGTTCCTAAAGAAATTATTATAGAAAAATTTATTAAATTATAATTGTTAAAAATGATATGAAAAAAGAGAACCAAGTATTACAATATTGTAGGGAAGGGGTTTATAATTCAATGTGTATTGCGGGAGGAGAAGTTAACAAAGTATTTCTTGAGAAACTTTTTAATATCTGAAGCTTACAGGAGTCTTGGAACAGGCAGATACTCAGGCATGTTTGATTTTTTTTTTTTTCTAATATGCGGTTAATTTAAGTGGGAATTTCTACAGCCAAGTGCAAAGATATTATGTTGACATCTTTTGAACATTGATGTAAATGTTTAAGCATTGGCCAAATATTTCACACGAAACAAGTGAAAATAAAGCATGGCTTCAGCACAAAATTAAAGACAACTTGATATAACTTGTCATAATTAATGTATTTATACATAGACAAAAAAACTTTTATTAAGTAGTTTCTCATGGTGGTAAGAGAACAAGCTTTGGAGTCAAAGAGATTTAGGGTTGATCTTCACCTTAGCATTACTGTTTTGGGGAATGACCTGAATCTCATTGAGATTAGTCTATTCATATGTAAAGTGGGGACAATGATACATATTTTGAGAGCTACTGAGACACTGTAGATCAAGGAGTCTACCAACAGCTGAGACATTGTTGGTCTTGAATACATGATAGTATGAACAAAAAAGGGACCACATACTAAACCTGACAAGCTCAGAGCAGGCCTGTAAACCCAGAGACCAAAACTAACCACATAGGATGGTCTGAACAGAAAAATTCCTAACTAAAAGTGGGTCATGGTGGGTAATAATATCCTAGGCCTGTAGCTTCCTTAACAAAGGTCATTCTTTACCTTTACATCTATTGTCTTTTGCATCTAAGATAACATACCTTTGAAATGTCAGAGTAATCTCCTTTTCCAGACCCCTCAAGGTGCAACTGCCGGCATCAGAGCATAAGACCACAGAGCCTCTCATTGCTATCTTGTTCCCCAATACCATCGCTATATGCTGTAAATCTTAATTATTAACTATCCTGTACCCACCAATATAAAAAGAGTATGTGTTTCTCTATTTTACCTATTTATTCAGTCCCAGAAATTTCCCCGCTTTGCTTTCTCTTGCCCCTTGATCTACCACCAATGGATTTCATGTCACCCCCCTTATGTCTCCTCGCTTTATTCTGATGTATAATATAAGCTGCAAAATTGCCATTCTCCAGAGCATTTTCTCAATCTGTTGGGATTTTGCTTCCTTGTTGTCAGTTTGGTTCAAATAAACTTACAAAAAATTCTCTACAGGTTTGGACATTTCTTACATTAACAGTAGCTATCATCATCATCATCATTATTATTGTTATTATTATTTCTCATGGTTGAAAATAAATCAGATTAGCTTGAGCCATAGTAATTGGTCTGTAATTCAATTGTGTAAATGTTATTAAAGTTTAAATACTTTAAAACAACCCTAGATCTACATTTGTAATTATCATTATCCAAGAATACTTGACTACTATATGTTCTTTTTTACTCTGTGTTCTTTAGAGAATGTTATAATATATTCTAATTTAATAATTAGAGGTATTGAAGAACCACAGTTGTGCATAAAAGAACAGGAAATGACTAAATAGCCTTGATTTTGGTAACTTGTATTTATGGTTATGTTAATATGTGCAATTAGAAAGTACTTAGGGAAACCTGGAGTGGTAAGAGTTGATGGTGGGGAGAAGGATGTGGAGACTTAGAGAACATTGTCAGCCCTAGTAAAGATCTAGGACTTCATGGTATGGGTGACAGAGAGACAGTGAAAGGTTGTAAGCAGAGGTGTTTTAGATGGCTTCTTTGAGGGAAAGGGTGAAAGGTTGACTGAATAGGAAGCAGAGAAGCCAGCTGAACATTGTTGAGGAACTGAACTGATGAGATTACAAAGCAATAAAATATTAAAGCTGAGAATTGATGATGGCCTGAACCAGGTAGCATTCGAATAAAATATTTAGGAGATAAAATTGGCAGGGGTTTTTGATGAATGGGACGGAGTAAAGAAAGTAGGAGTGATGTTTAAGAAAATGGATGACTCAGAGGGTGTGATAGTAATGACAGAAAGGCAAGGACAGATTTGAAAAAAGAATTCAAGGGTTAAAATTAAAAAGACCTAGTGACTAAGTAGATGGGGGGCAAGAGCTAAGTGAAAGGACTCACAAGTGTCTCCCAGGAGGTGCCACTTTTAGCAACAGAAGATAGCTGAAACAATAAGTTCACAGTTTTTGCTTTAATCTAATCTATTTTGAAGTATTTATGGGACATCCAGGTGGTTATAATAGGGAGACGCCAGATAATGTGTATCTGTCCTGAAGATTTAAGTCTGGGAGATATAAACAGATATGCGACACATGTAAAGGACATTTCTTAAGAAGCATAAATTGAGTTAAAAAGCAGTGCCACCCTTAACTTCTCCCTTGCCTTTATTCATCACATCTGTTCACCAAGAAACACCCTTCAGATGGGTCCCATTTATTACATTACTCCATGCCAGGATCCTGATTCAGGCCCTTATTCTCTTTTTCAGAGAGTCTCCTGACAACTCACTTTCCCCTAGTTTCCTCCTCTAGTGCTATCAGAATTTTCTTTCTGAAACAAAAATCTGATCCGTAATAATTTGATTTGGTGATTAAGATCCATAATGCCTCTTCACTGTTTACAGTGTAAAAGCCAAACTTTGTAACGTGAAATACAAGGGGGGGCGCATCTCACATGTGCCCAAGTCCTCACCAACCTTAGCACCATCTCTTTGCACAGATCGTGTATGTTTATGCCTCTACATCCTTGCGTGAGCTCTTGGTAGTCACTAAAATATCCCTTTCCACCATGTTTCCATGATGAGCTACTGGACAGCCTTCTTGTATCCTTCTGATACTATTATGTACTCTGAATTTTTCTGACTCCTGAATATCATCCCATTCAAATTTCCAGCCGTGTGTGTGCACACACACGTGGATACATGTGAACACATCTACATATATTTACATTTGTTCACATGTTTGTGATCACTTTAAAGATAAGTGCATTGTCTTTTTCATCTGGCTATTGTGCTACTGGCACATAAAAGACATCCAATAATTGCATACTGAATTGAATATGGCAGAAATAAATTCAGTAAAATTCTGTGGATGAAAGTATAAAAAATTACTAAATTAGGTGTTTGATTGCTGTGAGGAGAGCAATTTAGTAGTCCAGGACCCAATTGTTATAAGTATATACAGAAAAGTTCATTCTTTTTCCAAAATCTCAAGAGAAATAGCCCCTGCAATGGTCTAAGGAATAAAGTAGGGTAAACTGAAAAGGGGGCTGGAAAACAACAACTGTATATACAGTCATCATCACTGAGTGAACTTGGGCCAAGCAAAATTAATTGATGTGAGACTGTGAAATTATACTTAACTTGTTATCCACAGTTATATCACACTTTATCCTGTAAAGTAAAGATGAGCTATTGCACCTATGTGAACACTACACATGATTGAAGCTTAAGGTGTAGCTGGTGATTTTAACTAATATTAACCATTTCCCAAAATAAATCTCTCTTAGAAAAGTATTAGGCACTTTTTACACTCATAAACTAAATAGAAACACATTTTTTCCCTAATTATCTCAGGGCCATCTTTACAAGGATCAAATATAGTATAGAATAAGTTTGTATACACACATATAATTTAGAGAAAATAACATAGAAATTCAAAAAATGCAAATAATTTTAGAAAAATAACTTTCATCACTCTCTCTAGTTATAAAAATTATACATCTTCACTGTAGAAAAATTAGATATTATGTGTAGATTCAAAGGAAATGAAAACAAACCAAAATTATATCATCTAGAGTAAATGACCATTTTTAACATAGCTTAGACTTTCCTTTACATAAAAATGTTCATGTATTTTCAAAAACTGGAGTCACATAATATGTCATTTTTTAAATTCTACTTTTAAAATTTGGTATTATAAAGTATGTGATCTCAGTAAACATTTTGCAAAATCCCTAAATTTTACAGCTTTGCAATATTTCATCATACTGTTATTTTTTAATGTATTTAATAATCCCCCTATTCTGTGCATTTGTGATGTTTCCATTTGTTATTTATTAAAATTAGTCACTGCCTTGGTTTCCTCACAGCTTGCACACCTTTTCACTCATTAACCTCAACCTTCCATTTGTAATGTTGCAAAGAAAGCACTTAGCACAGGTCACCAGGAACCTTCTCATAACCCCAATCATAGGATTCTTTGCAAGACAGAAATAATGACTGCATGTAGACCCTAGAATCAGACACACCTAGGTTCAAATTCAGCCATCATCGCTTAGAGGCTGCATGATCGCGGGCAAGGTGTTTAAGGCTCTGTGGTTCAGTTTTTTTCATCGCTAAAAAAGAGCTCATTTTTACAGATATGATTTACATAGGATTACTAGAGAATTAATGAGCTACGTATCCAAAGGGCTTGGAGAAATGTCTGGCATGCAGTCAGTGCACAATAAGTGCTAGGTATGATTTTATTATACCAGTTATTCTTGAGCAGTTAATTCCTTTTCAATTCTCTCTTCTCGTGGCTTCTATGGTAATGTCTAATAGTAAGTACCTCAGCTTCTCTCTGTTCACAGTCTTCAAGGTATGAGAAAGACTGCCTAATAAATTCCCATGGCGTCCTCATACTTTAAGGACGAAAGAGGGCAATGGTGACAATTTCTCTAGCATGACACAGAAGACTTCTTCCCTCAGTGTGCTCCTTCCAGTTACTCCTTTGATACCATTTCTCCCTCTCTTCCTCTCTCTTCTCACAATTTCAATACTCAGTTGCCTTAAGATTCTATTCTATATCCAGTCTTTATGTCTTCGTTCATGTAACATCCTCCGCTTGGAATGTTTCTTTTCCCCCAAAGCCTCAACCTGCCCAGCAAATACCTAATCTTGTTTAAAGACTCAAATCAAAGATTATCTCCTGTATAAACCTCTAATCTAAACCAACTGACTACTTTTTCCTCTGGCCCATCTGTAAATGACCAAAATTTATCATATCACTTGTAACATTTTATTGCACTTATTTATTTATAGGCCCTATGTATCTCTACTAGAAAGTGAGCTCCATGATTTAAAAGAACATCTAGCACAGTGCTCAGTACAAGGTTAAAAGAAAAGCTAACATCTATTCTACTCTTAGCATCAGGCACTTTAAAGTACTTTATATGTTTTAGCTCATCTAACTTTCAAAGAGTCCTATCAGTAAGGTATTGTTAACAGGTGAGAAAATAAGACATAGAGAACTGAAGTAATTTTCCACAGTTGCACAGCTAAGAAATGGTACCATTTTTTTTACCTTTGTAATTAGATCTTTATTAAATTACCATTTGAGTATACCATTTCTGTCCTTCTGGAACTCTAACTGACACACCACATCATTCATTTAGACTTTTCTAATAGAACCCCAACTCCTTCCACACAGCCACCATCCTTTCTCCTCCAATTCATATAGCTCAGGGGCAGATGGCCTCCACCCTCAGCTCCAAGGTGAGAGCCTATTTGGTATAAGTCAATCATGAAAGTCGCTCCTCTCTTACTAGAAACTGGCTCAGGAAACTAGGTTTAAGATAATCAGGGTACCTGCTGACTGCCATCATGTCACATGTGATAGGCACAGAGCTTAAGGTGTCCTCAGTCATACTGCAGGGAAAAGTTTTATTTCATAGTTGAGGAAGCACTTTCTTATCTCTTCTGATGGATTTGAACAAAGAAGATGGTTATTCCAGTTGCTGTTGGCAGCTATTTTGTATCCACGAGAGAAGCCAGCCTGAAGACAAAACTAACCCAGAGAAGAGGATCATACTATTTGACATTCATGGTACTGAGCACAATAAATCACAAGGTAGGTGCTATTCTTAGCTTCATGGTACATATGAGGAAACTAAGTTTTCGAAATGTTCATTAATTCATTTTGGTCGCATAACTAGTCATTGCTTCAGTTGTAAGCCAAATCTGGGTTCATCTGACTCCAGCCTTCGTCTTTTAGCAGTATGACCTTCAGTTATGAACTCACTTTTTTGGACAACTATAGCATGACCATACCTCAGCAACTCACTTCCAAGCAACTAAGGCATTGTCAGAAGCTTTACCTGCGGATGACCTCATATTCTGATAACAGAGATAAGGTACATTTTTAATAGCCAATAGCATGTGGAGAAAAGGAGTCAGTGTTAGGTGGAGGGTAGCAATAGAGAAATGCAAGATAAAAAGTCAAGTGAGAGGGACAATCTTTGAAGATAAGATTATTGATCACTTAGGTGATGGCAATGGCAATTTATATAAATCATGCAGACTTGTCGGCAAAACAACTAGGAATATGAATGAAGTTCTAGGGTCAATGCCTTGGGAAATTATTTATAAATGATCTTACTTGGGGAGAATATGCCAATGTCATATTTTTAATATAAGTTTTAAATAAAGTTTGAGATTGTAAAATTTAATCAGAACACAGATTAATATCAGACTAAATCAAATCAATGTCTTATATTTGGTTTTCCTGACTTCGTGACGTTCATTTTTTTTTCAAGTGAACTGAATTAAATTTCCAAACATCATCTCTGAATTATACTTTCAAAAGTCCAGTCTAGGACTTTGTTTTATTAGTCTTGTCTTCTCTAATAACAATTTATATTTGTTCATAAACATAGATCTGTTGGTTCTGATTGAAATGATTTTTTAGTGTTTAAAGGAGAAAAATAATGTCCTGGACCAAGTGTTTGTCTTCATGGGGCTGCTCTTTAACTGGTATGACAGCCTCATGTAGACAATTTGACACAAAGAATTTCGGAGCCAAGACTAAAGACACCATTTATCCTTATTATAGATACGTGAGAACAGAAATGATGTTTATTAGCAGCCTTTACTAAAAGAGTAGCTAAAAGAAAGAACAAAGATGAAAATGGGAAGTACTCAGCAAAGAGCTCTCATTTTCTTGTGAAATTAATTCACATTATAGGGTGTGCAGCCTTGAATGAGTTTCCTTCCTTTTACACTCCCACTTAGCTTTCCTTTAAGTGTCAAATGAAGCTGGTGGTAGAAAATGCGGTGCACCAGTCATTTTGACATTCCTTTGCAAATTAGTCAGGCTTTGATAGTACAGGTCCGCTCTACCAGGCAGGGGGGCTTTCAGCTTTGGGAATCTGGCAGGAGTTCAAGAGCAATGTGTTGCTTTGAACTCACTTGTTAGCCATGCAAAATAAACACCATCCACCTTGCAATAAAAAAGCATCAGCAGGAGGAAAAGAGAACATTCTAAACCCCTCCCTTGAGACTTCAAAACCCTCACTGGGGCTGCTAAATTAGGACAGGAAAAATAAGGCCTGCTTGTGAAAAGAAAGGAGGGGAAAAGAACTATCCCTACAACAAACACACACAAAAATTACAATCACTGAGAACTAATTATGTTTTCATGATCACAAATGCATTGAGAGTTTGAAAGCTCACGAACGCATCCTGATGCTGCTATAAAATGTTTCCTGGCTAATTATTTGCCAGTACAACTGTTCACTTCCTGTGGTGGATTTATGCTAAATCCTGTTATTAGTCTTGCTCTGCAATTGCCATTGTCTATGACCAGAAGCAAGCCTGAAAGGCTACAGTCAGCCTTTTATTACACAACATGTGAATGGAGATTTGACCCAATGTCCGACCACCTCCCCCCTTTGGTTTTTATGTGAGCTCGCTGAGCCTTTCCCTATAAATCACTGGGTTCCAATGAACTTTTACTCTTTTTTTCTCTCCTTGCAACTCTACTACTTTGTGTGTGTGCGTGCATCCTTTAAAAATAAACCACACAATTTCTTTTTCTCTTTAACAGTAGTAACGACCTTTTCATCATACACAATTTCTACAGTTCTTAGTCAAAATAAAAAAATATGAAACTAATTTTTGATAACTTGATTTAGTTCAGTGGTTGAAATTGGGAGTGGTAAAGATAACACAAAAAATCATAAAACTCATTTACATTTCAGCAAGGATATGATCTTAAATAAATGTAATATGCAAACTACCACAATAGCTGATAACTAGTAGCTGAAAACTAACACTAAAACTTTTTGTAGAAATCTAACTAAATATTTTCTAGAATACTTGATATTTTGAGTGTTTTAAGCAGATTTGGTAACACCTTAAATAGAATTTTTTCTTCAGCTAAAATTAATACAAATATTGTAAGCTGTGTAAAAGAAATCTTCTCAAATATAATTTGTACTGTTCTAAATCTTTGAAATATAAATCAAATATTCTTATTTTGTGGTACTACTCTATTCAAGAATATAACTACTATATTTAAGAGCTAGTCTCAGATTTGGAAATTAAATCATAAGGATTTATGAAAACTATAGGTTTTTAAGAGCAAAATATTTACTATCTGGTTTTATGGGAAACAAGTCAAACTCAAGGATATTATACATATATAAAAAAAACATTTTTTACAAATTTCAGATTGATAAAATAAAAAAATAATAAAGTACAATTTTTGTTATACAGGCCTACTAATGAGAAGAATATAATTCTTTGGGTTATGACACTTCACTTAACTGCGGTTCAAAAATAGTTCCCCATCACCAAAATTAATCACAAATACTTATGTTAATGTTGATTTATCAAATGTGTATGAGATTTTACATATTTCATCTTTGAAAATGTCCTTTCAGGCAGATAGGTCTCCTGACTTTAATCGAGCATATTCATCATTTGGAAGGCATTTATAGACTTCTATTAGATTGTTTTCTTGATATTTGCATTTTAACATTCCATGACATTGCAGATTATTAACCTCCAGCTGAGTGTTAGGTAGAAGTTCCTCAGTTGAACATTTATATGTATTTTTGAAATATGGACATTTCCTTCACACTTACATCATGTTTGGAAAATGTTACTGGAGGTCAAAAGATATATTCATTATGTATTTGTGTCAAATAGATATATCACTCCTTACTTTAACCTTTGATAAAATGAATAGTGTATAAAGTAGCTTGCATATTACTTGTGATTCAAACAAGGTTAGTTTTTGTCAAAATGACTTTATCACAGTATAAGTTTCTCATATAGCGGTGTCTGACTTTGTAACTGTAGGTTGAATTCATAAAAAACGGCACCAAGTCTACAGCAAAAGCTAATTTCCAGAGTCATTTGGTGTTTAAAAACAGTGATTTAGGATACTCTTATTAAGAAAAATTATTTTAATTTTGGCCCTAAGCTAAAAAAAAAATCACAGTAAAACTTTCTCACTGCTAAACCATCAAACTGTTACGTAAGTGGGCAAGTCAGAATGGTTAGCTTCTATTTCTGACAAAAACTCATAGAAAGAACATTGATGGTTAGCCAACAAGAATGAATGAAGTTTGATTTTTCTACTATTGGTTCAAAAGCACATAGTAGATTAACATATATTTTTGGAAAGGCATGTTGATAAATAATATAATGAGTAATCATAGAATTTAAATACTTCACATTTTCACAAACTTACTAAATTTTTTCAACTAAGCCATTTTCTGCTCCATGAACATTTTTACCACTATTAGTGCTAAGACATTTTAGCAGACTCCATTTCAGGTAGTACTGAATTAGTGTTTCTTGAGCATCTCTGAAATATTCTAGCCTATAAAGTTGTTACATGTACACTCTTTAAAGAGGCCAATTCTTGAGTCAAACTCAGCATTGCCTCCTCAAATAAACCATAGCTGAGCAGCATCTTTAATATCTGTCATTTCATCGAGAGTTCACAAAGATTATTCAAAATAATTTGCTTTGTATTTAAATTGGCTATTGATGCTGCTGGAAATGTTTTCAATTCTTTGACTAAGTATCCTCATCAATAAGTTACTATTCTTATATAAGTTTCTTCTCTTTCCTACATGTTTCCTTTGGCTATTATGTGAAACAAGATTTCATTAAATTACCATCAGTCAATAGGTTTCCTTGCATGGCTAACAAATGCAACTTTGGGTGTTGAAACCCATTTTTATTCTTTGTTTTGTGAAAAAAAAAAATCTGCTAAGATGAGACATTTTAATTCTTCTAATTTTCCTGACTTCTCCTCTCCCGCAAATTAGAAATACTGTGATGAGTGCTTAGTCTGGTAATGTCGAAGTGTATTGTATTCTTTTAGCACAGCTATATTGTCTTTGCATAATAAACGCAATGCCTTATGATCCATTTTCATAACAAAACAATCCACACTCAACTGTGGCTTAAAAGTGAGACAATGTCCACTTTTATTTAATTTTCTTGTTTTAACATGATGGATTTGTGCTGGTAATAAAAATTAAAATAAAATGCTGCCATGCAGTGTGATACACATGACACTTGAAATGCTGTTGAATTATAACTATGTCACTATTATTTGTACTATGCTTAGCAGCAATGTGAAGCAATTAAGTGTACCACAAACAGACTCTGTTGCAACTACTCAACTGTGTCATTGTAGCATGACTGCATCTAGATAATGTAGAAATTAATGTGTAGCTGTGTGCCAATAAAACTTTATTTATAGACACTAAAATTTAACTCTCATATAAATTTAATGTGTCACCAACCTTATTCTTCTTTTGATGTTTTAAATCATTTAAAAATGTAAAATTCATTCTTGGTTCATCGGCTATATAAAAACAGGTGGCAGGCTGGATTTGGCCTTTAGGCCATAGTTTGATAATTCCAAGTCGAGAATAGTGCCTGGTGTATAGGAGGCACTCAACAAATATTTGTGATTGAATGAATAGTTTGCAAACTATAGTGCACTTGTGAATCATAGTTACTTATTAAAGCAGGAATTCCTGATATTCTCCTTACAACCTGATTTAGTGAGTTTGGCAGCCAACAGAGCCACATTTTTAATAAGTACCCTTGCCCAGTTCTCAGACCATTCATTAGAAAAACTACTGTGTTTCTTAATTTCTTTAAAACCTCTCTGATAATTTCCCTCCTTAACTACATTTTAAGTAATCCTCAAGAAAAAATAAAAATAGTGCTTTATTTTTGCAATATTGAAAAATTCACCTTAATATTTGAATTAATTATCTTCTGAGAAGAGGATATACAAACGTGATAGGACTAAATGAGTATAATCACCAGTAGATAATAAAAAAATTAAAATAAATTTGTGTATCAAGATGTAATGGCAAAAATGCTTCAAACTTGATAAGTCGTTAATCTCTCTTGGGTCTGGGCAAGCACTTGCAAGCTTCTCAACTCAATTAAGGATGCTTTACAAACTTTATGAATTTGCTTTCCAGGACTACAGGTTTATAAAATAGGGAACCATTTCAGATATTGTGAGATTGATAAGTCAAACCCTATTTGCAAATCTGTTTTTTGTTTCTTCAAAAAAGTATTTCAAATTGCAATTGAGCTTTGATAGTGTGTCATATGTTGGATATGTTGGGAAGTTCTAAAATGCCACATAATGTTCGGTGTGTTAGATGATGTGTCAGAAGGCTGTGTCTCCAATAGGGCTTAATTACTGTTAGCTCATGGGGAATTTAAACATTGCTAAGCGGTTATACTAAATGACTGCCAAGGGCACTTCAAATGCTGAAATTCCGTGATTTCATTGTGGATAATTTTTCCTGAATATCTAGTTGAGATCCTGGGTAAAATCCAGTGATATAGGCAAAATAATTTTTGATTATAGGATGCAGAAAAAATACTCATTCGTCTACAAAATTTAAAGAGAAAAAAATGGAAATTGTGTACTTTGCACTACATTAGATATAGAATGTATTATATTACATTGAAGTAAGTATTAAAATTAGAGAATTGAAGGGAGTCCTAGAACTGATGGTAAGCAGTACTTCATAGAAGAAAAGAGTGTCATTCAGCTATTTAAAGTCATTTAGCTCTAAATTTTGATGCAACCAGGCAAACAGAAATATAGTAGAGTTGCATATGTGTCTGAATCAGACAGGTGGCTTTTGCATTATTTTGGATGATTGGTTAGAATTAGCTTCAGACGTTTCTGTTGAGAATCAGTGACATCATAAAAAATCATAAAGATGACTTTCCAGATCCATGCCTCCTAAACTAGAGTAGTATGATGTAGCTATCTGAAGACAGATAATTTATGAGACATCTTGGATGGTTATATAATGTATAAAGAGTTAATATATTGATAGAGATTGAGGAGACCATATATAATTCATTGTTCATGAGGCTGACAGGATTACATGAAACTCGTAAACCTATCTATAGGGCAGATATCACTGCCTCATTTTATAGAAACAGAGAGAAAGCTTAGAGAAGTTAGGTTTCCTATTCGAAGTAATGTATAAAAGTTGGAACTTGGAGCCAAAGTGACTCTTTCCATTATATGCTACTAAAAATCTCCTTTTTTGACCTTTACTTTGGATTATGTTTATCAAATTCAGTGATTTCAGTGGATAACAAAGAAATTTCTATTTTATAACTTTCATGAGTCATTTTGATATAAAATGAAAATGAGTCATGCTTTACCCCCTCCTTTCCTAACTTCCCCATCCTCATCCTACCTCCCACATATTCATTAATACATTGTATCCATGGAGGTAAAGTATTTTTTTTTTAAATATTAACTCCTGAGTCATATGCCAATCAAATATAATAGTTATATGTCAAGTAGTGTTTGCTCCTCTTGGTGTTAGTCATAGGATAAGGTTGGTTCTATGTGTATCATTGGTTTGTTCATTTTGACTAAATTTACTGGTTTCTTTCAAAGTAATTGTCTGTAGATTACTATTATTGAAATTAATTTCATACTTCAGTGAGTTGACAGAATAAAAGTTTCCCAAAATACTGACATACTAATCCTTTCAACCTGCAAATATGTTATCTTACTTAGTGAAAGGGTTGTTGCAGATGTGATTATATTAAGGATCTTGAGATGGAGAGACTGTCCTGGATTATCTGTGTGGGCCCAAGGTAATCAAGAGTCCTTAAAAGAGGGAGGTAGGGGGATGAGAGTCAGAGAAGAGATGTGACAGTGGAAGCAGAAGTTGAGTGCTGTAATTTGCAGATGGAGGGAGGGGCCACGTGTCAAGGAATGTAGATGGCCTCTAGAAGCTGGAAAAGCAAGGAAACTGACTCTCTCCTAGAGCCTTGAGAGGAATGTGGCCCTGCCAATACCTTGATTTTGGCCAAGTGAAACTCATTACAGACTTCTGACTTTCCGGACTATAAAATAATAAATTAGTGTTATTTTAAACCACTAAATTTGTGGTAATTTGTCATAGCAGCAATGGGAAACAAATACATTTATCATAGCCTCTTACAACCAAATTTCATTGGGTAGTATTTCACTAAGATATTATAGGTAGTGTGTGGTCATCACTGAAAAGTAATGTGTCTATGGTAACGACCTTGATAACTTTTTGGATTCATATTTCAAATAGGAACTCCAGGGAGTTCCAACTTTTCTGATTGCCAGTTCTTTATTGCAAACTAGTGGTAAATAACTCTTTCAGGTCATGGATGTCTTCTGCATTATATTTAAACCACCATCCTTAGAGCAGTGATATAGGAGACCAGAATTAAATATGTTTTCCATCATGACACGTTCTTCTAAGATTGACAAATACCTATGAACACAGTTTCAAAACCATAGTGTATGAAATTGTCATAGCCTATAAGACAATCTTTAGGAAAACTTATAAAGCAAATGCAGTGATTTTGAAATTCAAAAATTGTTTACTAACTACATTTTATAATTGTAAAATAACTACATGGATCTCTACATTAATGAGCATAAACCTTTAAATAATTAGAATAAACTCAAATTTTAATTTAAATAGCATCAAGTTGTTTTGAATTATAGCAGGTTATGTTTAACATTTTAAAATCTTGTTTCTCGGAATTGGTTTGGAACCCCACTGGATAACTAATAAGAATTTTTATAAATTCATTTTTGAAGAAATGAACTAATGTAAAATTACCATAAAATCATGAAGAACAGAGCTAGTTTGGTACACAGAAAGCTTAGATAATGTTAGTAATTGCTAATATTTTTTAAATGATGAAAACATTTTAAGCACATGTGAGTACAACGATCACTACTTTTTTCCAGTTTTACACAACTGAGGCTGAAGGAAGTTAAATGATTCATTCAAGCTTTTACAGCAAATATGTGGTGAAGCTAGGGTTTGAAAATGGAACGTTGGTATGGAATGGGTCATTGGCATTTAATGGCTACCTATAATAGGTATTGACTAGGTACTTTAGATACATTTTGAAATTTTAATAAAGAAGATAAAATAAAATTGGAAATTTAAATGGTAAAAAAAAAATCAGAGTACCAAATGGCGTGCAATAAAATTAATAGTGTCCTGACTCATATTTTCTCATCCCCATACTCACTTCTCAGAATTATACACTTTCAACTATTGATATTTTTCATTTTTCTGATTATTACATACATGAATATAAATAATACACTTATACTACCATATCTTGTTTCATCAATTATAGTGTGAAAGTATCTTCCTTTTGTCCTGATCCTTAATTTATAATTGAGTTGGTACTGCATTCCAGTCTTAAAAAAATTTCCTCTCAGCACCTGAAATAGTCGGCTCCAAAGAGCATCTGGTATGGCTGATAAAAATTTCTTAGCCTGCAGTGTGGTGATCTTTCTACTATTATAAACAAATGTTTTCCTTTTTCTAGAACTTTTCAACATTTCTCTTTAAACTTAATGTGCTGAAAATTTTACAAAGATCTTATTTTAGGTATGGGTCATTCCTCTTCCTCAAAACACAATGGACTTTTTCAACTTAAAGTTGCATATTCACTATGGGAAATTTTGTTCTACTGAAACATATAATTTTCTCCCATACATTTTCAATTTTTGTCTTTTTGGAACTACTGTTAATTGAATTTTGGATTTTTCTGTAATAATTCTCTATGTCGACTTTTAGTAGCTTTATTTCACAGTGTTGCTTTATATTCTGCAAAATTTAGTAACTGATTTTAGCTTCCATTTATGCTTATTTTTAATTTCTAGACACTCTTTTTCTCTCTGGCTGTTTCTGTTTTCATGAAAGCTCTCAAATCTCTTTGAGCATAATAATTAAAGATGAAATTTCTTTCCTACTCTCCGAATTATTTCTATTTCTTAATCTTGCTCTCATTTTTAAAAAATGTTGGGTGATACTTCATATTTTTTAAGAATGTAGGTTATCGGAGCCAGTGTTCTGGTTTTCAATCGCAGATCTATCACTTATTGAGTGGCTTTGAACAGTAATTAAACTTTTAATGTGGCCTAATTTCTCCACTTGTAAAATAGTGATTATAATAGTACCTGACTCATAGAGATTAAATTTTAGAGTTTAGAATTAAATAAATTAAAAATTTAAAGACATTGAATGCTGTTATGTAGTAGTACAAATAAATCAGAGCTGGAATTATTGGTTCTTTACATTGATCTGGTGATTCATGGTTTTCTGCTTTTATTGAAAATGAAGATCCACTTTATGATAGGTGGCTAGTGTGGATATAGATACCTGTAATGTGGATAGGTCAGTTTCCACAATGACTTCACCCCCAAATGGGGAAGCTTCTCAGGATGCAAATGAGGTACTTTAGCTCTGCTGGCCGACTTCACTTAACTAGGTGTGCAGAAAGCCAGAGGTCAGCTGGGCCCTCAAAAGCAAGAGTGAGGAGAGATTTTTCCTTCTCATTCAGACTGAAAGTCTTAGCTTTAAAAGAGAAGCTTGTTCACTTTATTTTTTTTGATAAAGCCCTACCCTGTTTAGCCTTGAGGTAAATACTGGGCTGCAATTCCAGTTTTTCTGCCTGCAGGAGGGATAAGGGAGTGGGATTGGAGAGGTAAAGTGAGTCGTAAGTAGAAGTTCTTTTAATCCCTCTGTTTTAGCTTCATTCTTCACTCCAGCTCTCCATGCCATCATTTCTGGGCCCTCAGTGCTACTGCTGAGTAGATTGGCGCCCACTAAGCTTCCTCAGGGGCACTGTCTGGAATGTGGATTCCTTTTCTTTGTGTCTCAGTCTGCTGCTTTCAGGTACTCCTATCTTCCTTGAATTTGTTGAAATCTCTTATCTGGTATTAACTATACACACTCCCTACCCTCCCTTTACTGTTATCAGTTTATCCCTTTCTCCACTTCTTAAGAGTCATTGAAATGGACCTGGAGGCAAGAATATAATGTGGACAGCCAAATACTAACCCCTACACACATACTTCTCTTACTTAATTTTCATTAACTTTTACAATTATGCAATGAAGTATGTATTATTATATTCCGATTTTACAAGTGAAAAATTTTTTAAGTTTTAAAATTTTCTCAAGAATGAGTGATAGCACTGGGATTCAAATTCAAGTTTTGTTAAAAAAAAAAAACAAAAAAACGCTTTTTCTCTAAAATCCAAGAATGAGGACTTAATATAAAGATAAACATTATGATTACTTAATAGTAAGCACTTATAAGAACAAATATTAATTATACAGATTTTAATACTATATAGGTAAATTATCATGAAATAGTACACAAAGCACATTGGCTAGCTTAAAACTGGTTTTGTTCCCTTAAAGCAGATGGATAATTAATATAATTCTTAGGTCATTTTACAGAGCACTGGGCATGTGCCATCTCTGTCCTTTGGCTGAACCCAGAACCAAGTCTCGTCCCTTTCCACAGAACTAAAGGATTGAGACATTCCCAAGATTTGAACACCAGAATTCTTTCAGAAGGGAAGGATCCACCGTCTAGGATGCTCTAATGCTGAAGCCTCTTACCATAAAATGGCCAAGTTCCAAAACTCTCCATTCAAAGGCCACCCGCCAGCGCTTCTGCATACCTGTTTCCTCTTGACTCCTTAAAATCCCACCCGGAACACTGGGTCAGGAGGTAGATTGAAGTGGCATCTGCCATCTCTTCATGGGTCAACCCAAGAATAATAAAGACTCCCGGCAAAAAAAAGTCTGTGTCAGTTTTGGTTTCTATACACATCAGGCAGAAGACACTTGTTCAGTAACAATTTTGTGATTTTTAAAAAAATTTAAAGTATGGATTTTTTTACATAGTGCTGGTGATAGTGTTTGGATGCTATAATTATGGCATCTGGGAAGATTTTGAGTTCTACATATGCAGGCCTATGTCATATATTCTTTGTCCAGATCCAGACAGCGTTTGTTACCAGCTTAGGCATTAGAGTCTATGCCCCAAGGAGACTCTCCATTCCTCTCCAAGGCCCTGTAGGTGGCAAAAGCCCTCAGCTATGTTTCTCCAGAAGCAAATGCAGTATGAGGTAAAACCAAAGTTAGTTAATCCAAAACTACCACTCTAACACAGGACTGAATCATTATCTCAGATTTATATTTTCTCTTTCAAAGATATGATGAGAAAAAAATGTTAAAAGTCTACTCAGATTTATATGAATTTGTAGTGAAAACATTACTACTAAATATAACAAGCAATAACTTTTTGCATTTAGATTTGAGAAAATGAATATGGTGTTATTATTATTCTAAAAATTACACTCTATTGTCTCACGACAATCTCTCAGTAAATACAATCTGAGAGGAAAATGAGATTATCTCTGTATTTAACAAAAAATGCAATATTAAAGTGATGAGTCCAGTTGCCCTCAGTCTTATTGTTGAGAAAAGTCATCAAACCATGGGCTCTGATTCCTTTTTTGCTGTTAGATAGAATTTGTGATTTTAGTACTTACAAAGAAAAGATTCTGGAAGATAAAGCATGTATGTTTCTTCTGATTATTAGTGACTGTAACTAGATTTGTTCTTTATGACCATATGACTATTAAGAACAAATCTCGTCTGTGATTATTTCTTTCTCTTAATATGGCTTTGACAATTTAAAAATGTTTAGCAGTTTGCACATGAATCAAACTGAAAAGGAGAAATATAGATATTCAGAGAAAAAAATGACAGAAGAAAAAGAATTTCCTAACCAAGTCTGAAAATACTATTACTGACCCAGATTTCTAAAAAGACAGTGTGTTAATACAATTTTAAGTTCCTACTAGTGTCAGTTGTTACTAGTCTCCTGCCCAATATCATTAGGATTTTTCTTTATATGAAAAAGGTCTGATTTTTATTGCTCACATACAGCACCTAGTTGGCATTAATTAATTAATGTGAGAATTTTCTATTTTTTAGCTGAATATTTTATTAGCCATCCTTTCTATTTATTAACATTCCTATGTTTTTCTTATTTAAATATATAAATCTATGTAGACATGAGAAATTAGAAGTGGGGTCCAGTTTTTGCAAAGTCAAAGACTGCAGTTGAATTGAGAAATAATATCATGTATTCTAACAACTAGTGCTGTAGCCAAAACATGTCTGCTTACATTCTTTATTTCTCTTAAGTGGCATTTCTTGTGAAAAATTTATTTGTATTGCTACAGTCAGAGGAAAGTACACTCAGCAGCAAGTTGGACATGGAAGGTTTTCTGAAAGTATAAAATGCACATGTTCTGACCATCGCCATCTCTCTCAGCTCCCATTTGAACCCCAAATTTTAAACACTTAAGAAGCATCAAAAATTTAATATTGCTGTTTACGATATATCATCTTTTGATTTTAAGAACACATGCAAGGAGCCAGGATTTGCCAGCAAGGAGCTCAGTTATAGAACAGATGAGAAGCTGGACATCTTCACTTTCAACTTCTGTTGCAGTATGATCAATATCACTTATTTTTTGTAATGTAGTATAATTTTATGCCTATTTAGGGATGGCTAGTTATTATAAAATAAATTGGTGTCCATCAAAATGTGTTCAAATACTATATACTTGTTCCTATAGTAATATGATTAAGTCCAAAATAAATCCCCACTGTAAACTACCCACAGTTGAGTTGGGAAAAATAAGATCTTTATATTTGGTTGATTTACTTCTAAAGACACTCTATAAATGAAAATAGAATAGACCTCTCTCTCACATTTAGAGTTCAAGTGTGTTTCAGATTACCTTTCAAATATATACAATTCAGTTAACTTGTTTAAAACATATTGATTCCCACTGGGCAGCTCCACCTGGGAGGAACTGATTTCTATCTAAGTATGTAAACTTTTGCTTTTCCTCTGGACTCACACACACACACACACACACACACACACACACACACACACACACGGAGTGAATGTTTTCACATTGAAACTGAAGATGTAAATGAAGGCCCGAAGTCTCTGTCTGGTTCTAGTTACAAGGTCTGTTTGTTGACATCACAGATGAAGGCCTGCTGTGTCTCTGGCTCTGTCTACTCCATTTCCCCTCTAATTAGGCTTTGCCCTCAATTAAGTTAATGATGCAACTTTTCCTATAGATCATTTGCCCTTTCAATCAATTAACGGAACATGAGGGTGCATCCCTCCTTGGCTTGGACGCATTTGCCTGCGGGTATACTGTTTAGCTCCCAGAAGCACCACATAAGCAAAAGCAAGATATTTACCGCCGTATCACATATTATCCCTAAGGACACCAGGCCTAATAAAAGCCTTAACTAAACTGTTTCATTACTGATTTGTGTCAGGGTAAAGAATTTATTGAAATACTAGAACAGGTCAAATATGTTGATGGGTGTTATGAATGTAAGGTAGTTCAAAATAAATTTAGAGTCAATATTTTAAAATAGCAAATAAAAAACTCTTGCAATGTCAAATACAATTATGAAACACACACACACACTCACACACAAACACATACCACCCTAGATGACCCGGACAAACCATTGGGGTTTTCAATATTAATGAGAAAAATAAAAATGGTCCTTCTCAGACAAGAAACTTCTATTTTGTCAGTCTGCACTTAGAGATTATGAAATGGATTTAAAAATAACAATTTTCAATAATAAAGATAAGCATGCTGAGATTATTATGGAACTGCTATGTTATCTGTACCGATTTAAATGCTGCAAAGACCAAGATTTTAAGATAAAATTAACTAATGCTTTCTTAAAATGTGTGACAATTTGGTTAAGAAAAAAATGAATATGAAAGTTTAGCATTTTACTGAAAGAGACATAAACTGGCCACAGACTTCTACGTAGATGAGAAACTCTGGCTCTGTATGGATCGTGAACCCCCTCCTCATCACCCCAGAAAATTATTTGTAAACATAGGCATGTCTTCATATAACTTATTATTTTTTAACTGTAATGTTTAGTATTTACTTTTAATAAAATGGAACTTGGCTTTTAGTAGAAACTTCACATAAAAAGAAATAGTTTCACTAAAAAGTTTAAAAAATATTACATTACTAAGAGAAGCCGAAGAAATAGGGAAGAGAGCATTGAATAAAAACTATTTCAAATAATATAAACTTATATGAATTAGACATTAGAAAATCACTGCACCCATGGCATATAGAAGATTCTTCTCCAAAGATGTTGGATACGAAGGATACATAGACCATTGTTTTAAGGGGATAATATGAGAGATTTTCTTCCCTGTCAAAATTAAGGATTGAGTGAGTCCTTGGGTTGTTTCTCTTTATTCCTAAGGACCTCTAATCTCTGGTCTGTGCATGTGTGCCCAGGTGAGTATTACCTGCTTTACACTGTAACCTCCATCAAGGCAGAGTCTATGTCAAACCCTGTGTATACCAGAGCGTTATCACACCTGGAGAGAGGAGGCAGGGCACACATGTAGCTTTAAATTTCATGCCATATGTGGACTTTAGCCTGAAGGGAGCCATAGAGGGTTTTAAAGTGCTCTGCATAGTTTAGGTAATGTGCATACCAGTCTAGAGGGATTAGATACTCAACTAAGCCTCTGATATAAGTGAAGGCAATAGTAGGTTTGCCTGGGTGTCACATTCATATCTGTTCAAGCCCAGAATGCCCAAATCATAACTCATTATTTCCCCTCAGGGACAGTGTTCATCTTCTAATTTGTTCCTCTGGCAGCCACACAGGGAAGCAACAGCCACTCTCAGAGCACCTTTGGGACAAGAGCAATAGAACCACTTTACACAGGTCCAGTTAGAGTTAGAGAAGGGGAAACAGCTCAACCCGAACCACATAGCCAGTTAGGCATTGAAATCGTTTTCCAGTCCAGTTAGAAATCACTTTACATCCAGGTTCTTCCTACATAATCCAAGTTAAATGATAGTTTATGGAAATAAAAGAAACAGAAGCATTCATGTTACTTTGGGATGTGGGATCAGGGTGAGAGTCCAGGGGACAAGCGTGAATTGCAATGCTGATAGACACCACAGGAAGAGCTGGATGCTGCCTGTATATGGTTTCACTCAAGAGGAGAGGGACTCAGGGAAAGAAACAAATGAGGTTCTTAGAACCATTCTCAGGAAGATATGTAAGTTTACACTTAATGGGGCAAAGGCATTTTAAGCAGTTATGACCTGGGGAGTATCAATACTGTAGCCCCTGGTACCAAAGGCGTAACCCAAGTGGTAAAACAATTATGCTGATATTCCACGGTCATTTTATACAATTGATTTGATCTTGGGTCAATGAATGAATAATTAATTTTATTGCTTTTATTACTTCTTTAAGAATTTAGAGAGTATTAGCTGGAAAGGGGGCAGTTGATTCACAATTCAGATATATATGTATCCTGAGTTCATTGATAATATTAAAAACAAACAAAGCTATCTGTATGTCTGTGGGCCACAATCTATTTCATGTTCTTTTCTTTGTGATCATTATTTCACTTGGAACTTCATCTGGCCTTTCTCAAATTACTGAACTGTTCCTGAGACCCAACTGATTCCATTTCATTTAGTGGATTTGGAGCCTTGATGCACTAGCGTTTAAAATAGACACAATACTGTTTCCTCTTTGAGCTAATGGCATAGTGCTAGACAACAGAGCAATAGACCAATAAAAGATCTGGGAGCCAAAAAATTTGATGCCCTCTTCAAACACCTTCTTTATTTTGCTTCCTGTGAATAAATGCCTTTCTCACTCTCTACTGGTTAGTCTACCCCCTAAAAAGACTCTTAAGTTAGGTTCTTGATCATTTGGCTGGTTCCTTACCTATGAAGTATCAAGGCAATGACGCCTCCATAAATATCTTTAATTTGTACCATTTTCTTGTTTATTTTTTTTCTTAAGTACCTTTGGCCATGGTGTTCTTATCTTATTATAGGTTATACAATTAGTTGTTGAAAAATTCACTACTAGTCTATATTTATAGTGGAGAAAATCTTGTGGTACATATTAGAGATACTTTAGGTAAGTTTAAAGTTTGTATTTCAGCTTACTTAAATAGATTGATGATGCCAAAAATATTGATCAATCTAGAGAAGTTCATATTTTGCCCTTTTTCCAGTTAACTTTTGATATTACTTTTTTTTTTTTTTAATAGTTAGTCTTTATATCCCTATATAGATCATGGTTAAGCTAATTGTGTGGACAGACATTCTTTGAATTTAAGCAGACAACTTTCCTCCAGCCTCCTTTGGTTGTACATCATCATTTCTCAATGTACTGCCTCTTTAGTGGCCCAATTCACTCTGGACCAGCCACCCTCAGAAAGGCATTTTTGGGTTTTTATCTCTATTCTCAAGGTCTGTACTCTTTTCTTCTTCTGAAGGTTCTATAGATTTCTTCCCATCTCTTCTTTCCTGGGATGGGAAGCTTTATAATTCTCTTTTGTGATCTGACACTTTTCCCTGGATCGTTACCAACAGTTTTTATTTTTAACCCCAAAAATAACTGATGTTATTTTTAATATCAGTTCTAAAACTCGGGAACATAAAAAAGTGGGTTTTAATATTGATGATACTTGACAAAAATCAGTACAAACATATTTTAAATCACTTTACCATCTCCTTATGAGGTGACTGTGTGAGAAAAAAATTAAGATTCAGAGAAATTAAGTTTTATAAAGTCACACATTACTAAGTGGTAAAGTCAGATTCAAACTGAGATCTTTTTGCTCAAAGCCCCAAAATCATCAAATATCTCAGAGAGACAAAGCGAATCGAAGACTGCAGTTGTCACTCACCGGAGATGACCCTGGGATAGGTCATAAATGACACAGGGCTATTTACTTATATATAAATAAATTACCCAGGGCTATTTATTTCTATATCAAAATGTTCTCCATGCTGGCACTTCAGAGCTTTCTGTGCATTTTTATATCATCAGTTAACCCATCCTAGAAAGAACTTTGACTCCTGGTTGCTGAAACAGAAGGAAAACTGGATTTCTAGACCAAATCAGATAACTGAGACTGCCTAATGACTAAACTCAATTTTATTCTCAACTTTAGGTCAATAGGTACTAGCTTGAGGCTGAATGCTCTTTACCTGAGAAAGTAAAACAAAAGTGCTTTAGCACTAACTGTATAAGAGCTGCCACATTCTACTCTGAATGAAGTTTTTAACTGGTTTCTGGGTTGTTAAGTTGGACAAAATGAGTAATGAGGAAACATGTAACAGAACACGTAATTTGTACTATGAGTTTTCTCAGATTGTTTATGTGAATACTTTTGGAAACCTTAAGAGCCATTTGTTCCTGTTGCAGTAAGATTGTAAACTCTTCACATAATTACTATGGCTTTCTTATTTAAAGCAGTGATGAGTGTCTTTCTTTCCACCTATACCTATTATCTGTCCCCACGCTCTCACACACTTTTAGATCATGTCTTACGTATATACATAGATGTAAATCTATTTAAGATTTGAACATGAAGAGTCATTTAAAAAATACTGCAACACTTACATATGCAAACGAGTGCTGCTCCCGACAGAGTAGTTTGATATCTTGGGAAGCCACATAAATCATGACTGTATTGTTATAATTCTAACTTTTTACTTATTTATTATTTTTTCCTCTCCTTTAATCCCCCTCCAACCACTCCACCCACCCTTCACCTGTGAATGTTGCTGTTTTCCCTTAAGAACTGGATCTCTGAAGGCGGGGTGTCTCCTCCCACATGCTCACTGTGTGTACTTGGGGCCTGGTCCCCCCCTCCCCACCCCCAAGGCCTAGCGATTCGGGGGTATGGTCTGTGTCTCCACCTGGAGCTCGAACCCAGGACCTTCTGCATATAAAGCAGACATGCTAACCACTGCTCTATGGAGCCACCTCTAACTCTAACTTTTTAGAATTTATTTTTTTGACTCTCTTCCAGAACCCTTGTAATTTTGGTGAAAACTCGAGTTCAGGAAGACACTGAATAAATTAGGGAAATCTCTTTATGTTGTGCTTATTGATTGGGGGCAGCATGGCCGATATGGGGTGGGGGTTGGGGAGGCATGCAGTCTTTTAAAGAAAGCAGTGAGCTTGCATGGCTTATGAACTATCTCTAATTACAAGTGCAGCAATACAACTGACTTCTTTAAAATTCAGTCATCATCAATACTGTCCAAGCAGAGGTAAGATAACTACCAGAGGTATATCTTCACCTCTAATATTTTATTCTAATGCTAGATTCCTATGTCCAGCTATTTGATAGTTTCACATAGATGGCAGCCAAAATCAAACTTTTAATTTTCCTCCCTCAAACATATTCCTCTCAGTCTTTCTTATTTTAAGAAATAGCAGTACCGTCTACCAAAAACCTAGAGACCATCCTTGATCCATCTCTTGCCCTCATATTCCTATACATAATTAATCAGCAAATTCTATCAACTATATCTGCAAAATATATCTTTATCTATATACTTTTCTTCATTCTAAAGCTACCTGTGGCCCCATTTATCTCTTGCCTCAATGATTTACTTGATCATCTTCCTAACTTTTCTCTTTGTTTTCCCTCCTGGCTACTTAGAATCTGTCCTCTATACAGAGACCAGAGTGAAATTTTTGAAACTTAAACTGCATCATTGTCCTGATTACAACTCTTCAGTGACCTTTCACTAAAACATAAAATTTATTCTCTCAACAATTTTTTCTTTGCAGTAAGTTAGGGGAATTCTTTAAATAAATATATGACATCCACAATCACCCTAAGACTCTGAACCCATTTTGTATTACTCTTTCTCTCCACCATGAAGCTCCAGCCATGCTGATTTTCTTTTGCATCCTCAAACATACCAAGCTTCGTTCTCTTTTGAGGCCTTTGTACTGGCTAGTCTCTTTCCTTGGGATCTCTTTCTCTGATCTTTAGTTGTCTGGTTTATTTTTGTGATTTAAGTTTTCAACTTAAATATGACTTCTTTATGACTTATGTGTTCTGTAGGTAGCTTGAATGGTGGTACATGTTCTAATCTTGGAAACTGTAAATGTAGACTCATTTTGAAAAAGGGTCTTTGAAGATGTAATTAATGATCTTGAAGTCAGATTATCCTATATTACCTAGGTGAGCCTAAATCTAATGACATATGTCTTCATAAGAGACATACAGAAGAGGACAGGTAAAGACATTCAAAATATGACTCCACTTTATCAATAGAAAAACTCCACTGGTAGAGGAGAGACAAAAGTTAAAATGAACCAAAAAAACAAAAAATGTAGAAAGGGACATAGAAAAGTTTACTTATAACCTTGATTTGAATAACAATACTAGATATCTTAGCAAATGGAGTAGTAACGGGCAAGAAATATTTCTCAACACACATTAATTAAACAATTAGTATTTGCCAGGAACTCTTCTAGATATGGGGGAGATAGACCTGAAGAAGTTGTAGCCCTTGCTTTCATGGTGCTTACAGCTTAAAGGGAAAGACAGACACCATGTGCATAATAAGTATGCTTAGTATGATGCTGAGAAATGGCAAGTGCTTAGGGACTGTGAATCTGGGGATCCAATCTGATGGTTCATCATGAAAGATTGCAGAGACCTCTAGGGCTCCCCAGGATTGCCCAGCATTGACCCTGGAAATGATTTAGGGCCTATAGTTAATCATAGATCATTTCTAACGTGACTTGAGCTTCTAGGATGCTGTATAGAAAGAAGAATGTGCTGAAGAGGTAGAATAGCTAATTTTCTTCCAAAGTTTTAGTGTTTTAGTCCTACCTTTGTAATGTTGCAAAATATTTGTACAATCCACCCTCCTTACACCTAAGAACAGGGACTCTTTTGGGCAAAGCAGAGCATTTATAAAATAAATATCCTTCCACTAAAAAGTAGAAATTAAAAAAATTTCTAATAGCTAAAACAGTTATCTAACAAGTTAGAAAGACAAAGAAGAATTTTATTTTTGGTTGGAATGACCAAAATGCATGGATAGCGATAATAGTATTGATTGAAACTAAATCTTGGAAAAAAATGCAGTCTGGAAAAGGAAAGGCAATGTTGTTTGATCTCTATTATCTCCATCAAAGGCTTCTCTAATTCACAGTTTGACAGCATTTTGTGAGTGGCATAGACCATTTCACAAAGCTGTAATTTAACTTAAGAAGAAAAGAATAATTAACAAGGTGCATCATATAGAAATATTTGTGAACTGAAAGAAGTGAAAGAAAACAATGAAATCCTAAAAGACTGCTTTTTTTTTTAAATAAAATTTTCAGCTTACAAACTTCTTGATATTGTTTGAATGTATGTGTGGACATGCATACACACAAGCCAGATCTAATATGCACAGCATCATTTTGTATGGCTTACTGTATAAGCACACACATAATGATGGTTAGATTAAGAGTTTCATTCCTGGTATAGCATTTACTCTGCTTCATATAGACTGAGCTATTATTACAAACTAGGAGTCTTGCTTTGGTTGAGAGAATAAATTCTGCTAAAAGTGAATTAGAACACTTTGAAATTTTAGATTAAAAATATTTGAAAATCTAGAGATTTCTTGACCCAGACTGAGATATGGCTTTACAATATTAAAGCCATTATTATTCACAGAACAGTCATTTAACTGATAGTTATTCTGATCATCTATTTCCCTTCTTCATCTACTAAGCAGCCTCATTACATTTGCAACATTTCTTTGAAATGTTTTATCTAAAAATTAATTTAAAATTTGAAGTCATTCCATGATACAATGTGAGTTTTTGTTTGTTTGTTTGTTTGTTTTTTAAGGTGTTGGAATTACTCAATTCCTCTTCCTCAACAGTAAAACAGGTGAGAAGACTCAGGTTCATTTCCATCCTTTAATACTTCAGGGAAGCCCTTCTCAGAAGGATGCATAGAAAGCACTTAGCAGAGTGCTGAAGACATTATTCAGTAAATGCTAGCAATTCACCAATTTAATAAATAAGCAATTTTAATACATTTATTAGTGGTTCATTTCAAATGAAATTACAATCAAAACTGATTTCTTTTTTTTTCTGTTTCTGTACTTCATCTCTATGACTATTTAGCAAAGATTTTTATTCATGTTTACGGAGTGGTAAAAAGGATGTTATCAGTTTTAATAAAGAGATATACTTTAGTTACTGTTTGTTGCAACACTTCTAGTGTAGTTAATTGACACAAATTTCAATACTTGAAAGCCAAAGCATAATCCATTTCAGAAAAACACTTGCAAGTGACCCTTGATCTTTATTTGATCAGTTACAGTTAAAATAATTCCTTTTATTTTATCATGTTGACACCCATCTCAAGAAATCATAACCATCAGCTGTACAAGAGATGAGTTGTAGCTTAAATGAAGCATTCATACAATAATTCAAATAAATCTAATATTTATAATTTCCTATTACTTGACTTTAGTATGTTTTTAATGTCTGTCTGTCTATCTGTAATCTATCTATCATTTATCTACCTTCTTCCTAGGATTACATTGGCCATGCTTATCGTATTTATCTAAGAAAGTATGAAGAAACATGTAAAATAGTATATTTTATTCTGGGCTACTTTGCAAGGGAAACTTGATTCTTCAGTGAAATAGAAGGGTCTTCTTAAAGAAACATAATGATGTCTCACAAGGAGGCCACGGTTGTAACATTTAGTAGGGGAAGTGAGAATTTATTTTTCAGTTGAAACTCTGAGAAAAATTTTTAGATAGAAAGAGGAAGGTATAATTACGTGGTTTGGAATTTGGCCAGGGCACTGGAATCCATACCTCTTCACTTTCAAGATGTGTCACAGACTCTTTAATTATCCAAAGTGGATCAGGACCTCTGTTTTCTGTCTATTCCATCAAAAAGACAACACACTTTGTTACCCATTTACCCATTGCCTCTTAGAATTCTAAATTTTACTGAGTAAAATGCAGAAATTATCTTAGTCTCTCCTAATAATTTTTTTTTTTTTTTTTTTTTAAATCCTAACTTACACAAATGGCAAGGTGGAGATGAGTACAAGTGTCCATGGGGTTTTAGGGCAAAGGCCTGAGGCTGCTACCTGCTAGGAATCAGACTGTCTGGGCTCAATGTTGACCTCGGCTGCTTATTAGCTGCTTAGTAACTTGGATGTGTTAGTTAACATTAACTTGAACTTCAATTTCCTCATCTATAAAAAAATTAATATTTATCTTTTTTTATATAAATGAGATAGTGTTCAAAAAGTTCTTAGTCTCATACTTGGGAATAGCAAACAATTAACAAATTTTAAGTATTATATTTATCATTTCCAAGGCCTTCTCTAGGTCTTAAACCCAGCACATAGTAGGGCATGCCCTATGGAGAAGTGATAGGAGCCCAGTTAAGAAATATAAATTATAGCCTGACTGTGAAGAACTTTGTACAACAGCCTAAGAAGTTTAGATTATTATCCTGTGGGCAAAGGGGAGGGAATCATTGAAGAGTTCTAATCAGGAGAATGACAAGATGACATTTGTGTCTTAGAAATAGGGCTCTAGTTTCAGGGTAGAGGAGGGATATGGGTTGGAAACAGTCTCAGAAATATTACAAAGTCATCTATCTCCTCACAATGAGTATGAACCTAATTTAGTCTCAGTTATTGAATTGTCCTGCAATGCTTTGATGCCCCCATTATCCTTTGAAAGACATAACAGATTTTTTTTTTCATCTTTATGTAAAATGACCTCAAACCTGCATTCATTTTTTTTTTTTCTGCATCCCTTCCCCAAACCAGGCTGCTTTAGCTGTCTGCTTCTACATTTCAACCTGCTTATTTGTTATACTATTTTTACTTCTTATTTGTTACTTTTGAGCTATTGTGAGCAGAAGATTCAGATAGCCAAACTTCTTAGGACTATGTCCAAAACAATACTTGCCTGGCTAATAGAAATAGGGTTTCAATACAGAAAAATTTACACTTACCAACATTCAATTGATACATCATTGTTGATATAAAACAAGCTACAGATGAAGGCAAAAGTATTACAACTCTGACCATCACGAATGGTATATAAACGCCACTTGAGTGCTCTCACTGGGATATGGGAAAAATGAGACAAGGTCACTCACATTTCCATAAATTGACGCCCTGCTCTAAAGCAAAGGAAGTGAATCAAGTCTTTGCCTTGTTTCTGAGCAATATTTTTCTCCACTGTACGCCATGCCTTTCTAGCGATTGGCTCTTTATCTCTATATTCAGAGCAGAAACAAACCCCCTCAAAATTATTCTTTCATGGCAAAGCATTATTGATTTCCTGGAAATTTATATGATTTTATGTTGGATGTAGCATTGAAGTATTATCATGTAAGAATATTAGAAAAATTAGGTCATTGATTTAACTGACCTAACACGAACTGTGTGGATTATAGGACAAAGAGTCAACCCTAATAATGCTAGTAATAGAAAAAGTAGAATATAGATGGAAGTTGTCGAGCTCAAGGCTGGGCTGAGATACTGAGAGTCAAGATGTAACTCCAGGGTTGCGATGTAAAGTTCCTCTGTTTGATAAAGATCATGGGACAGGTACAGAAGGACAAATCCAGAAGGGACACATGAAAATATCTAGCATGGTCAGAGATAAGGGAAACTGATAGACAAGGAATAGAAGATATGAACACTGGTAGCCTGAAGTCCAAGGGAACAGTAAAAAACCTAGAGAAAATACAGGACTGAAGAAAAAAGAAACACATTTCAGAGCTCCAATCAGGGGTGCCAGAACCTAGATCCCAATAAGTAAGAACAGTTGTTTTGTCATTCCATAGTCTCTCTCCGCTTTCTTGCAGCAAGAGCCAATGAGAGAATGACCCCCTTGGACACTCTCTATTAGTGTCACAGGTTCATTTTACTGTTGAAGTTAAGAGTGGCTGGTAGGAGTAGCAGCCCCTCTGGCACTGGCCTTGATGCTGGCTGTGGAGAGTGAGTGTACTGGGGAAGTGTATTAGAACAATAAGGGGGAGATGACCTCAGGTGCAGAGCTAGAGGGGGCGGCCCCGAGGTCTTAGGAGAGATGCTTAAAGTCTGCTAAAGAAAGATGCAAGAGCACCAAGGCAAATTAGACTTCTTCACAGTTTTGCTAAAGACCTATCCCTAATTTTAGAACTATTAACTGGTTTATTAAGTTCTCTACTTTGAAACCTCTAATCAAGGAGTGTACTGCCAAGTTCCATAGATCTTTTCAAAATACACCTTGTTAAGTGTCATCAATAATAAAAGTGGTGCTATGTTCTGTGAAAGCCTATGCTTGAAAGTGGATATGTGATGTTTTCAACAATCTTATACAGTTTCTCACAAGTCACACATCAATAATGCATTAATAGTGCTTTAGAATAATTCCCAAATCTGTTGCCATTAAAAACTGTTGTCTGTCTTGAATAGATGTCTAATTTGAAAGGAAATAGCTTCACTTTCAAATATTCAGCTATAAAAAATTATATGTATGTATACATTTATGAATAACAGACTCTTCAGAAGAATTTTCAATGGAGAAAAAATATCAATCTGTTTTTCAAAGACATGATACAATAGTCTGGCATATATATTTTACATATAAATAATTCATTTACATAATTTATCTGATCATTTGTATTTTAAGTCTATTATGTTCAGTATAATCAGTATATTTAGTAATCGCAATAAACTATATATAAGAAGCAAAGATGAATAACAGTACTTAATTCTTCCATTGAATCAATTTCAGTGCAGTTTAATGGAATCCATCACTAATATTTCAAAAAGGAATCATCTTGCTGGCAAAACCATCCCATACATAACAAACAACCAACCTTTTCTCCCTCCCTTCCTCCCTCCGTCCCTTCCTTCCTTCCTTCCTTCCTTCCTTCCTTCCTTCCTTCCTTTCCTTCCTTCCTTCCTTCCTTCCTTCCTTCCTTTTCTTCCTTCCTTCCTTCTTTCCTTCCTTCTTTCCTTCCTCTTTTTCTCCCTCTATCTCATTCTCTTTCTCTCTTTCTTTCTCTACCAGAAATGTTATTATCCAACATAAAGCCAATGGAGAACAAACAGCTAAAAATCATGCATCTGATAACTACTTCTTGGATGTCCAATCGGTGCTGTGATAGATGCAGTACAACTGTGGCCTAGACATAGACCTTACTGTCATCATTTATAGGTTATTGTGGATTCAAACAAGAAGAAAAGACATTTCAATACAGCACAAGGAGACCTGAGAGACATGACATGCTATACGAAAATGTAGAAGAGCCACAGAAACTGTGCTTGGGGGTGAGGAAGTTCTCCAAGGATGTGGCATCTAAGTGGAGACCTATGAATGAATAGGAGGCACTGCTCGTGTTGGAATAGGGGAGGGAGAAAGGGAAAAAAAGTGTTCTTGGCAGAGGAAATATATATAAAAACTCAGAAGCAAGAAAGAGCATAGAGAATGTGAAAGAATCTTAGATTTGGAGGCCTACAGGTCAGTGGGTGATGCATGGAGCACAGTGCTGAGAAAGAAGGTGGAGAGGTTTTCTAATAAATTCTATGGAGTTTGGACTTTATTCTAAAAGTGAAAACAGAAATGCTCATGAATACATTCTGTATGTTTATCATGTCCAGTTTACCTAAATATCTAGAATACCTCCTAACCTCTGTTTTTAAGAGCATCCTTGTGAAAATTAAGACTCGCTTAGCAGCAGGGATAGAAGGAAACATCTAGTTTGTAGAAGAAGAGCCACAGATTTTGATTTTGATTTTTTTTTTTTCTACAAATGGCTAAAATGGTGTTACAGTATTCAAGTGCAGACTCAATAGAAATATTTTGGAAGTATAATGTAAGCTATTTTAACCCTGAATTATATAATATTTGAAATTACATAAAACTTCTCCAGGTGGGGGTTCCAGAAACCCTTAAGACCTCTGTGCATGCTGCAGCAATTGCTGCCCAAAGAAACTCCCTGAATAAGGGGAGGCGGGCCACCAGGAAACGGAAATGAAGAGTGCTGGAAGGCGGTACGCAAGATTGCACAGACACATCTGCCCAGATGCGACGGGTAACTGAAATGATGCAAAGATTAAATGATATTTTTTGTCTATTTTCTTTTGTGTTTTTGAGCACTATCTAATGTAGTGACATTTGAATATTCCCAAATGAAGAGAAAATCATCTCCATTACTCCGTGGATAGCACTGTTTAGAGCACTGTTCTTAGTTTGTTTTGAGTACATGGAGCATTTTAAGAAATCATTGCATTTTGACTCTTGACCTCTGAATATGCAATATGTATATAAATGTAATCGCACACACACAAAATTCTACCTAGAGTTTCAGAAGGCTCACAGATTTCCATGGTGCATCTATGGACCCAGATAAATAATATAATAATAATGACATTGACTGATTATATACTGTATGCCAAAGCTCAGCTGAGCATTTCATATGCCTGATCTCATTCTACCCTCACAATAATTTTTTGATATAATTGCTATTATCTTCATTTTAAAGATGAGCAAACTGAGGCTTGGAGAATTTAAATAACATGCCCAAGTTTGTTGAGATAAAATTAAAGGGTGTCATTAAAGCCTAGACAGGCTATCTCCAGAGTCCAAGCTTTTAATCCCCAATCACATTTGCCATTGAACAATACAAAATGATATACAAATAAGATTACCCTCAGAGCCAAGAAACACAGTTCTCATTCTGGTTGTGTTCTTCAAAGTCAAAATAAAATTTTTAAAATCATTTTAAGAAATCAGAAAATGCATAGGAGGAAAACAATATTAAAATCATCCATAATCAGCAACCCAGGGACATATATTAACATTGCGAAGTTCATCGAATGATGTTATGTGCAGAAAACTAGACTTAGGGTTTTACAAACATCATCTTACTTGGTCTGTATAGTATTAACCTATGAGGGATCCTACTTTTACCCCAACTTTACAGAGTAGGGCACAGGCTTATGGTGAGCCAGTAATTGATTCAAAATTATGTAGTCAATGATTATGTGATAAATCCAGAAATTATAATTCAGTCTATTTCATTGCAAACTCATGCTCTTACTCAATTTGCCATGTTGACTCATTTCCTAATATACCTTTAAAATATTTTTTTCTAGGCATAGATATTCATATGTAAATGAATGTTTTAAAAATAGAGTGCACTGGACACATAATTTTATAACAATATATTAAAACTTTCCATGTCAATATATACAATAGTCACAAATATATTTCTAGTTATTTTATAAAGTACTATATCAGCAATCTGTTGGTAAGAAAAATTTACCTAAAACTACTGGGCCATCTGCTGCTCCAGCCCAATCTTCCTGTAAATAAATTATGCTGTAATAAATTCTGTTATAGTCTATGGAGTTGCCTGCTTCGTCTTTCGATCCAAAGATACCTTGTCGTAATGATGACCATTACACAACTGTTCCACTGTGGGACACATATTCACATGACTCTAAAAAACATATTTCAAAGAACAAGATAAAACTATTTGGCTGATTTTTTCCCTACAGAATTCTGTTTTAAGTACTTTAAACGAGGACAACACTGTTATTATGTCATTTTGTTCATAGGAAAATAAAAGTCTACACCAAAGTCTACAATATTTTCCAGATTTGTAAATTAACAAACCTGATGAGATGCATCTGCTTTTAGATGTAGACAACACAAGGAGAATGAATCACAGAGCACTTTAGAAATGCATGTAAGTGGCCCCAAAGAAAAGGCTAATAAGCAAAGGGAGGGCCCAAAGCCAGGTCCTACCTGAGAACAGAAGAAAGGGAGCTGAGTGGGTCTGCATGAAAGTGAATTGACCTTAGCTTGGGGCTGCCAAGTTAGGAGAAGTGGAAAGGAAAGACAGAAGATCATCAGAGGCATAAAAAAGAAGAAGAATGAAATGCAAGAAAGGTCACGAGGAAAAAAAACTATATATATGTATGTATATATATGAAAACAAAAGAGAACAAAGAGACTAGAGCTCACCACAACAAACCAAAGGCTGAAGAGGAAATGGTATCAATTTTTAAAGTTCACATAAGAAAACATACCTACTTTTAATCAGATCCTCTCCATTTTTCCTTACAGCAATGTTCCATTTGGCTGGACAGCTCGCTAACTGATTACATATGCCACCACCTCTATAACTTTCTTTAAATTATCCCTGGTTTGAGTATCTTTTGGAAACCTTTAGTAAATGCAAACATTGTTTTTCGTCCTTTTGAATGATTTCTATCATAGCTTTAAAAGGTTAGGATCTTAAAAACAACTCTTTTTAATTGAAAATAAATAGCTTATATGAGCTATAAATATTTTATAACCATTACATTTATTCAGCAGAGTTCGTTGATTGCTTCCTGTGTGCCAGGCTTTGTTTGAGGTGCTATGTTTTTGCCTGCTTTCAGTCAAGTGACTATAAAGACCTTACATAAACTATCAAGTAATATTCACTGTTTTAAAAATGTAAATAAACTTTATTTTAAAACAGTTTTAGATCTACAGAAAAGTTAGAAAGATAGAGGAAAGAGTTCTCATATAACTTTCACTCAGTTTTGCTTATTTATATTAATATGGTACATTTGTTACAATGAAGAACCTAATATTTGTATGTTACTATTAATTAAATGCACTTCATTTAGTTTCATTTGTTTTTCCCCTGGAGTTTTTTTTTACTGTTTGAGGATCTCATACAGGACACCACATTACATTTAGTCTTCATGTCTCCTTAGGCTCCTCTTGGCTGTTAACAGCTGCTTAGACTTTCTTTGTTTTAAATGACCTTGACATTTTGGGAGAGTACGGGTTGGGTGTCTTGTAGAATGTTCTTCATCATTAATTTGTCTGATGTTTTTGTTATAGTTAGACTAGGGATATGAGCTTTGAGAAGAATGTCACAGAGGTAAAGTGTCCATCTCATAACATAATATCAGAGGGTATGTGACACCAAAGTGCCGTATCACCACTGATGTTAATTTTGATCACTTGGTTAAGGGAATGTTTTCCAGGTTTCTCCACTGTAAAGTTAATATTTTTCCCTTTTCATATTCTATTCACTAAGTGAATCACTAAGTCCAACTGCCACTCAAACTTGGGGTAGGAGTAGAAATGAGAGTTAATTAAGCTCCATCACCTACAGGAGGAAGTATCTACATGTATTATTTAGAATTCTTATATAAGGAAAATGTATGTCTTCTCTTCTATTTCTTTAATTATCTATTTGTATGGACTAATGTACATGTGTTTTATACTTTGGACTAACTATCCAATAATATATTTTGTTGCTCTAATTGTTACAGCTTTGGCCACTGGGAACTATTCTAAGTTGGCTTCTGTGTTCTTTGATTTGTTCTTTTATTGTTTAGCACTTTCTTACTTTCTGGTACCACAAAATACCCCAGGCTCTCCTTGAATATTTCCTGGGCCAGAGAGTCATAGAACCAGTTTTTCAATGAGACCTAGTTCCTTTTATTGAAGAATGGAATTAGAAACCAAGAAAAGTAGTTTTCATTATAACATTGTAAAGATTCTTGTTTTGCCTTTGAAAAACTTTTTTTTTAAATGTCTAACCTGTTTTGCACTGGAAAAAAATAGCTTTTTTCTGCTAGTAAGTGCTTTAAGACAGCTAACTAACTATTTTTGTTGTTGCTGTTTTTGCTTTTCTCTTGAATAGTAGTCAGAGAACTGATGAGTGTTTGGTTCGACAGTCTGTGGGGATTATATTTATTATTTAAACAATTTAGAAATATTCATGGGAAAATAATTTAAAAATATTCTTATCAACAGAAACTCTTGAAAATTCTGACTATAGCTGAATCTTCCAAATTAGACAATATCAACCACCACTCAGCATCCTAATTCTTGAATGGTATAATGAATAAAGTAAATGTGAAAAACAAACATTTATTATTTTAATTATTGAAGTAGTAAATATAGCTCCCACTTATTGCAGACTATTTGCTCTGTTATTTGCTCTATATATACTATACTGATATTTGATTGTGCACTAGAAGTAAAATTTTATCCTAGAAGCCAAAATCATTTGCACAAAACAAAACTATCACATTCACCTCTATCTCATTCTAAATAATCAGAAGGCAAACATTAGATTTTAATTGTGTGTGTGTTTTAACTAGGTAAATTTTAAAAAGGACATAAACAGGTGAAACTTTGGAACAAAATACAATTCTTATATATATGGACCATAATTTCTTTATCCAATCGAAGGGTTAAAGAAGTACAAATTAGTAGTTGATAATTTGATCATGGGGATGAGGAGCACGGCAGAGGGAATGCAGTTAGCATTAATATGATGGCTAGGTGGAGGGCCAGAGGAAGGAGGGAGCAATTGGGAGGATCATTTTATGAACTATATAGGTGTCTAACCAATGTACTGTATACTTGAAACTAATTTAAATAAATAAAATTTTAAAAAATACAATTTTTGAACATTAGAAAAGGTCAAGCTATACTCTTTAATCTTCTGGTAAAAACAAAAACAAAAACAAAAACAAAAACTGGAGTTTACAAATCCTGGAAGCTTTCCCACATCTTCACCCTTCTGGTTAATGGCAGCAGTGAGATTGGAACTCAAGGCTCTTGGTTTCCAGTTCAATGTACTTTCTCCTATCTCGAAGTCAGCTGTTCAGGTCCCCATCATACTGGAGTATAACTGGTAACTACCAGAAAGTGAATGTAGAGCAAGGGAAGGTGCGAACTCTAAAATTGCTGTACACAGATCAATGCAACCTTCTCCTGGCTATGAAATACAAGGCATATATCATTAACTTACACTGCATTCTGACAGTCTACATGAGATGACTGTCTTCTGTCCTTCCTTCCTTTCTTCCTCTTTCTCTCTTTCCTTTATTCCTTCCTTCCTTCCTTCCTTCCTTCCTACATTCTTCTTTTTTCTTCTCCTTTTTTTCATTCTTTCTACTTTTCCTTCTTTATTCTCTCCTACTTGCTTCTCCTTCTCCCTTTGCTAGGCCCCACCCTAAATGTCCTATAATCAGTGAGACATCTGACATCAGGGTTAGGGCTAGTATAAGGTGGAATAGTGTCCCCTAGGCTGCTGTGAGGTCAAGGATCTGCTTGATTTAGCTGACTGTTAAAAAGTAATAAGTAATTCTACTGGAAAGATTTCCTTAGGGAGATAGTACTTAACTATGCAGGTTGACACAGAAAATACAACCATTGATATATTTATTATATTAGACTCAATAGACATAAATGACTCCATGAACTTCCTATAAAAGTTTATAAACAGTCTTGATTTCTGAATTTATCTTATATAAACAACAATAAAAATTAATTCACAGATTGGCTTTGAGTAGCATTGCTATCGGCAGCAGTTTTCCACCATGCCTTCAGCTTACAATCATACCCAGGCCCCACCCATGCCAATTAAATCAGAATATTTATGAGTGGAGTCTAAATCTCTCAATCTCTCTCTCTCTCTCTCTCTCTCTCTCTCTCTCTCTCTCTCTCTCTCTGAAACAAGATCTCTAGGAGAGTCAAACATGAAGTTTTATAAAGAGATGTGGTTGCTGCAGCATGTTATCTGAAAAGTGGATCTTGCAGGCTCTTGTCCTTAAATACGCCCTTTAATGTTTAGTGATGAAGTTTTTGGTGAAGCAGAGCCTTCTTACCCCTGTCCTTTCTTAAATTTTCGCTAAATCTTTGACCATGTTTTTAAAAGAAATTTATCATAAAGCAGAAAATAGGTATTAGGGTATTGTGTGACAGCAGGGATAAATGGACAGGTATGATATAAAAAGGATGACTCTTTTAAGTACTAGCCTTTATTATAGTTATGGTGGGATAATGCTCTCAGGAAATAATAAACACATTTGAATCCCCTTTGTTGTCAAAGTCACACAGGGATGAGCTCTAATTCCCATAATTCTTCAATTTATCTTTCATTCTTTCATTCATTCATTCAACAAAAGCAGTTGTACAGACACTAGGAATGCCTTAGGGTGTTAGACAGAGCTCCTGCCCTGCTGGGTTTAATGATCACTTTTATTTTAGAGAGAGCTGTGTTAGTGACTTTGTCTATAAGATGTAATTCGATCTGGTTAAATTCGATCCATTAATCTTATTTAGACCCAGTAGATGCCAATGAATTAGGACCATACAAAGATTAAATCTATTGAAAGATCAGGCTTTAACTTGTCTAGTACTTACTGCCTACAGGCTTCCCTCCTACAAAGTGACATGAAAGCAGCTATAGCTGAGTGATTAAGGTCATGGATCCTGAGAGAGGGCCGATGTGGTGAAAAATATCAACCGTCCACCACATCATATAAACTGTGACCTCAATTCCTCAATTATGCCAGGAGAGGGCTAGTGCTCCCCCAGCCATGAATGATGAAGTACAAACCATGCCACTGATCAGCTATATTACATAGCTGCAGTCACACAGCTTGGATCCGAAAATGTTTGTTTCTCTAACCTGAGAGCTTGGCTGACAAACCAGGCCCGGAGCTAAGGTTCCATCCATCATATTGCCATTGGATCTCAGCCTCTGACTCTGCCAGGGGAGGAGCTGGTATTTCCCAGTCACTCAGGTCAAAGATCTGAAGTTCCTCTTCTGGACAGTGACATCTAGACTTTCTGGAGTCCCTGACTACTGCCCCAGATGTGACAGGCAATGGAAGAATGGCACACCTGCTATTGCTCCTATCTTTCAGAATTTCTCTTTAGTAAATCCTGCTCTGGATGCTTGGCTGTTTGCTAGGTTTCTATGACATCTACTGACAACAGTGGGCATAGAGAGGTCATGACTCGGGGGCAAGTTTTGCCAGAGGAGTGAAAACCTTGGGAGGTGTCAACGTAAGGCACATTAGAGTAGTTTGCACAGATTGGCCTTATACAGTAGCAAAGGAGCTTGGGGAAACCCTCCACAGATAAAACAGGGGCAGAGCAATCTATCCCCTTTCAGTTTAGTGGATCAGCAGATATAACCCAGTCCTTTAGGTGCATTATTTGGAAAGCTGCCAGCACAGGATGAGTACTGCCTTTCCTGGTTCATTGTTATGGGGGTGGGGAGGATTATTGAGAGATAGCTACATGCCAGAGATAAGTACAAGGGATACAAAGACAAAGATATGAGTCCCTGTTCTTAAGCAACTATATTTTGTAAAGGAGACCAACAGTAAAGTGAGAAATATTATAATGGGATATGAAGGCAATGCTATGGAAGCAAGAAGAAAAAAAGCAAACACTGAGAAAAATCAGAGAGGACTTCACAGAGGAGGTGACATTTGAGGTGCCTCAAAGTCCCCACTTGAGGAAATCTCACACAGGACCCTCCAACCTGCATTCAGTTAAGAAACATTCAGTTAAGATACATGTTTCTAGTTGACACATGAAGCTTTTCTTGGAAACCTGGGCTCTAAATATATGGTACACTCTTGACATTTGCAAAGGAAACATCTTGAGATATTCCACCATCCTTAAATTCATGAATACTGATTAAAATGTAGAGGCTGAATAATCAGCCAGGCTTACTCAGTAAGTACTTGCTTCTAGAGATGAGCCATGTGTCAGTGCCCATAGACGTGGTTAAACTCTCAAAGGCTGCCAGTGCAAAATGCCACGAGTCTAGCATGCTTTAGAGAAGAATCTTTCAGGATGGTAGCAGGATCATCCCAATGCTCCAGAGAGGCAGTGATGCTGCAGGCCAGAGAGTGAGAGTCATTGTCTCCCAGGAAGATGACTAGGCCTGGTGGTGGAGCTTGTTGTACACTTGGTTACTTGGAAGACACAGTAGAGGCCACAGATAAGATTTGTGTCCAGCCTCATATTACATGACCTAATGAGTCATCATGGATCAAAATAAATTCCTTTCAGCTGGGAAGAATTAATGCATGTAACATTCATTGAGTACACTCATTGTGTTCTTGGCGTAGTGCTAAGAGCATCACAAATACATTAGCATATACTTGTCACAAAAACCCTGTGAGTCAGGCTCCACTTCAGAGATGAGGAAACTGTACTTAGAGGAGTTAATCAATGCATTCAAGACCATGCAAATTGGGAGCGACGGTTTGAGGGTTAATCCAGGGCTGCCTATCATCAAAACCTCTGCTCTCAGTTTTTTGACTTTTCTTAAAAACGGAGGACCATTAGTGGAGTTTGTGCAGAAAGGGAAAAGACCAATATCTTAAGAATTTGTGACTACCGGGGACATGCTCCTTTACCAGGGTCTTCACCATGCTCATTTCCTAAGTGGCCCCAGGAATTAAGAGAGGGGCTCCCATGCCAAGTGTCATCAGGAATCTGGGTTTTGTCTTTCACAGGTTATGTGACAGAAATTATACATGTCAGAGCTGAATATATGTTACTAGAAATAGATTGCTTCAGGAAGTCATATTTGTACAGTTTAAATAGAAGTGAAGAAAACTGGAAGCAAGATGCAGCATTCTAATCTGTGGTTGAATCATGCACCATAATTAAGCCTTTTCATTTCCTACTCTTTCCTTCTTCATTTTGCAAATGTCTCCATCTGTGACTCATCTTTTTTTTGCAGCAGCATTACTCCCTCATATTTCTTTTTCTTGTCTCACTATTTTCTCCATGAACTCTGTCTTTTAACTCTTCTAGGAAGATTCCATTGATTATTGAAATTATCAAAGTGGAAGGTGGAAGACACGGTTTTTGAAGAAATATTAGGAATTCATACTAAATAAATCAAGGCCTGAAGTGAAGCTGCACGGTTACAATTTAGTCATTGATGTTAATGAGAACATTATATATATAAATTAGTTCAACAGATTTTAAGAGCTTAATATTTTGCTCTATTCTGGGTGTTGGCGATATCAAAATAAGTAAGACACAAATATTTTCTATGTTATGAACAAATCCATATATTGGAGATGGTTTCTTTAGGTAGTAAGGTCATCGAATGGGTCATTCAATGCATGAAGCCCTCATGAATGGGATTAATGTCCTTATAAGAGACATGAGATGATCTCTCTCTCTCTTTCTCTGCCATGTGAGGCTGCAAGAAGAAGACAGCCATCTGTAAACCAGAAAGAGGGATTTTATCAGGAACTAAATTGGATAGCATCTTGGTTTTGGACTTCCTAGCCTCCACAAGTGTGAGAAATAAATTTCTGTTGTTTAAGCCACCCAGTCTATGGCAATTTGTCAAAGCATAAAGAGCTGACTGAGACAATGGATAAGACCAAGACATAAAAAGACAATGCCAGTAAAATGTGGTAAGTGTCATGATAGAGTTATACACAAGTCATTCACCACAGGAGCTCTTCCCACAGGTTCCAGAAAAGTTTTTGAAGAAAAGGATGACATATGAGCTCATTCATTAAACATGAATTAGAATTAGTTAGGAGAAGGCAGAGGAGTAAGGAAGTGGGGAAGGAAATTTCAGGCCCTGAAAATTCAGTAGATGAGAAAATATACTAAGGAAAAGAACCATCTAGTATGTTTGGAGAATTACAAGTAGTACAATGTCACCAGAAGGCAAAGTTACAGGTGATGGGAGGCAGGAGTGAGGCTGGAGAGATAGTCAGAAACACATTAGAAACAGCTTTTATGTCTGTTAAGAAGCAGGCACTTCATCCTTTAGGCGATGGGGTGATGGAACAGCTCAGAAGGATTTAAAGAGGGAGAATTGACATAATCACATAGTATTTTAGAGTGGTCACCTGGACGGCAAACACAAGGAGAGCTCCGAAGGGTGGAACACAAGTACCTGGGCTGCTGGTCTAGGGGAGAGGTGCTAGAGACTTGCACTGGGCCATCTTGTTGTGAACGGGGTGAGTTGGGGGTGGGGAGGGAATGTGAAACTGTCAGCACTTGGATTGTGTGAGGTTCAGAGAGGAATACAAATCTTTTCTGGGGCTTTTCTTGAATTGCTGCTTAGAATAGCAATGTTTACCCTAATAGGGATGTCAAAACCCTTCAGAGGTCTTTCTGTAGTTCTTTTTCACAGACTCATTGAACATTTTCTTCTTCTGCCTTGGGTCCAGGGATTCGATCTGCTTTCCTCTCCTTCAGTCACTTCCAGCATTCCACTGGTTCTCTGGGGAACTTTTTCCTCCAGCCTAGATGTGGCATGGGTCTTAGACTTCCCAAATATCTCCTTTGCTTGCTTGCTATCCAAAAAGATAAATCCACCTTTCTTTCACAGAACTTTCTGTGATTGCAGTTAATTAATAATGCCAAGATCTTTTGTTTAATGTTTCTCCTTTTCTTATTACCTGTTCTTGGTGGAACATGTCAGACACCAACTCTGTTCAATAAGAGTACTAAACGGTATAAAAGAGAGATTGGTGAGATCGCTGAAAAATCGGGGAAGGGAAATTGGCAGGAAGCCTGAGGTTGGGCAGCTGAAAGGTGAGCCAGATCACAGGAGGGTCATTGTCTGCCTAGAGTCATCCCTGAGACTGCTGTTGCACTGCTGGCTTCGGAACGCTGTTGGTACAACATTCTTAAAGAGTTTCTAATCACTTCTGAGTTGTTGTCACATAGGAGAGAGCATGTTTGGTCCTGGCTGCTGGGAGATGGGAATAATTATGTTCTATTAACTTCTAGGTGGAAATTTGGGAAGGAAGGCCCTCACTCTCCCCTCTAACTCTCTGAGGTTTCCTGCCTCTCCCCCTCCCTCCCCTGCCTCCCAAAAAAGGTATTGGAATTCTGAGTTTTATATCTCCTTAACTCAACATTTTTATCTTCACACATACACATATGTGTATATATTACACACATGCACAATTATTACACACCTGCCAGATAAGAAATTCCATGAGGGAAGAAAGTGTCTCGTTCTCTTTCACTGTAGTATCTTCAGTGCCAAGGAGAGTTAATATCAGATAAGAGTGGATAGTAAATACTCAGCAAATGTTTCTTGGGTGAATGGGAGAATAGATAAATGAATGTGCCTTTAAAAAAAAATTTGATCCCTAATCACTACAGGGTTTTAATAAATCAATACGACTTGGTCCTAATCTATGGTTTCTAACTTCCTTGTGAGACAGTACTGGAATTGCTCTCACCGTCTGCTTGTGTCATGGGATTTACCAAGCCCACTCCACCCCCATTTCTGAACCTCACATTTTAGCAAAGTTACCATAGACTGCTGAGTCCAAGTTTACCCTTTTCTCTGACTGGAAACTCATCAGAGCAATGCCATCAGTGCCCCCGAAGGCAGGTAAGCTGTTTTAGCTTTCCTTGGATCATCGGACTTGATAAGACCCAGCTCTGGAGACCTCAGGCTGAGGAAGAGAGCCTGTAGGCCATTTCTTTCCAGAAGACAGGGAAGATGAACAGCTCCCTTGGCCACATTTAAATGAGAGTTGGCAATGGATATAATACAAGTTTAGAGCTATTTGGGATTTGAACCAGTTGTTTTCTCTGGCTAATAGCAATATTGAAATTCTGGGGAACTATAACATTTTGAAATGGATTATCTATTTTTGGACTTTCTGATTGCCTTAAAGAGTGAGCTATGTAGGCAAAGCCATATAACAATGATATAAAACATAACCTTTTTAAGACACTGCACACTTAAAATCATCATAAAATTTTATTTAAGACTCAAACACTGTTACTCAGTTTATGATGCTGCAAGTATAAAGATTAATCAACATAAAGTTAGCAGTTTAATGCTAATGATCTGTCTTCAGAAATAACTCCTGTAGAATTTAATCTAAAGAGTTTTGAGAACACACATTCACTTCAAGGATTTCATTGATGCCATTGGCTTCTTCATTAATATTGTCTCAGAATGAGGGTTTCCTAAGATTTACTACATAGAGTATATTTTAAAAATTTCTTCAACTTTGGTTATTAGTAGTTGCTTGCTTCAACTGGGATTCATAATTCTCCCCGAGAATAAAATTTGTTGTCAGAATAAAGCACATTTGACTCTTTCTAAGCTGCCAAAATGTGAAGTCTTGTGGTTAGGTATTTTGGAAAACTGGCAGGTTTTGTTTACATATTGTGGTCTTTCTCCAAATTTATCCCACATCCCACACCCCACAAGTCTAGGACCCCTTCCAATGTAATTGCTGTGGGACAAGTGCAAGGCAAAAAAGGCTTCCTCAGTTACCAAATCCCTTCCATCTCTGAATCACACGCAGCAAGCGCCAGAAGAGCTTCCTCTGCCCGAAAAGAAAAAAAAAAAATTGCTGACCTACAGAAATACCTGAATCTAATTTGCTGTACAAATGGAAACCTTTTCTTCTCTAGATTGGATGCAGAGAATTTTTTTTCGATGTTTATAATGTAACAATTGCTTAGAGCCTTTCATCTGAAAGCAATTTATGCATGTTGGGCCCAATTACCCTAACATGCTTAAAGCTTCCCAGTATTTTAACTCTTTAACCTTGATGCATTGGTCTCAGTGGATAGGGGTCTTATACTCACAGCAAATCTTAAACCTAATCGTGGAAGTGCTTTATGGATTAAAATGCCAGAAGACCCTTCTTGCCCAGGAAAAAATAATATCTTGAAAAATGATAGTGTTTCTGTATTGTCTTCTTACAGAGATTAAAAACTTTGGCTTTGAATTACATTCAGTCATTCCATGTAGTATTCAGCCAGAAGAGCTACTGAGTCATAAACCCACACTTACTTTCTGTTGCCTCAGTTTTGGAAGAAAGCAATGTGTCCCATCTGCAGCGAACCTATTATCTTAATCTGGTGCCATCCAGCAATCTAGGGACATCTGCTCTGGCCCTTGTTAGGATGGCTTTTTCAGTCAATTCATTCAAGAAATACTTATTGAGTATCCAAGCACTGTCCTAGATACCAGAGAGAAATGGCGAAAAACACAAAACGTTTGTGTGTTTTACAGAAGTTTAGAGTTCCGAGGGAGATAATATGGACACAAATAGTTCATTATAATACTGTGATGTGCGAATTTGGCCCTACAAGGAGGGTCTGACCCAGAGGGAAAACGTGACGAAAGTCTTCCAAAAGAAGTGAGAGCCAGGATGAGGCATGAATGGGTGTTAGATTAAAAGGAAGGAGGAAGAGTGATCTGGAGAGGAAGTGGTAGCATGTTTGAAAGTCCAGAAGCTGCGTGTTTGAAGAGTTTCATTTAGCTGAAGGATTGAGTTTACAGTTGCATGTGGTAAAAGATGTTGCTGAGAGATAAATAGAATCCAGTTCCTTAGGACCTTGTAAACCCTAAGACGGAGTTTGGACATTTTCCTAAAGGGAATGGGGAACCACGAGAGGACTTTATGCAGAGGAATGGCAGGGATCGGCTGCATTTTTGGAATGCATATTTTGGCTGCAGGCTATGGAGTAGAATGAATGAAGATCGATGCTGGACCTTCCCTATCATAAAGGAGAAGGATGTTGATTGCTCTGAATTATATTGGTGACCGTGGTGATAAAGAGAGATCGTACTACTCAAGTGAGAATCAGTTGGGTGAATCTGTTGCAGTGACTGACTAGATGTGTGAAAGATGCAAGTCAGAGATAAGGCTCAGGTTTCTGCTTAGTAATTTTCCTGCTACTAGCCCAACTTTTATGAAGTCTCCTAGGTAATAGTTTCATGAAACATTATTGTGTAAGATCTTCTGAGCCCCTGAGACTCTTGTGAGGGTTCAAAATATTAGATACCTAAATATTGTTGCATTGTTAAGAAGTAAATTAACAGAAAGCTAAAACACAACCAATAGCTGTATAAAACATTAAGTAGCATAAGCATTGAAAAATTCTCTGTGGCTAACTGTAAATATATTCAACATCATGTGCAAACATGGACTTTCAGCTAATAAATGACAGAGCAGAGGTCTGAAGCAAGATATTCTGTTTTCAGCATCCATATTTATGGTATCACTTTAAGAGTTCTAAGCTGTGTTAGAGCCCTCGGATCCTGTGGAGGTATTTTTCCCCTCCCCGCAGCCCTCACCCTTTCAGCCCACATGCACATTCATTTCTGCTCCAATCCCAGCATCCCAGCATTTACTGTTTTATACAAGTTGGTTCTGGACAATATTTTACTTGACAAAAACAACAAAAAGAAAAAGGTGTAGCAAAAAGTTTGAGAGTCACTACTTTTGCCAACTGTCTTTCTCAAGTGCAGAGTTACTGGCGCTGGGCAAGTCATTGCACCTCTGCATCTCCAGCTTCCTCATCCACAAAATAAGATCACTATCTTCTCTCCTATGTCATGAGATTGTTGAGCAGGTCAAATGAGGTTATTTGTATTACAGTGCCTTTTAAAAATCAACTTTATTGAGGTATAATTTGTGTCTAATAAACTGAATCCGTTTAAGGCGTACAGTTTGACGAGTTTTGACAGGGTATATACCTGTGCAAACATGGACAGAATCAAATTACAGAATGTTTTCATCACTCCAGAATATTCCTAGCACCCCTTTGCAGTTCCTCCTCCTGCTCCTCCTCCCTCCGCTCCTCTCTGAAACCACCCATCTGCTTTCTATCTCTATAGATTAGTTTGTATTTTTCAGTATTTTATGTAAATGAATCATACAGTATGTACTTTTTTCTTCTTTTACACATCATGACAATTCTGAGATTCATCCATTTGTTATAAATGTGATTCATCTTCTTCTTTTTTTTTTTTTTTTTGCTGGAGAGTATTCCATTACATGGATGTGCATTTTATCTATTCACCTGTTGATGACACTTACATTATTTCCTGTTTCTGGTTATTGTGAATATACCTGCTATAAGTATTCAGGTACGACATTTTATGTAGACCTAAAGTGCTATTTGAACTACAAAATAGCATTTAATATAAACTTTAACTATTCATACGTTAAAATCATTCTGGCTTTCATAGGAAATTTCTCATGTAAGAGTAATTTCTGTTTACTGATTTCTTGGGAATAAAAATGGTATTAATGCATATAGCATTTCTCTGAACGCGATTAATATTCAGTCTCATTTCAAAGAATTTGCAACATTTCTCATTATCGACATGTGAGAATAAAACTTTTGTGAAATATAAATTTGCAATATGACATGAATTTTAAAAAATTATAGAGCCCATTGTAAAAAGTAGGTTTTGATCAATGGATGTTCGTGCTTTAGACTATGACGTTCCATTGACATATGCACAGAAGTCCCTTTGACTCCGTGGGATCTGTGCGCATACACTTGGAAAAGAATATATGCAGCAATTGTGTTAATTGCAATAGACTTATTGTTCTGTTCAAAAACTCATCTCAGTGGGACCTTCCTTGACTGGGGGGTCAGCACTGACATCTTCTTTGCTCCCGATTACCAAAAGAATATCCATTTGTTTCCCATTTCATATTTTGGGATCTTCTCAAGTTGTGTTACACTGTTGCTCCGAAGGAAGTAAATATAAAACAAAATATACAGTTATTGATTTTCCAAGGGTCAAATGAACCTAGTGCTCATCTCTTCTTTGAAGTTCTTCCAGATTGTCAAGAAGAAATATCATTTCATTCTCTTTCTTTCCCTTATGTGAAAACAATGCTTTCTGTGCTCTACAATATTATGTATAATTCTCTAGTATATATTTTTATTTTCTATTCCAAACTTTCTCACTCTCATCTTTCCCATGTTAGAAAAGCAGGAGTAGTTCCATATAGTTCTGATAATTCTTAGCCACTCTAAGGTGGCAATTCTCAAGCTGTTTGTTCCCAAGACCCCTTCACAAGCTTAAAAATTATAAAACACTGAGAGCACTTTTGATTATGCGAGTTATATTCATCGATATTTAACCTCTTAGAAATTAAAACGGAGATTGAAAGTATTTGTTGATTGATTCATTAAAAATAATAAATTCATTATATATTTAAATCAATAACATATTCCTGGCAAAATAATAATATATTCTAGAGCACAAATGTAGTGAAAAAGTGCAGTGGTATTGTTTCACATTTTTGAAAAACCTTTTCAAAGCTTATCGAATAGACAATGCCTCATATCACATCTCATGTAGCCTCTGCGAAACTTTTCTCAACACTAATGAAGGAAGAAGAGTGAAAACGTAAAACCATGTCTTAATATGATTATAAAATTAGTTTTGACCTTACTGACTCCTGGAAATATATTGGAAGAATCCACCTAGTGTTTTGTAGTTAAACTGAAAACTGATGTTGTTACTGTTATAGTACAATGAATGTTTTATTAGCAAACGTTATTTGTTCAATATAAGTAGTTAATAGAAAGTAACATGTTTAGACTTTTCTCATGTATCGTCTTTACAATAAATTATAACTAACATAGCTAAGTTACTGGTGACTATGATTTTTTAATTGGTTCTGCTATTAGATACCTCAGTAAGTGAGACTCTAGGTATATAGATAAAGATACTTATATATGTATGTACAGAAACATCTATATATCTATAGATAAGATCCATATAGATAAGATATAGATATAAATATAGATATATAAAACAAAGTGAGAAAACCTCTCTGTGTAAACTCTGTCATAGAAATTAACACAATATATTGTAATAGATTTTTTTATTGTCTTACTCAGTTATGGTCTCTTCGAGGGCAGTTGCTATGTCTTTTAATTAACATAATCTCATCATCCAACATCATTTCTGGATCCTTGTTAATTTGTTGAATAAGATAGACTAAGGAAACCCCACAGAATCATTAGTGATGAGCCTAACTATACAACATGACTAATGCTTTGACAAAAATTAGTTCCAAACTTAAAGTTGACAACTCTTAAAAATTGAAACGCACAAGCATCCAAGTTCACCTGTCTTCCAATATGGCTGGTGCTGAAGCTCAAGAGGAAAGGGGGCTTCACCAGGGCTGGCAGGACCAATCCCTGGGTGCCCTTGTGAGTGAGTGCTTTTTAAGAGAAGCCAGAGGTCAGTTTCAGCAAGGTTCTTCAAATATGGCAACCAGACAAAAGGAGATCCCGGACGAGCTGAAATTGGAGTCCAGCAATAAGGCAGAGTTAGAAATGCCTAAGTTGGAAAGAAATAGAAAAAAATGGGAGGCCAGAAAAATAGACAATGTAAGGAGAGATATGGCGTGGGTCAGATATGGTATATGAAGGCATAGGAATGAAGAGAGAGTTTGACTTAGGACAAATCTTCCTTGACATCAGTCATCCATTGCCATACACCTCTATGTATAAGTCATACATCCCTGCCTTTCAGGAACTGAGCCTCAAATGGTTAGCATCTCATGATGGGATTATTGATGATTTGTGACTCTTTAACTTAATGACATTTGATGCTATATTATTACAAAAATATCCACTAGAAATTTAACTGTGTTTTTTTTATTCTATGTTCTTAGCATTTTTTTTTTTTTTAAAAACTGCCTTCCCCACTACCCTGTACTACTGGGTGCAAGTTTTAAGCAGGCTTTAGATCTGTATCACACATGAAATCACACACGTTTCCTAGAGCAAGGCCCCAGGGAACTCCAGACTTCATCAGGCCTGTTGTCAGCACAGCATAGTCCTCACTGTACCAAGTGCATCATAACTCGATGTGTCTTTTCCTGGGTGTGCACTTTCAAGGCAGAGTCATGAGTCCACAGAATTTCCTGAACTACTCTCAAGGGCTTACAGTGACTACAGCCAAATGTTGAACTGGGAAAGTTTCCCAGAACACTATGAGAATGTCCGTAGCACAAACTATTGCATAGCACAAAATGCTTATTTTTATTAGTCACGTATCACGGTTACTGCACCCCCCTGAATGAGATGGCAAACTTTAGTCCGAAACTAAACTCACCATTTTCCCCAACACGGGTTCATCTTTCCATTTGCACCTTCTAGCTAATTTCAGCGCCAGTCCCTAGTCATACAGATTAGCCAGCCTGATTCAGTCCATCCTCTTTCCCATTTCCTCAGACACAGTAAGTGGCTACATCTGTTTCTCTTGCTCTCTTCCTCCCCCCACGAAGTCTTGCATCCCCTCCACGTGGATTATTGCAATGCTTTGAATCCATGCTCAACTTCAGTTTCACTGAGCAGCAAATATTTGCGCTGCTACCAGAGTAGTCTTCCAAAAACACATTTCAGGTAACGCCATTCTCCTGTTTTCAAATTTTCATAGCATTGCATTGTTTAAAGAAATAAATTCCAGCTCTATAGGCTAGTACCCGGTTTCAGTGTACCATTCAACCCTTGCTCTTGTTGCTGTCCTGTGTGCTAAGAGTCCATCAAAACTTCTCTGAGCTCTCGTCCTTCTCTGAGCTCATTTGACTTTTCATGCACTCATGTACTGTTTCTGCTCATCTTTCCGTGCTATTCTTCCTTTTGGATCTTAGTTCCTCCTGGGGATTTGGTGCTCAGTAAGTGTTAAATGATTGTATAAAGGAGTGGATAAACCTATTCTTTCTTCTTTAATTATATAATTGTGTAAGATGAAGAACCATCTGCCAGGTGTCAACACAAGTAGTATGCTTTGGATTACTGAACAACTTTGTCCAGAGAATTTGACTAAAGAATCCCTGTGAACCTGTAAGGAAAATATGTTTTTGGTAAACTTTTTGTTGCTCCTCTCCTTGCCCCTCCTGATTTCCATTTTCTCCTTCTTTCAAATTAGTACAGGTTCAACTAGACACACAAATGCCCAGCTAGTCACTGATTTTCCAGCTTTCCTATCAGCTAGAAATGGCCATAGGACTGAGTTCTGGCCAGTAATTTGTGAATAGAATTAATGGATGTCTTTTGTCAGTTTACCCTAAAACAACTGAATGTGTGCTCTTCTAGGCTCTTTTTCCTTTGCAGATGCCTGGGAAATGTTGCAACTAGAATGAAATCTTAGGTCTCTAGAAAATGACCGAGATACCTCCAGGCTTGGAGCCTCCACTTAACTCTAGACTATTAAGCTATTGTATGGTTTATATTATAGCACCTTGACCTGTATCTTAACTAAAACACTCTTTTTTTTTTTCCTTAAAAAATAATTAATTTTGTTCAGGATAATCATCTATCTGTTCAATTAGAATTCATTACCTTCTCATACCCCTTTGCAACTTTAGGTAGCCATAAAATCTATTTTTTGGCGATGAGATATGAATGTAATATTCTGGAAGGAGCTTCTAGGAAATGATATTTTCCTGATAAAAAGGAATAGACTAGATTAGCATGTGTCCTTTTTTTTTTTTCTCTTTGTCTTTCATAATTTTTTCCCACCTAGTATGATGTTCTCATATTTACTGATTCCCTATAGAAGATTCATAGTCCTTATCTCACAATGGCTAAAATACTATTAGATTTTGTGTTTCTACCTAAGTTATTACAAGTTCTCAATCTAATGAATGGGTACACATTTAACTAAAACACTGATTCACAGATTTGAATTAGGCAAGGCTTTTCTCCTAGAACAACCCTGCACTGACTATCTTGGGATTTCTAACTATTCAAAGAAAAATAAAAACAAACAAACAAACCAAAAAAATTTTAGTTATATTTCTCTTACTTGCAGAGAAACCTATTTCCAAGTGGTTCAATGGAAAAGAAAAAAAGATTTGGGAAACTGTATTAATCATTAGCTTAAAATGAGGCAGGTACATAATGTGGTTACTGAAGAAAATAAATGTAAATTTAGACTATACAAATAGCAGTGCATTCTATGAACCAAAAGAGGTTCTATTTTAATAATTCAGTAATTCTATTTTACTTTCTTTATATCAAGGAACAAGCTCTTATTAAAAAAATAGGTTACATTAACAGTTTTAAAATTAATTTCAACTTCACTATTCAGTAAATATCCCAAAATTATTAAATATGAGTAAAACAAATAGGAAAATGTTTAATAAGACTTATTCAGGGCAAAACTGTTTTCTGTCATACCAGTGAAAAGATAAAGATGCAAGTTATTCAGATGTAAATTCTCTGTGGAGAAATAAAGCAAAAGTAAAACATTACACTGATGATTCAACATTTCTTGTTTACCTTCTATCTCTCATAAGTATATGAGATCTAATTTCAAACTATGTCCTGAATATGTCCACTTCTATCTTCATTGTGCCCCCTAAACCAAGTTGGCGTGACTGCTCCCTAAGACACCTGTACAACCTCCGCACTGGCCTCCCTGCGTCTATACTCGAGCCCCATGTTCTATTATGCCCTCATTTATACATGTAAGTCCCATTTATAAATGTTAGCTGGTTTATGTAATCTGTTATAACGAAAACAAATAATAGCAATGGTTTAAGACAATAGAAGTGTATTTCTTGCTCACGTAAGTGGCCAGTGCCTTTGTTCCCAGTAGATGAGAAGCTGTCCTCCAGGCTAATTTTATTTTGTAATTCTGACATGCTTAGGGTATTAGAGTCCTCTATATCCAGCAAGAGAGGGAAGAGGGTGGAGAAGGGATATGTTTTTTTTACTACTTTGGCCTGGAAGTGACACAAAGCACTTCTGTTCACATTCCACAGGTGAGAACTGGTCGCTGGGGCCCACCCAGATCCTTTCGAATGTGGCACTCAGATCTGTGGACAAGCATATGGCTTACGTTGCAAATAGAATCTTAATCTAATCACGGCCTTATGTAAAACTTTACGTAATTTCAATTCTACATCTGTCTCCAGTATCATTTGATATTACATCTCCTTGAGCACAAAACCCTCAAACTTCATTGATTTTCTTTTTGTACCTTGAAGACAAGCTATTTTTCACCTCAGGACCTTTGCACTTGCTAATCCCAGGAATATGCACGCTTCTCACCAATGTTTGCAAGGATTTCTTTCTGATCTCAGCTCATATGTCACTTTTTTTATGGAGGCCTTTCCTATTTTATCTAAAGTATCTACTTGCCTAATCACCTTCGATGATATTATCTTGTTATTATCTTTACAATATTTATCATAATATAAATTTATCTTATTTATTCACCTCTTTATTCTCCCTTCTTTTTATGTACTAGTTGTGCAGAGACCTTTTCTTTTTTGTACTCTGCTGTATTTCCAATGCTTGGCATGTAATAAATGGTTAATAAAATCTGATGAATGAATAAATAAATACAATTTATTGTGGACTATTTTTTTTAACTCTTTGAAATGAAATAATTATTTTGAATTAACAATGGGGAATTACTTTATGATTGATCAAAACCTTTAGTGCTTTTTCTATGATACAATTAAAACATATTCGGAGTTCCTATATATAAAAAGAAACATTCTACTAAGTACCATATGGGGCAGAGAGATAAGTAAATACATCAGCAAATATTTACTCTATTTAGGTAAGAATTACAATCGCCATAAGCCCATTAAAACTAAATGCTATGGACAGTAAAAGGAGGAAGGATCATATATGATTGAGGAAATGTGGCAAGGCTCCGTGGAGAAGGTATTTGGATTGGCCTTCAAGCATGGTTAGATTTTTTTTTATGTTTATAGGTTTCTATCCTCATCATCTTCCTTTTATGTCACAGGCAACTGAAAGTTCCGAGAATTATTCTAATCAAAGTTCTCCAAAGTCCATCTGCAGTGCTGTATATTCATCAGACCTCATCCTGATTCTATGAAAACTCAGCAGGCTGCTTGGAAAGAAAGTGCTGATGTGTTTTACAGAAACTTCTCAGACTAGTCAGCCACAATTAAAGTACACCCCCCAAATCAGGGAGGCCCCAGGCAGCCCCCCATGACTTTCTACTTGATATTTCCACTCTACAAAATGGGCATGATTACAAATCTTGCTCTTTCCCGCAATGGGCTTTTATGAAATATCATGAAAAAATATTGACAAAAAATTTTGAATTTGTGGTTAAAATATTCCTGGAATATGTTAGTGAATATAGAATTTGGGGTTTAAAGATCAAAGAATGAAGTCTGTTAAATGATGTAGTTCAGATTTTGGCAACTTTCATTCAGCTTTCATGATTCCTGGAATTACTCCACACATTTGTTTTTTCTTTTAACAACTATTTTTCACATTATTTTTTTCTGAAAAATCATGTTGCTCTCTCAAATATCCTGTAAACCTTAATCTGTTTTCTGGTAAAATTCTGCAGTGGTGATTGGATTAGATTTGTATGTGTATTTAACATCAGCCATACCCTTTCTCAGTGGCAGCAGAATGCAAGAGAGGAGAGAGGACCCCTTATCACTGACTGCACAGACAGGCCCCCCTGCCTAGTACCAGAAGCTTTCGGCTCTCCTGGGTCCTGATTCTGGTCCATGCACCCTTACTTTGGCCTTAGCCTACCCCCAACTCAGAAATCCCGCCTAAACCATTCTTCCACCCCTGCCTGCCTTTCTCTTCTTGTTACCCCATATCCTAGCCTCCAATTTGCCATCAATTTGCCAACTCTTTCTTCCAACGAAAGCAAAAATCTGTCAATCTACAGTTTATAATAGTCGACATGAACAAAAGTGAAATTAGATATGTGAATAAAATAGAAACTCTTAAATGTTTGACAATCTCAATTTCAGCATAATAATAACTAATAGATCAAGAAATTTAGAAGATCAGTATATAGTTTCTTCCACCTAAATATCTATCAGGGAACTATATATGCTTTAATAGTTTAAGCAAAATCATGTGTCTATTATTAAGTGACTTATAGGTTTTAAAGCAATGTACTAGCCTGGCTCTTCAATGAAGAGTAAGACCTGGTGCCCATGTTCAGAGGAAAGGGGAAAAGCATGGTATGATAACATGAGGTCAGAGAGATGAACACAGTCAAGTGGTAGCACAGCCATTACATCTCTGGAGGGGTTAAGAAAAGATTCCCAGGGGAGGCGACATCTGAAGTAGGTTTCAATAAAGTGAATATAATTTAGAGAGACTAGAAGTTTGGAGCATAGAACAGCTCAGGTAGGGACCAGCAAAAGTACAAACTCTGAATGCATTTGCTGACTTTTGGGGAATAGTTTTGGGCTGAAACTACTCTTTGTCCTCAAGAAGACAGGAAGAGAAAAAATTTAATTGCATTCTGATCAGCTTTGTACCTACTCTGATTTAGATGTCTTCTCTTTCTCAACAGGGAGGCCAAGAATGCTGGTGTTGTAAAATATAGTAACATATATTTGTATCACATTGTATAATTAGATCCTGTTCTTTTTCCCTGAACCATATTCCCCAGGCATGGGCAGAGAGAGGTTCCTTTCATAATTCACTCTAGCAGAGTTGAGATATTGTTATAATATTAAGAGGACTATTAAAAGCTTGAGAAAAACTGAAAAGAAACCTAAAACTGATGTTAGCTTCACTTGCTGTTAGAATCCACAGTCCTGAGCCCCACAGAGGTATCTTCTGGTGTTCTTCTCAGTCTACTCCTCTTAGAAGGGGTCCGCTTACCACTCAACAGGAACCTGGCTCTGTGCCCAAGATGCCAGCTCACTAAGGGGTAGTAGAAGAAAGGAAGTTATTTTTCTCTCACTCCAAAATAACACACACTATTAGAGGTTCCCCTTCCCCTCAGGAATTCACTCTTCCCAGGATGACTGACAGAGGACATGTTAGTTTCTCTCAGGCAGGAAAATTCACCCTTCCCACAGCCCAGTGAAGCCATGCAGGACTACTGGCAAGCTAAGGTTTACACTAGTCTTCCAACTGATATTTTTAAGTGTCCAACATTTATTTAGTGAGGCAAACATTGTTTTCTGTTAATACAAACAGTGAATATGTTTTCAAGTTCAAAGGAAGAGATTTATTAATATATAATTTGCTTATAAAACGATATTTTTACATATTTGATGTTACAGGCAAGAAACTTAAAATATTTTTTCAGAGTTGATGTGTGTTTTGCCAGGAGCAAGAATATCTACTTCACCAGTCCTAATAGCCCCATCTCCTAAATATGGAACTAAATTCACCTCAAGGTTGGGACCTGCACTTTGACTCATAAAGTATATCTTTAAAAAAATCCGAGCACATGATTATAATTGAATAGTGTCGTAAGTGGGACATTCGTCGTTCAGTTAGAATTGGTTTTTAGTAAGGACAGGAGTCTCAGCTCTCACAGCGTTCACATGAGTTGAAGACGCCATCTCCATATCTACCTTTGTCTTCTATGTTTCTGCACCAAATCTCTTTTGGGTAATAACTTAATGAGAACACAAGCACCCCTTCTGCCAAAGAAGCACTAATTTTTCAGGCATATTATAATTTTATTCTGTATTTAGAGAGAAGATTTATCTTCAGAGAAAAAAATAATCCCTCCCCAAATGATTACACTTTTTTACATTATATTTCAGAGTAAGCCAGCCTTTTGAGGCTTCCTGGTCCTTCCATGGTTCATTCTTCCTTTCCTCCCTCAGAGATATCTCCTGTCCTGACTTTTTGATCATCATTCCTTTGTTTTTCTCTATAATTACCCTAGCATAGGTACCCTGAGACTGCATGTGTCTTACCTCTAATTCCTTATAGAGGTAGCTGTGATATGGGCATTCCTTGGTGACTCACTCCTTTATTCAATATTCGTACTTTATGTATTTTCAACATCTCTGAAAACATTCTTTTTTACAATTTTAATAAGTCAGTTTAATGTAATAAAATGTGCTTGAATTTGGTTTGGCATAATTTCATGCCATATTTTCTGTTTTACTAGATATTTTAAATTGTTTAGGCTTTGGAGTTTTTTCTTTTCCCTGCTTTTTGAGGGGTCTGTATTTTATTATATCTTTAACCATTATACTTTTTTTGTAGTAGTTACCTTTATAATTATTATTCTATATTATACCCTTATACTTTTTATTTCAATAGACTATTTATTATTTTCTTATTATGGATAGTGAGGAAAATATGTTTTGTTATCATCTTCCTCTGCCTTTCTTTCTCTGCTATCACCTAATTTTAATCAATTACATTAATTTTCTTAGTGTTTGCCTTCATTAAATATGATTATACTGCTATTCCTTGGTTTGTTAGCTTTAAATAATATTCTTTGATTTCTGATTGATATTAGCATTACGTTCTGCTTTTTTCTTCTTTCATACTTTTACTAGTCAAACTCACATACACACACACACACACACACACACACACATACACACGCTCGCGGTATATAATACAGTTTATCCCCCTTCTATTACCCTAATATCTATATCGTTTTAGTCTTAATAGTACAGATATAGTCAATTTTCACTACCACCATGAGTCTTTTTTTCATAGTTCCCTTTTGGTCCTCTGTTAAATTCTACTTGATAATATTTCCTGAGTTATTGTATGAGACATACAATTTGTTATCTTTATATTCGAATAGCAAGTTAGCTGAGTATAAAAGCCTTATGCTGAATTTTTTTTCCCTTAAAGATTTTGTCGGGGTTATTCTTATGATACTGAATAGTATTGTGGAGAAGTCTGTATCCAGCCTATTTTTTTCCCCTCATAAGTAATCTGGTCCTTTTGCCTTCTGTCCAAAAGAGACTTTATCTTCAAAGTTTATTAATATATGAGGATATATCTCACTGTTGATAACATTAAGCAATTTTTCCCTGATATATAGTGTATGTTTTTAAATAGTAAATTCAAATAACTTTATATTTCAGGAATTTTTTTCTTCAGTTATATTTTGAAATATTTATTCTGTTGCATTGTTTTAGTTTTATGCTTTGATTAAAGGACTTTAATGTTTTTATATTGTATTTTTTTTGCCTGTTTTTCTCATTTAATTTCTAATTCTTTTTAACATTTTTTTCTTATTTTAGTTTTATTTTGCCACTTAAATCATTGCTAAACTTGGTATATCTACTGTGTTTTTGGCAGTGCCTATTCTCCCTTACAAGTTGTCCAATGTTGCTTTTATTTTTTAGATACTTTTCTCCAATCCTTTTTCTGAGCAAAATTAGCTCATTTTTTATTTTCTCCTAGTATCTCATTCTTAATTCCCTTGATTCTTGTATTTCTGTTTTTGTTGTTCTTCTTAATGGTAATTACCCATTAAATTATTATTTTTTAAATCAAAGTAAATTTACATGTGTTTCATGGTATCATTTTTAAAGAAATTTAATATTTATATACAAAACACTCTATGCTAGGCACGATTCTAAGTATTTACAAATATTAGTTCATTTAATCATCATAACAACCTATACAGTATTACCTTGAACTCTGTTTTACATTCTGAGGAAACTAAGGAACTGAGATACGAATTAACCTATTCCAGAGATTTGGAACTAGTAGTCTACTTCCAGACTCCGTTGTATTAATGACTATACTATGCTGCCTCCTGGGTTAAGTGTGAATTCTTTATTTTTTTATCATTTATTGCTTCCTTTTTTTCTGTATTATCTCTTTATAGATCTTATTCTTGTTTATTTTTTGAACACATTGTTGAAAAGGGTCCATTTTTCTGGACTACAGAAGTAGGCCAGCTACTACAGGAGTTTCGGATGTGAGGGAGGAGCCAGAGTTCTGTTCCAGGCTGTGCATTTTTGCATGTTGGCTCACGTAGCGCTGCTTCTCTCCAGTCAATGGATATAGGCAGGTGCAAGACAGTGCAAAGACAATCTTGAACGCTGTAGTAACAAGACAAACTGCTTCCCTGTACCTATGTCTGTTTTATGAATCATTCTTTATTTAGAACTCCCTCTTCTGTGTCTCAAAATCAACTCAGGGCCAGGGTTGTTTCTGCTGCCAGCCAGTGCACCCCAAAACTGTACTACAAACAAGGATCTAGATTTAACGACCAGACGGCATCCCTCACATCTGAGAGTTGTCATTTTGTTCTCCTGATATCTGCAGGAGTTGGCCCCTTGCCTGCTGCTAGGGAATTCGGTCTGTGGCATTTTCTCTCTGCTTCCTCCCATACGGCCCCTGCTCTGCCCTGCTCAGTCTGCTTTTGGCAGCCCATATACCTATTTTGGGTTCTGGAGATTTGAGCTGTCTCTTACTTTTGCTGAAAATGGAGTTTGCATTTTTGTTTCCCATTCTCCCTGTTGCTTTTGGATGTTCTCCAGCAGGAAAAGGGGGATATGCTAACTGCATGGACCACATTCAGACCACAAGTGCCCCCTTTACATTTTTATACTTCTATTTCTTCCACAGTCAAAGACCCTTAAATTAAAGTTACTAGACCTCTGACAATGATGGCTAATAAAATGATTATAAAGTTTTATTATTTTTTTTTTTTATGAATGAACTGTTATTACTGAGAGAATGGGAGAGAGTATTAACACTGCTGGCCTCATTTGATTAGGCTCACGCAGCCAGACTCTATTGAAATCACTTTTTACCCTATTCTCAATGATGAATGTTACTAGTATGCTGTTTACTTCCTCTACCGGATTACAAATGAATGCAATTAAAATTCTAAAGCAAAAAAACCAAACCCTCTTGCCCTGATTCAATGCACACCTAAAGCCTCTAGACTCATGCACAGTACCTATTCAACATATGCAATGATATAAAATAAAAATGCTGTTTAGTTTAAAGGCTCTTTTGTGGTTATTGCTGAATTACTGAAGCAAAAGTATGGTTCTCCTACGTCTTTTTAATAAAATATGCAACAAAATGGAAAGTAGTAAAGCAAAATATGTTCCCAATTAATAATCAGCTAAACAAACATTTATTTTAAAGTCATTCTCAAGATATTCTAGTAAATTGAGCTTTTAAATTGTATTTTTACTAAATGAATGCTTAGATTGAAACCATCATTTTTCTACTCCAAATTTTAAAACTATCCAAAGAAAAACACAGTTCAGGGCAATGATAGTTTCAGAAACTCTCTTAAAGCATTCAGATTACAAAGGGGAAAAAGGGAAATGTGCTTATTGTTCTCCTGACTCTTGGTCTTGAAGCCTCCATTCTAATTTCCAGGTAAAAATATTATACATATTTATGTATGAACATTATTTAAAACTTATAAATTCTTTCCCATGTTTAATCCCATTTGCTTTATATATGTAGGCTCTAATATTCCATTTCCCTTTTCATTAAATAGTGACATCAGAAACCTAAAGAATTTGTAGCAGGAAAGATCTAATTTTAACGATGCTAAATGAAATTGATATTTAAATTGAAACATGGCCTTCTTCACCTCTCAATCCCCCATAATTCCTCTTATGCCTTAATTATGGTTTGTCAGGCCTATAATTTGGCTATAATTTGCTTCTCTGAAAAAAGTTTAAGAAATGAATCATTTGTTTTTAATCTTTATTAATGAGATTTTTTTTCCTCTCAATTTTCTCACCTTCTAATTTTCAATACAAATGATGAATCATGAAGTCACTGGGATTTTCCTAAGCACGTTTGGCAACCTCTTCAAATTTCTTGCCCATAAAGAAGTCTAATTTGGGATTTTTATTACAGGAAGACATCATTTATTGCCTGCATAAAATATGTGTTAGTAAAACAGATTAAGTGAAGAACTTTCACATGATGTAAGTTAAAAAAATTTTATATTGCTACATTGTGTTTTTTCTGAGTAATATCCTATTTTCTTATTTTCTGTTGATATTTAACTACAGTACATTTATTTTAAAGTTGTCTAAATTAAAAAAATAATGTTTTTTACAACTAGTTTCAAAATTATATGTTATATGCTTATCAGATAATTCAGACCATTGTAAGTGTTTGTATTAGTTGGAAACTTTGAGTGTTCATTTAAAGTTAGTAGGTACTCAATGTTGAACGATTGAATGATGAATGACAATAGGATCTAGGAAAAGTAGGGTGACCAACTCATTGCAAATTACCTGGGATTGATTGTCCTGCTTTATAAACTGAAAGTCCCTTATCCTGAGAAACCTCTCAATCTCTAGCATAAATGTTTGGTCACTCTAGAATATAAGTTCAACTTGAATATCTTTTGCTTTGTTTTAGAAGAGTTGGCAAACTATGGCCCTTGTCCAAACCCAATCTGTAGCTTGTTTTTGTAAATAAAGTTCCACTGGAATACAGCAACACCTATTTGCTTAGTATGTCCATGGCTGCTTTCCTACTACAACAATTAGTTGCAACAGACCATATGGCCTGCAAAGCTGAAAAATTTGCCACTGTCATTTTTATAGAAAAAGTTTCTCTATTTTTACATTCGATATTTATTTATTTATTTATTCATTCATTCATTCATTCATTCATCTTATGTTTTAATTTATACATTTTACACAATTAAAGAGCATCATTTTAGAAAAATTACTTTTGAAAATGTGTAATTAAACTTGATCAAAAATATTATTTATAATTTTGGGGTAAAATAAAAAGTATTTACATCTTATGACCTCTCGTTGCATGTCAGCTACCGGGCTAATATTTAGAAATAAATGTAAATATAAAGAAGACATTATCTGTCCCCTTGGGGAACTCATTTTATAATAAGGGAAATAAGCTCAGTGATAAATAAATTAAGTAATTTATTTATTCAAGGTCACAGAGCTATAGATTGAAAAGCTAGTATTTAAAACCAGATCAAGTTTAGTGCCAAATCTTAACTATTGTCCTGAGTCTATATAATATAATGTACCAGAAAGGCTGGGGGATGTAGGGGAGGGGAGAGGGCAGCAGGACTAAGACATGGTAATAGATGTATCCAATTCATCTCAAGGAAATGGAATATAGGGTTAAATATAAGAATAAACTAAAACAGAAACCACCCGTCTACAATATGAGCATCTAGCATGCATCAGGCACTGTGAACCAAAACAAGTACGGTCATCTTTGTTATCCAAAAGGGATGGGTTCTAGGTCTTCCTCCTCACTTGGATAACAAAATACACTGATGCTCAAGTCCCTTATATGATGACATAGAACAATGTATACAGTTGGTTCTCTGCATCCGCAAATTCTCAATCATGGATCGAAAATACTGTTTTCATTCCATAGTTGGTTGAATCCATGAATGTGAAACTCTTAATATAGAAAGTCAACTATATTTATTGAAAAAAACTGCCCATAAGTGGACCTGTGCAGTTCAAACCCGTGTTTTCAAGGGTCATATGTAAAAGGAAAACTGGAAACGCTTAGGAGGAACTACCAAGCTAATCATGTAATATGACCTTGTGCAGGAAATTAACTTCTTCTGCTTATGTTTATAACTCCAAGGGATCTTGACATTCCAGCAAGCATTGTTGTGCCACTGAACTGACTTGGTATGTTGAGCTGCAGAAAACAATGTGGTGAAATGAGTAACACAAGAGAACTGCAGAAAGAGGAGTATGAAAAAAAGGTTCCATCTTAAGAGACCAAATCACCCTTCTCCTTCCTCTACATCCCCCAGCATGCTGAGAACTTGATTAGTCTTCTGGAACCTGAGACTCACTGGCTGAGGAAAAGTAATAGCAATTACCAAGTATGTCTTATCATAGAAATATATGTATATTTTTTAATTATCTTGAAAATAAATTTATTACATAAAGATAGTGGACAGTTTTTGAAAGGTTTATCCAAGATAATGTATTATGCACATACACATAGATACTTTCTTGCATGTTGTTTTTTTTTTAATTTTTATTTTTTAAAGAATAACATCCGCTGTATGTTACAAGGCAAAAAGAAACATGAAAAGTTAGTTGTACTCGGTAATCCATAATTGATGACAAAAAAATTCAAATTCCAGAGTGGATTTTTTTTTTCTATTTTGTGAAAGAGGAAGGAACAAGCAGAATTTCATTTTGTTCATTCGTTTCATAATCACAAACACTTGCATAGTGCTCAACAGTTTATAAAACTCTACCAAGTAATCCCATTTATTTCTCAGAACAGCCCATAAGGTAGATGGGATCATACTCTTTTTAGAGAAAAGGAAATTAAGACCTGAGGAATTTAAGTGATGTATCAGAGGTCATGTTGCCAATAAAGGTCAGAGTTACAACTAAAGCCTAAGTGTATGAACTGAATTTCATGCCTTTTCTATCTCGTCATTTCGTTTGATGCAATGTTAAGGTCTGCATGGGTAGAATTTCTAAATAAACAAACAAACTAAAGCCCAAGATGCTGCAGGGAACTGGGAGTGCAGATATTACTTCGTGATCCTGATATCAATTCTTTTGGGTAAATATCTGGAAGTGGAATTGCTGGATGATATGGTAGTTCTGTTTTAATTTTTTAAACTGTTGTTATGGTGGCTGCACCGTTTTATATTTATAACACCAGTTCACAAAGTGTTTCGGTTTCTCCATATCTTTATCTGCATGTGTTATGATCTGTTTGTTTGTCTGTTGGTTTTGATAATGGCCCTCCTAATCCACATGAGGTGATATCTCATTGTGGTTTTGATTTGCATTTCTCTGACGATTAGTGATGAACATCTTTTGGTACACATATTGGCCATTTCTATGTCTTCTTTGGAGAAATGTCTACTCAAGTCTGTTGCCCATTTTAAAAATCAGATTTTTGGAGGTTTTTTTGCTATTAAGTTGTAGAAGTTCCTTGAACATTTTGAATATTAATCCCTTAACAGATATATGACATTGCCATGTCCCTGCAGCATTTTCACGATATCCAACAGTGGGAAACAACCTAAACATCCATCAATACGTGAAGGGATAAAGAAAAGGTGAAACACACACATACTCAAACACACACACACACACACACACACAGACCACCACACACACTAACACAGATGAAGGACTATTATTCAGTCATAAAGAAGATGGAAATTCTGTCATGCTGAAACATGAATGAACCTAGCGGATGTTATGTGGAATGAAATAAACCAGTCACAGAAGGACAAATACTGCATGATTCCATCAGTATGAGGTATCTGAAGCTGTCAGACTCATTGAAGCAGGAAGCAGAATGGTGATTGCCAGGGGCTGGGAAACGGGGAAGTTAGGACTTGCCATTCAATGGATATAAAGTTTCAGTTATGCCAGATGAAAAAGTTCTAGAGACCGGCTATACACATTGTGCTTATAGTTAACAATACTGTACACTTGAAATTTTTTGAGAGGGTAGATCTCATATTACGTGTTTTTTATCACAATTTAAAAATTAAAAAAAAAAAGATGAAGGAAGGGGAACACTAAAATATAAAACCTATTCAACACATTAATTGACTACTTCTGAATATAAATCCACTGCAGATGACAATTCAGGGTCAGTCTTTGTTCTACTGATAGGCAGTTGGGACAGTGACACAGGGAGGCCACCTGCTGAGAAGTGGGCCCAAAAGTGACCAGCGATAGGATATATGCAATTATCCCTTAACCCCCTCCCATTGACCGTCCCAGGGGAGCAGATTTGGCTGACTCTCTTCGTGTTCATCTCTTTACACCGTCAGAGAGTATCAGTCCTAACTTCACCTGCTTTTCTGAGGTGTGGGTATGTGTATAGGTGTTTACATTCTTGAACGTCTTGAAATGAATTAGGAGGTAAAAGCTTTCTTTTCTTTTTTGGTTGACATTTAAGGAGGTCTCTGCTTTGGGAGAGTTAACTTGGTTACATTTTCAGCTACAAATGACTGGCTCTCTTAGGAAATACAGATGGACAGTACTTGGAGTCTGGAGAAGTGTGGAAAATCTGATGAAGAAGGTGTGGATATGGCCAATGGAAAGCGTTCTGGTGAGCCTAATGATTTTGGGAAAAATCTCTGTGAGGCTGGAACATTTTGCCACACATAAGTGGTTATTTCCTTAGCCTCTTCTACATTCACTGAGAGCTCTGTGTAGCCCCATCAGAGAGCAAGGGAACTGAAAAACAGTCCCGATACGGATTTGTCAGGAGAGATATTTCAATGTAGGTTTTTGAACTGTATTGGATGTAACAAAGCCTGTATTTCTTTTTTATTTCAAATGAAATCTGCCTCATTCTGGTTCATTTAACTCTTGGAAACATAGTTTAATATGTTCAGAAAGGCCTTTGAGCCTTTTGAGGGAGTACTGTAAAGGCTTTCACCACTGCCCCTGTTCTGTAGAAGCAGGAAACCAAGTTCTGCCAAATGCAAATGAGCTCATACTCCAAAAGGCAAAGTTTCAAAATGCAGAATGGTACAGGATTTAAGACAGTATGCCCCACACAAATGATATTTGGAGGTCTAAGCAACTATAGAAAGCCACCGTGACATACTTAAATTTTGTGATTTCAGAAATACTAATAGGTGTAGAATATCTTAGATTTATGTTAGCAAGTTAGAATACATTTCCTTCCTTTTCATGGTGGCTTCAGAACCTCCTGGGAGTTCGGCAGAGCCCCTGTTTCTATAGTGGTCTGTGTTCTGTTTTGGAACAGAAAGGCCTCTCTCTTGAATTCACAGGTCGTAGCTGATCTAAAGTAATGCGGATTGCCTGAAAGATGGCTTTGCTGAAAGAAAATAGAAGCTGGCCCATTAAAAGCTACAGTCACCCCTCAACGGGTTAATGGAGTCAGTTCCAAAGAAGTTAGGCAACCACTGAAATAGGATAATAAATGTGACACTCTCAGACTATCAGTAGCAAATATTTGAGCTTATCAAATAACAGAGGAAGTAGTTTAGTTACAAATAAACCAATCTCTCATAAAACAAGTTTTCACACAGGGTCATTTCATTGAGCTGGAGACAGCTAGAGGCCACTCGTAGGCAGAACTCCCAGTCTGTGTACACTGGGAACAGCCCCTCATGATTAATGGACAGCCAGGGGGGAGGCTGCGTCCTGCAGCTCTGCTGAGAAAGGGAGCTGGGCTGCATATCAGCAGCACAGCCATAAACAGCATCTTAGGATTATTGTGAGGAAGTGACTCATCCTCTGGGAACATAGCTGGATTTGTGCTCGCTCTCCCTCACGACCCGCCTTCTTTCTCTTGCGAGCTCTCTCTTTTTTTTCTCCCTGTATAGCAGAGACCATCGTGTCCTAGAAACTATAGTAGATGTCACCGCTTGGCACTTGCTGTGCAAAGAGAGGACAAGTATGTGGGTGGGTGTGAGGGGGAGGTGGAATGCTACTCTTAAAGTAACAGTGACTGTGCTGGCTAGGGGCTCTGTTGAGGCTGTTTTTCTACAGCCTTTGAAATTAGTTAGTTGAAGACATCTAATTTAGATTCCAGAAAAAGCACAAACACTGTGTTAAGGTAGGAAAAAAAAAAAGTAGAGCTCCTTGTTTCAAAGTAAAATTCTCATTGAGATTAAGAAATAACTATCCTGGCATGATTCGATGAATTTAGCAAGTAAAAAGAAAAAGATAGAAAGCTGCCAGATCCTTGGTATGTGAGTGTCATCCCTAATGAAACAGAAATGTGCACATGATATTTCTACATTATAATATCAGAAAAGTTTGTTTTATCCCCCAAGGATTATAAAAATAAAACATGTAGATTGTACAAATATGAAAATAGAAATACAAAGCTGAAAAAATTCAACCATGATCCACCATTTGAAGACAACTATTATGAACAATTTAGTATATTTTCTTCCAGTCTTCTTCCAACATCTTTAAAAATAGATTGTTGAGACCTTAAGCATATGTAGAATTATGTTTCTTACTATTTTCAGCCAACATTTTAGCATAATTATGGTTCCATAATGTTCTTCAATATTTCTTTGTGCATAATTTTAAAGCTGCAAAATACTTATTTTGCAATTTTAATTAACATAGGGCAGTTTTGGAATAGGTATAAGTACGTGCTAAAAGCAGTATTTGACTGCTCTGTTTTTGAGATGTATTTATTAAAAATTATACTTAATCTGTTTCTAATAAAAATTGAAAGAAAAATTCTATGCTATCATTCTCATGGTTAACTCATTAACTTTTATATTTAAAATAAATATTCTGGCAATTGAATTTTCCACAGACCTAGAAGAGAATCGGTTCTGATCCCTTAGCCTTATAATGTACTTAACCCTACTAATGCCCCTTCTAAATGCATGAGCCCTTATTGACTAACGACCTTTGGATGTCAAGATGAATTAAAAAGTGAAGGCACGACATTTCCATTTGCCCACTTGCCCCCACTCCCTTCACTACCTACATTCAGAGGCATTTTGTTTATATGGCACATCTGGAACTACTTTTGATGACCATTATCTTTTCTAGGTCCAAGAACTGGACACATTTTCTTCCAATCAGCCCTGGAGCCATTATGCATTCTGAACAGTAACTCCACTGTGCCTCAGCAACAATGCCTCTGCCTTTCTCTTATTTAATCCAGAATAAAAGTTATGTTGTGAGTGTTTGCATAGAAATATGGCACTGACTTCACTTAAAATATTAAACATGCCTTTTGGTATGTTCCTAGAACAATGCCCACTAAGGGTTAAAACGCTATGGTAGCCCAGTCCCCAGGGGCAGGAGCCAGGGGAGACTACCTCCAGCTCCCAGAGCATGGGATTCAGTTTGTTTCCAAATAGAGTTCCTAAACTGACTTTAATTTTGGTCCCTCTGAGACGTATGTTAAAGAACAGAAAATGGGTTCCTTTTTAAATAAAATTTAGGCTTACCGAGAATTTTTTCTTGCCTCATAACATAATTTAGAAGGTTTTGGGAATTTTGAATGCTATTCTCTTTGCAGAATTCAAACCAAACGTTAGTAGGCTTCCATACATTTAGTCCCTTTAGTCAGAACTTATTGAGAAGGCAAATTGCAAATACTGAGGCTTACTGTACTTACAAAGCACTACATTTTAGCTCTATGACATTCTCAGAGATTTTCTTTTAGATTAATGGCAGCTCAAAGTTATAGGGAAGTCTGCAAAATAAAGACATCAACAATTTGGACTTTGGATTTGAAGAAATATTAATACTTCTCTATCTTTTTTCTTCAAATCATTTGGAGTTAGCAAAAACAACAACAACAACAATGCTGAGTAACCACCATATGACGATGGAAGTAAATGAACATTTATTGAGCACATACTATATGCTAAGCTTTACATACACTTAAATATTTAATTTAAATCTTACGACAACAATTCTTTGGGATAGGTATTGTTATCCTAATTTTATGAATTAACAAACTAAACGTGTAATTAGTAAAATCTGGAAGGTCAGTCATATCAAATTTTATCAATCACAAAGGAGAATTAGTCACTTTTTAATAAAGATGTTTCTTGTAGCATATCATACAATATTGAGACATAAATAGAAAGTGAAATCCATTGGATATTCTAAAAGTAGTTCTAAAAGTAAATTTATCTAAAGATACAATATTGTTTTCTTCTCCTGAAAATTAAAAATTAGAATTTTTTAACATTCTATTGTAGAGTGAGCAAAGAAAGTCAAGAAATAAATGAGGCCATAGTTTTAGTACCATAATCTGAGATTCTCCTTAACCTTCCTATTTTCCTTCTCCTAATGAATGAATACTCACTTCCTAGTTTCCCCAATTACTGTTCTCTCTCTAGGTCATTTGACCCAATTCTATTTCTGCATGGTCAACCCCTACTTCTGTTATTGGAGCAGAGGACCTGAAGGGCCTTGGGAGAGAAGTAAAAGATGTAAAACTTGGGGGCAAGAGAAGGAAGCAGTGAGAATCACAACAGCAACCACTATGGACTGAAGGCTTTCCCTGTGGCTAAGTTTGTGCCTGTGTTTCTCACAGAACACTGAGTGGTGGGTGTCCAGTTATTCTTATTTCTAGCAGAGGAGCTTGAGGTTTAAAGAGGTTAAATTTTGCCAAGTATAAGAGCTAGAAAGTGCCAGGATCATTATTTAAACTCGTCTGTTTGACTCTAAAACTTTAGCTTTTTGTAGATGATCATATTGTTATCTCACAGTTACAGTGATTTTTCTAGTACTCTCATTTATCATAGTCCAGAGGCAGATATTGGCAAGTAAAAAATTAAAAGCACCCAAAGGTGTCATGTCTAAAAGTTAACCAAGAGAAGGATGTTATTCTCTAGGTCTTAAGAATGAGCTGAGACTATCATTCATCTTTTTTGGATTTACAAGAGCTAAGTCAGATGTATAGACCAGCACTTTCTCAGATTCCTTTGATTGCTGTGATTCTATGTTCTTTGCTGACTACCTCTTCTAGCAGAATCTTCCATAAAGCATAACTAACACAGTTACTTGAAGGAATACTAGTGCTTGATGATCCTTAACATACAATTCGTCACACAATCCCACTTCTAAGATTCCTGATGTGAATTGCCTTAAAATTAGCAGAGGATATAATGAGAAAGTAGTCAGCAGACCATTAGAGAACTGCATACTCTCATTGGTTTGATTCTGTGGCCTTCATCAACTCTCAATATATCCTCAGATGACCTGATAGCCTTCACATGGTATCCAAAATGATGCCATACTCTGGGATTATCAGCAGTCATAATATTTCTGTATTGTTTTATAGCAGATTTGCATACCTTAAACTTGATATAAATCATCCTCAAATAAAATAGCTATAATTGAGTACTCTTGTGCTTCTCGGAATTAACATTGAACGATTATGCTTGCCTTCAGCTCCTGAATTTGTTCAATTCCATTTTAGTATATATACACGTTTTATTACAAAAACAATATATTTGTAAATATTAAACCAATTCATTTAAATTGTTTCCTTTAAGTAAGAGTTCTTTTGCCTGGCTTTAAGGCTGAGCCATAGCCTCTCACTTCAGGATAGGATGGAAGAGGGACCTGACCCACAACAAAGCAATGAGCTTGAAAGGCAGCAGTCTCTGTGGAGAGCAGGGCTGGGAAGTACTAAATTCTTTGAGCATACCCTATTTTGCCTAATTCCTTCTATAGACCCCCTGCCCCCGTCCACACAGCATGCACGGGCACAAGTCTTAACATTTCAACAACAATGCCAGGAAGACCTCCCTCATGGGTCCTCCAAATTCGCAGTGAAAATACCCATGCTTACTGTTAAGGCTTAGCCTACAGGCTGGTACTTGGAAGAAAGGAGATAATGCAAAGGGAAAAGCCATCCTTTTCATTGCAGGCATTATTGGAAGAGAAGAAAAAACATTAGCCTTTAAAAATATATTCCCTAGTATTCCCTAATACTTTGGTTTTAAATCCCATCTTCAGCATTGAAAATGCATTCTTTGAGATAGTAGTTCACAGGCAAGCTGAGCTGGATCCACTCCCACTCTGTGTGGTATAAAAAATAAAAAGGCCAAGAAAGAACACACTTGGAAAGTTAGCGTGGTGTGCTCACCTAGCATTCATAGATAGCGTTATTTTAAATTTAGAGAGTTTAAATTCTCTGTGGAAGTACTTTGGATAGGCGTTAGGAGTTACTGGTGGACTTCAGGGAGACCTTGGGCTTCACTCCTTAACCCCATCCAGAGAAACTTGATAAGATTAGAACCCCAAGAGAATTCTTAAAACTTATTTTTTAATTTACTTATCTCATTGCCAAAATGAGCCCTAGCCTGGACCCTCCAATGAATTTCTGAACCTGTTGGCAGAGCAGTGGTGCTCATCCCTTGTTCTACGCTACAAACACTTGGTGAGCGTTGAAAGCCACTTAAGTCCTGGTCTAAACTGAGGCCAATTAAACCAGCATCACCAGGAGGCAAGGCCCTGGCATCAGTGCTTTAAAAAAAAATCTCCCTAGGTAACTATAATGTGTAGCCAGGGCCAAGAATGACTGCCAATGACTGTGATGCAACAGAAGCAAGCAATTTTCATTCACGGGCCTCATACCTGAGTCAGCTACACTTAATTTTGTGTATTATAACTCAGGAGAATAATAATATTTTAATCACAGAAGAATATTTTCTTTATGGAAGAATATATTGTCATTTAATGTTAAAGGAATTAAACTATGACAAGAGCACAAATTGAGGCAAAATGAGTACTGCTTGTAGTAGATACACATGCTGTGATATTTGTAAGGTAGGACTAAAATAGGGCTTCTCAACCTTGGCACTGTTGACATGTGGGGCGGGATAATTCTTTTTCATGGGGGCTGCCCTGTCCATTGTAAAATGTTTAGTATGATTTCTGATTTTCACTCGCTTGATGCCAGTAGCACCCCCCCTCCCAGATGTGACAAACAAAAGTGTCTCCAGACAATAGAACAACATCACAGGGATCCAGACATTGCTTAAAAGAGGGAGAAGTAGGAAAAGGTGAAAGTAGGCAAACACTAATCCTGGGGGTTAATCCATTACAGTCAAAAACCGCTGTCAAGATAAGTAAAATTTCCAGTCTAGCCATCCTTGACAGCTACTTCCTCCTGAGAACCTTTTCTCTTTCATTGTGACAGTCATTGGTTTTAAGGAATGCAACTGTTTGTAACTCAAGAAAGTGAGGTGTCAAATTGGGGGCTGTTTAGAACTCCAGGTATGGTCTGGAAAGAAGACTTAGATGTGATGGAATGAACAACAGCTTTGGGTTTTTATAATTTCACATGCTTCTTTCTCCCTTTAACTCGCTGTCTCTTTAGATGACAAGCATGTACATAATTAAAACCAACCAAGGCTCAAGTCAATTTTCTGAAAGTACAAAACATACTTTATCATTAGTGATTTATCTCACTTAGAAAATTAAGCTGGTTATGCTCAATTTATGTAAAATGTATCAGAAAGATGATAGGAATCTTGTGATAAAAATTTATATGAATATGTTGCATATGAAGACAATCTTTTTTCAGTACAGATGACTTCTACCTTGGGATATTAAAACTCCAAACTGAAAATGCAATAGGGCAGTCTGTTAAAAAATATTCTGTAGAGTAGCTGCAATATAATATCACACAAAAACATAGATGAGTTAAGGGAGACTTTAAGAGGTCACCTGGTACAAATTCAGTTCAAGCAAGATCTAAAAACATCCACAGTGCATGCTCCATGATTCTTATTGTTAATTTCAAAATTGCTCTCTAATTTGAGGGACATACAGGATGTCCCCAATGGCCGGAAAAACTCAGGTAAGCTTTGCAGCTAAGTGAAAAGAAGAAGCCATTAGCGTATAATTTGGTTTTGCATATCCCAAAGTTTTAGGGATAAATAGACAAAAACTACCCTTTTCCAGTAGCCTGAAGAAATCTCCAGGCTTCTTGTAAGATTTCCAACAGGAAAGCCCAGCATTAAACTGCCCTACCTTGATGAGAAATTTAAATTTATTTCTTCAGTCCTGAGCCTACCTTATTCCTCTTCTTTCTTTAAACCACATCAGAACACTTCCATTTTCTCTCTGGGCATGCCCACCTCCTTCCAGCTCCATCAAGAAGATGGACATCTACCCAGGCTCTTGAACTATGAAACCCATGAGGTGATTTACTTGGCATTTTTACGGTGTTAGGCAAAGAATGACCTAAGATTTCTTTCTTTTTTTTTCTTTTTCTTTTTTTAGGAAAGAAGATGAGAGACTCCTCTTTTTTGTCCTGACTCAAAGGGATCCTTAGTTTAGTCAAGCGTGTTCTACAAACATGTTTTTTTTTTAACTTCTAAACTCACCATGTTGACATTTATACATGTTTGAGAGTTACTATGTTTTATGGTTAGACATTTCTTAGTTTATAGATTTGTTACCTATTGCTATTAAAAAGCATTGTGGAAGTGTCTCTTTGTAACGTTAGTCTAGTCTCGCCATAAAGCCATAAAATTACTGAAGGAAAAAAAACAATAATCAACCACAGAAGTTTATCTCAATATAGTTTTATCATATCTCTAAAATTAAATTCTGCATATTTAATCTTAGAAAGATATTTGGATCTGATTCTTATATCGTTTACATTTCTCTTCTTAAGTAAAACTTCAAAAGTAAAATGAGTTAAAAATGAGTAAAAAATGAATACATCTTAAAGCTCTTTAGGTTTTTCATGTATATAGTTTGTCATCCTCTCAGTTAAAAGCGGTGAGTCTCCCATGGGAGGAAGGAACTCCAAATATTAAGCATTCAAAGCTAATTGACTAATCAGATAAACCTTGCTAAGGCTCTGGACATTCCAGGAATATGTCTGGAAACCATCTCAATTACCAAACTGCCAAGTACCAAAATGTTTGGGCCTGCTCCTTCCTGGATTTCTGCTGACTCACATTTTCATTCACAGTAACATGTTTCTTATGTCTATCCTCACATCACAAATGCAGCCTCCTTTCTAGCCTCACCCAATTGAATTGATGGTCATTGCACAAAGGAAAAAGGTTTTGCAGCAATGAGTTCTGCAGGACCAAGGAGCTGCCTTGAGGATGAAATGAGGGAGGCTGTCGTGTCCCTCACTCACTGCATCGAGCTGGTACTGCCACATTACTATTCAGTTGGGCCCTGATAAGGTCTGAGTCTCTGTAAATGATAGACTTACAGTGTTATTTTCAATCAATAGGATTTGTTATTGTTAAATTCGTGAGTGTAAAGAGGCTGCGGCTTCTAAAAAAAATGAGTGAGTTTCTTCTTTCCCTCCTCTTTTTCCTCCTTTTTCTCTCCCTTCCCTTCCTCTTTTTTAAATTTATTTTTATTTTTAATTACAGTTGACATTCAATATTATATTAATTTCAGGTGTACAGCGTAGTGGTCAGATATTTATATAACTTGTGAAGTGATCTCCCCAATAGGTCTTGTACTCCATTAACATCATACAAAGTTATTACAATGTATTGACTATATTCCTTATGTTGTACTTTACATTACCTTCCCTTCTTAAAGGGAGAGGCAGTATAGATGGTCGGTAAGAACTTGGACTTTGGAGCCAAACTGCCTGATTCAAAACTCACTCTCCCACTTTCCAGCTGTTTAATCTTAGGCAAACTATTTAACTTCTCTGTGATCAAGTTTGTTGATCTGCAAAATCTGTCTCTCAGAAGGTTGTTGTAAGGATTAAATGAGTTGGTATATATAAAACTCTTAGAGCAGTAAGTATCTATCACCTAGTATGTATTTGCTGGGATAAAAAAAAAAAGTTCCTATTGTGTATCAGGTGGATCTCTGACATGTGGGATATTCTGTGTACATGGCCAACACAATCCCTCTTTATTTCATCCAAGTTCAAGCCCTACTAAAGATTGATGAGCACTTCTGATTCCCAATCTCAATTCTCCAGGAGAGAAAATACGATTGGCAGAAAATATGCCGGGGATCCCTTGCAAATCTGAGTCTCTGTAACCACGAGGTCACGGTCCTTTAGTACATATAACGTTTTAGGGATCCACTCTGTTTTGGGATGATAGTTCCTAGCAAAAGGGGAGGCATGAGTTGAACAGACTCCTCAAAAAGTGTCTGCCACATTATTGTATTAGTCTTCTAGGACTACCATAAAAAATGCAACAGACTGGGTGGCTTAAACAAACTTATTTTCTCACAGTTCTAGAAGCTGGAAGTCTAAGATTAAACTGATGGCAGGGTTGGTTTCTCCAGAGGCTTCTTTCTGGCTTGCAGATGTCCAGCTTCTTGCTGTGTCCTCACATGGCCTTTTTCTCTATGCATGTGCAGAGAAAACTTCCTCTTCTTATAAGGACATCCGTCCCATTGAATTAGGGCTCCACTCTTATGGTTTCTTTTAACTTTAATTACTTCCTAAAGGCCCTGTCTCTAAATATAGATGCATTAGAAATTAGGGTTTGAGCCTGTGAATTCTGGGGGGACACAATTCAGTCACTAACATTTACCTCAGAGATAACTTCTGTGAGGTTCGTGTCATGGAAACTGGTGAAGAACAGGTTTGTCTGGCTCCTAGTTAAGCTTTAACCTTAAATCTTTTGATAACGATAATACTGTGAAGTTATGGGGCAGTGGATAAAAATTCTTCTCTTCAAGTTCTTATTAAAGGCGACTTAGAGTCTTGATGGCATGGAGGAATAATAACTATATCATCAAGTTGTTTCTGTAGCCATAACTGTTCATTATAAAGCATTGATTAGATATTGTTTAAATATCTATTTGATTAAATTCATGATTAATATTATGTCTATGTATCTCATATATATATAGTAATATAACTTGTACAGATTTAAAAATATTTATGTGCTTTAGTTCCTGATACCATAAATACTTTGATCCAAGCTGCAGAGTAGACTCAGTAACAGAAATGCATTCCACAAAGGGATACCCCTCTCCCCGGCTTTTCTTATCTGGGCGTTTAAAACATTTCTCATAATTTTCATTTATCTGAAAATAAAAGCCTTCTACATGTCATTATTATGTTAAGAAAGAATCTACTGTCCAGGTCATTACAGTAAAATTAGGGGAATTTTCTTCAAATAGAATGAAATCTCAGTTAAGCAACGAATAAGAAAAGACAAGTGTCATTAATTTTGGTAGAAAGTTACACAAAAAGACATCAAATGAGTAAATTCTAAATTCCTGTAAAAGTTCTTTCTTCTTTGAAAATTTTTTTTCTTCATACCATAATTGATACTGTCTCCTTGGAAACAACCCTGAGACTGTTTTAGTTACTGGGAACCATGTAGTTTAAACTTAAATTATAGTAATATGTTGCCTCTTCCTATTAATATCAGTTTTGCTAGTAAAGACAATTTGAGTACCTTTCTATCATGTTATAGGCTAACTCTGATGGGAAGAAACTCCAAGTCAGGAATAGGAACTGAGAAAGGTTCATGCACAATTCTCGGTGTAAAGTAATTCACTGACATTTTGATTTCACTCCTCAGTTTCTTGGTTAATGTTCCTCCGCACCCACAAGACAAAGTCAGCTTCCGGAGGCTGCAAGGGTGGGTGGGAAATTCAGCAAACTCACACAATAAGGCTTGGTAGGTGGCGGTGGGGAGCCAGTTTTTCTCCCACATGACATCCCAACATTACAGTAAGCTGCTATTTAAACAGAGTTATTAGTAATGTAGTTGAATTTAACAAGTCCCCCCCCCACCTCCCCTTTAATTATAGTACATAAGGCACTGTCCTAGAGATCTCAGAGATGAGAAAGTGAAATAGACCTATCCTACAAGGAAATAGACCTGACCTGCAAGGAGTCACAATTCAGTAAGGGACGTCCAAATTGCCTTCACTACTCAATGTAATCTAATATATTATCCTGGAGATACTACAATCATCTGGAAGCACAGGGGATAGACTTGTAGATGAGAGAGACATGTAGGCACAGTGAACCTACTGCTGGTTTCAATGGTCCAGGAACTAAACTAGCAGTGAGCAGGGCGGGTGACTACCAAAACGCATAAGTGACTTTGGGACATTCAAGTGGGAGAAGGGGAGAAAGACATTCAAACATCTTTCTGGAAGTTAGTATTAGTTTTGCTATTAATGAAATACTTTATTTTGTTATTTTTTGCTAACTAGAGGCCAATATTCTTGGAAGCAAAGAGGTGGCTTCCTGTCTGTGTTTTAGGACAGGAGCTTAAATCTATGGAATGTGACAACACTCTGGTCAACAACAGATTGGTTAGCAAAGAAATCTTTGATGTTGAAGTAAATTTATTAAATGTGAGTCCCTCTATATCTCAGAAAATTAAAGCATTACTTATGGAAGACAAGCATATTTGTTAGCATGTGTTTACTTTATGATATTGTGCTTTACATATATTATAATTGAATATGCATGGCTGAACTGGTTTTTTTTGTTTTGTTTTGTTTTGTTTGACACAGCCACTAGAAATTTGGAGTTTAAATGTTCCTTTTTCTCCTTTTTCTACTAACAAAGTAAGCTTGAGGTTATTGTTTTCTGTGGAGCATGCTTTATTTAAGGTTAGAATTTAGATGAAAGTCTTTATTGATCTAATAATTTTATTTTGGCAGATGCCTCTGATTAGCAAATTCCCTAGTCACTATGATTTGATTTGGGAACCTGGAAAATAGAGGTGATATCTTTACAAAGTCATGGTAAGAAAATAACAGCTGGTCAAACCTGTTTCCAATACTTGGTGATCATTCACCATTTCTTAAAAATGCTGAAGAATTTGAAATTCAAGTGGCATGGGTGATGACAAATATTTATTACATAAATAATTGGTGTCAGGACTATCTGGATTATATTTATTCAGAAATTAAATGAAGATAGATCCAAAGTCACAGCTTCTTCAATTTACTATGCCCAACCAAACGACATGAACTGCACAGCATATGAAGAAACTCCAAGATCACTTTTTCTGAGTTGTTTTCTCAATATGTTCACCAAATGAGAATTTGCTCTTTTCATTATCTTGAGTCCTGACCTCAAGGCTTTATTCTTTCATTTCCTTATTTACTTTGTTATCCAGTCTCAAAGCTCACTATCTAACTATGGTCTTGGTTCCTTTGGCAATAATTCTGCTTCTTCTTTCCTACTAAATACTGCTTTAGTAAACACCTTGATTTGCCATGATACAAAACGGTTAACAAATAAACATGTTTTCAATATTTTTAAATTATGCTAACATAAGAGCTAGGCAGCTTCGTGGCATACCAACTTCAAGCTTTTTGGTTTCCGATGCAATTTAGTAAATTTGAGAACATAAATGAAATTTATCAATTAATAACCTAATAGCATTAATAACCAAATATGTTTAGAGGACACTGTGCCTCTAAAGTTGAAACTAAATCAAAAATTAACTTAAAAAACAACTTTCACTGGAATTTCAGATGTATAAAAATAGGATTTGAAATGCAGACAATTCCATTTATAAAAATAAATACATCCCATCCTTTAATCACAAACTAGTTTTGCCTGTTCTTATGATAAAGTGTAGGAAGAAGTTGACAATAAGGTGGGATGATGATGATAATAATGACAATTTAGTATCTTGTAGAAATACAAAATTTCATGCTAGTTCTGCACATTTGATATGCTGACTTTTACTAAAACATTTTGACTGTGTCAAAGAATTTTTTGAAAACCGTGAAAAGAAAAATCATTCAAATGTTGATGAATATTAACATTTATGACCACCTCTTATTCTTCTGAACTCCCATAACACCTCATTTATACCTTTATTATGAAACATCACTTTATTCCTTGTGTTATAGTTATTTGTATATCTGAATTTCCCCAACAGCCTATAAACTCTTTGAAGTCATGATATATAACTAATTCATCTTTCAATTTCCCAACACCTATCCCAGAAGTCAATAAATGTTTATAGAAAGAATGAATAAATGAGAATAACAAATGATATTATTTCATATCACCATTCCAGAATTAATATTGACAATTTCATATTGGTGTGTAATAGATTTTGGGCGCAAAGATTTATGCATGTGGGGGTCAAGAAGAGTGATGCACATTCCTGAATGAGTGGAGGATAGCTGATGACTTCAAAGCCACAAGCAGACCATTTGCTTTATCTAGGATTGAGGACTTTGTATGGATAAAAGGCAAAGGAAGTCATCCTCCTTGAAAAAATATGTTTTCTTAAAATAGAGTTTTGCTATCTAAAGCTCTTTTAATTCCTCGGGTTCAGCCCTATGAAATCATTCTCCTTGAAGTTTAATCATCTAAATCCCAAAATAATAATTTGGGGAAAGATAACTTGCCACAGAAAACATAGAGTATGGAAGAGTTGTAACTCTAACATTAGGAAGATGTGATCTGGTTATAAATTCATTCACAGAAGCACTGTGGTCAGAACTGGTGCAAAGCCACTCATACTGATACTTGCTTAAAGGCACCAGCAGAATATATGTGGAGAGGGATGCCTTCCCCAAAACGATGGACAACTATAATTCTTACGTTACTTAAATTAAAGCAGGTGTTGTCATAAATATAAGTTTGATGTTGTACTTGTTTTTTGTTTGTTTGTTTGTATGTTTGTGTTAAGAAAGAGACATTAGAAGAAAATACGCAAACTGTCCTACACATTCTTTTCTTAGAAAAATACATTTGTAATACTGTTGAAGAATGGAAATACTTAACAACCAATCAATGAAATTCTTTCAGACTCATTACACTGACCTTGTCGGGTTTTTTTTTTTTTTCCTCATATTTGGCATCTGTAGCAGGGATTGTGGTTTCCATGCAAAAGTAGATTTTTTTTCTTTTTAAATGCCCATGTTTCTACAAATGTAAAACTTTAGAATTTCAAAATACAATACAATTTTTGTCACTTTGTAGGTTTTGATTTAATTTATTTTAGAAGCTCCACCATTCTTTTGATAGTAGCTGACAGATCAAATCCTGTTCCCATATGCTTTCTGCTATTTTAAAAGAAACAGAACACAATTGCCTCAGAGAAGCACCATGTGTTTCTAAAGTGTGAATCTGAAAATCATCCATCTGGTCATGCTGGCATCTTTCTGAATTGTATGTGATTGAAAAAAAAAAATGTATTCAACATTTTGCAACTCTTTGGCTAGATGAGAAAAATAATAAGATAAAGAAGACTTTTTTTTTTTTTATCATTTCCATTTGTTAAAAATTGAGTCCATTCTTTCAGCCTGAAATAAATACCTTGCTTATCTTTCCACTTGGATGTCCCCAATTACCCATCAAGACCCAAGTCACATGCCTTTTTCTTAGTGAATTCCTCTCTAACCCTGGCTTTGTATTGTTTACACAATGCTATTTATACTCATATGAAATTGCTTATTTACTTTGATTAGAATTATTTCTTTAAATATTGCCTCTTCTGTAATCTGTGAGCTCTGAAAATGGAAGGCAGATGGTCTTCAATGCAATTTAATTCAACAAAATATTATTACATTATCCCAGAGCCTAGTCTATGAGCTAGGCTGTGTTGAATAAGCTGAGATCATTTTTGCCCTAAAAAGATTACAATCTAAGAAAAATTTGAGCAATTAGTTACACTTAAAGGTGATGCTTAGTGAGGAGATAACTACATCTGAAACTTCGTGTAGAAGAAACAAATTTGAAAGTTCAAAGTCTCTTTAATGTTTTTTCTATTATTAATAGCTTTTGCATGACATAAATATTCAGAATAATTTTCTAGATTGGCGGAATCATTGGAGGAATTAATACTACACATTTCTTGTGAAGATAATGAATAGTCAGTGAATTATAGGCCAAGCATAGTGCTAGGTTTTATACATATATTATTTTATGATGCATCTGTAAGCCCTCCATGCCGAAGTTACCTTTTGGGGAGGGGAATTTAAGTTAAATTAATCCTAAAAATAAGATTTTTTTTTCAAATTCTTTAACAAGTAGATAAATCATATCAAATTATTATAATTTAAAATGTATGATATTAAAATATACCCACATGTTAATCAAATAGGACTAATAACTTCATAGTAAACTAAGAGACTGGGACATCTTGCCACAAATTAAGAGCAGGGTGATTTCTCATATGTTGACCACATTGAAATGTATAACTGGATCAATTGTTCAGAAAAACAATTCAGTACAAAAAAAAAAATCAGTCCATCAGTTTTGGGCTGAGTTAATTGTCACAGAATTCAGTTCATTAATAAAATAATCTATTTCTGCCCTAAATGGGGACACCTTGATTATAGCTCCTACAAATTCCTCCTGTGAAACCATCATCTCTACTTCTTTTGAACGTCATCATAGTCTCTGGACTAGAACTCTGAGCCAAGTGAAACTTAGTCAAAGTTCAATAAATCAACTTTGACCTTCTTTTCATAGTATTAAAATGCAATAAATTTAAATAATACACATTCTTTTATTTATACAGGCACCCTTTGCTATCTCCACTCTCTTATAATGGGAATTTTTTTGCTATTCAAACTCTGAAACTGAATTAAAGTACTATCACTTTAGACTAGAAAAGTACTGAAGTATGGATTTCAGGCACTTTTTGGAAAGCTAGCGGTCTGTGCACCGTTGGTAGGAAGATTCTGCCTGCTCTTTAGCGAAGATGGGAAAAAAGGGGGTGTTGTTACAAGATTAATATGAGAGAAGCTTAAAAGATGTGCTGACAGGGAGAGGAAAAAGATATTAGAATACCAGCTAGGAGGCAATGATATTGAAAAGTTAAGTTTTAATTTCTTGTAAAAGGAAACATTTACTTTTTCAATTTTTTTAAAAGTTGTATGTTGGCAATAAATTTGAAATCCAAATTATTGTCCAACAATATTGAGCATATTTGCTACTGTTATTCTGTTTCGAGAAATCTCTAGTGAAAATGTGTGATCTTCAAGTTAGTGTAATGAAGAAGGTGAAAAAACCTTGAAAATCTCTCACTTTGTCATAACTGGGCTTAGGGCAGATGACTCACAGTGTGAATTCAAGTTAAATCATTTAACCTTTTCCTCTTATTCAACCCATCTGGGAAACTGAATACAAGCACTTCACTATGAAACAGATGGTGCTCCAAAGCTAAATTTTCCCAGATTAAAAAAGAAGAAAAATGTGTCATAGGCACTAAAAGAACCAAACATGGAAAAAGACTAAGAATTAAAAGAAAGAGCCATAAACTGCATCAAACCTTTTCCTCTGTAAAAAATAATATAGTAGTTAAAAAATAAGGCCTGCGAGATGATTTGGGGACAGAGTTAGTAAAACGTTTCTTAAGCACCATATGTGTACAGGTGGTCATGGTTAAATAGTATATGTGGACAGTAAATTACTCTTGGTTGGCACAGAATTCTGTGTTCATTTACCTATGTGTCTGAGAAAACAAATATGATTACTTCAGAGTACTTTTAGGTTATCTATTTGATATCTGTAAGGTTAATTACTAATAAAAACATTTCTTGAGAAAATTTATGAGACTCATCTGATTGCAGCTCTGATGAAATTTAACACTAGTTGACAAATTTTTAAACAATTTCCAGCATTTCTAGAATAATTATATTTTCTAATCTGCTACTCTCTAAATATATATATGTGTGTGTGTGTGTATATATATATATATATACATATATTTATATTCCTTATATATGTTTACATATACATACATATATATTTCTTGGAAGAAAGGCAAGCTATTTGCTCTTTACTAACTTTGAATGATTTTGATCATATTGTATATAAAAGTAAATCAAGTTCAAAAGTATTGAAATGCCAATGTTTACATCTGTCATATTTTATGGAAGAGGAAATGTCCTGTTCTAGCTAATGCGAAGATATATTGATGAATAAAGTAGAACAGAAAGCATCTGTACCTTCTTATTTCCTGATTGGTTATGTTAAACTTTGTGGAAGTTAGCTTACTATTTTAAAGACATTATTCATCAATGAGGCTGAGTACGAAACCTGAGAAATTCACAATGTAGATTTCCAGATGCTACAGTGTAAAAATCCAGATTGGACTTGGGGTCCAAGACTGCTTCCGAGCAGAGGTTCCACCATGCCTGAGGCAAATGGGGCCTCACTAATCTAATGCATCCTTTCTTTGATTAATTCTCCAAGTCCCGTTTATAAAGCAAAAGAAAACATTTACATATTTTTCTCCTTCGAAGAATAAATTTTTTATGAAATTTGAGTTTTACTCCTATTACTGAGAAATACAGATGAGGCATGGCTAAATGACTAAGAAGCAGTGAAAATTGAAAGGCAAACACTAGCAATTTTAAGAAAGGGAAATTTCCTGTCTCTTACTCTACTATCCTATTGAGAAAAGATAAATGCATTGACTATGATTATGGCTTTTAATGTCTACAGTAATAAATCTCCAGATAAAGACGAATTCTCCAATTTAACAACCTGTTCATGATATCCCTTGGATAGGTATATTTATATCTAATTTACAGTTGAGGAAAACAAATGCATCCTTGGGAATATTTGCATAAATAAATCTAACATGAGCTAATTCAATCTCTTGAGGCTTCCAAACTAATAGATACTTCTATTATTCTATTTTAGTAATATATACTCAATTGTATTTATAAAATATATATTCCAAAAATATATATTCAACTTTCAACTAGATTTACATATTATTCATCATATATATTTATACTATATATATTCACGCTACATTTGCATGATTCTTTTAATAGTAAAAAATATTGAGAGGGGAGTTAAAAAATTTAAAAAAGATAAACTATGATGTAAAGAATTAAAATTCCCAAACAATATTAAATTTGTGATTTGGTTTTATTTGGAAGAAAAGGGGCTCAAATGCCAATTTCAAAAGGATTGTTTGCAAAGATATGCCTGTCACTATACACAGACTTCCCCAAAATTTATATTGGATCCTTGGCCTGTGAGTTTCTCATAGAAGAGTTCAAGCTATACTTTCAGGTGGGTTAGAAAGGAAAATGTCTGGAATGTGTAAGACCAGCGTGCTGGCTCCTGGTACATTGTATGTGGCAAATTCGCAAGGCTTGAGTAATGAGCCTTGGCTCTCTTAGATGATGCATACTGACTTTTACATCATTATCTCTAGAGCGTCTTCATATAGTCTCCTTTCTAATCTGAACACTGAATATTAGTTACTGGGTAACTAGTAGTAAATTTTTTCTCCTCCTTTCCCTAAACTAATCCTGAAACATGGCATGGTATTTGGGCTCCATGCAGGATAAGAATCATTTCTAATCTATCACTATAACCAGAAACAAGTCAAAGCTCATGATTTAAAGTGGGTAAATATTTAGGCTCAGAACAATGTATATATCTTTATATGTTGATGGTCCATAATAGAACATGCGGAGTATGGGCTTATATAAACAATTTTAAATAGTTTCTACTCACTCCACAAATCTAGCATGAAAGCATCTTTGTTGCTGTGTCTATGATTAATGTTAAAAATGACTGATGTCTTATGGAACTGTTGTTATCATTTCTCTGAGCATCAATTCTCTATATATGAAAATCACACATGCTCTTTCTCTTCCTTACTGAATAGCAAGAAATGTAACCAAATATGAATGCACATCACAAAACTCTTCTTGGCGGCTTCAAATTTTATGTGCTCCACAGTGGCACTATTCTTATAACTTTCAATGGCTGGAAGGGTCTCCAAGTAGGTAATAGATTTAGAAGGAAGATACAAAACATATTTATTTAAACAAGAATACTCTAGATTATTGTCTAAGCTCAAATTTAATTTTGATTCCACTCTATAATAATGTCATTTAGGTTACAACATATTAGAATAGATAACCAAACTTATGGCCATTCACTAGTGATTCTTTCAAATGAGAACATGTGCACCTTCATGGCTATTCAGATAAGTGCTAGTAGCATATTCTCAGCACAACATAAACAAGAGAAGGGAAACGAACACTTTTTTATGTAAACCTTCTATTGTCTAAGCAATATGTTAATAGCTTTTATTATCTCATTTAGTCTTTCAAACTTCTCTTGAATAGATATTTATTATACCTATTTTACAGGTGAGGAAAGAAAGTATAATAAGTTTAAATTATCCAAACTCTGGTTTTTATATATCTAAAGCACATGCTCTTTTTATTATATTGTATCATCTGCCACAAAAAGGAGAAACTTATATTTATATACTCATTTAATGCTTTCAGACCTCTTAATGACAAGAATTTTTTATCTTGACGAACAACAGTCTCTACGGCTCCAAGGACTTCAACAGTGCTGTTTAATTCTACATGGTTTGTTAGGGAGAGTTAGGATTCCCCAGGATTAGTGCTTGCAAATTCTAAATTTATACTCAAGAGCACAGAGAACGAAATAGCGCAGATTTTCTTGTCTTTCTTTTTTTAAATGCTCCTTAAATAAAATGAAACTTTTATTTTTTTCAGTGTGTTGATATTTTTATATGTGTGCTGATAATAATTTTAAGACTAATATTATTCCTAAATCACTATCTTGTTTAAGTTTTTGAATGCAACTTTGCAACTCAAACCTTCCTTTACTGCAAGCATGCTAAACTCTTTTAGAAAGACTTCCAAGAGCTCCTTATCATTTGAACACTGAGAATCATATCATCAAGAAAGATAGTAAACCATGACTTTTACACTGCTCTTCTCTGAAACTGACCACAGGGATTCCAAAAGGAAATCTGTTACAAATAAACAGGTTTTTGTGGTTGTTGATGGTCTTCAATTTCCATGCTTTTATGTTCATTTTCACTTGCAAATATGGAAGGCTAAGATTCAGCCTCCTGTTGTTTTATTATGTTCATTTTATGGCAAGAGGAAGTTGTGTTCCCTTTAGAGAGCTCATTCAAGCATTTGCAAAGAGCTCCAAAAATACCGGTAACAATCCACTGGTTTTTACTACACACCTATTAGAATGGCTGAAAAACAAACAAACGAACCACCAACAGTATCTGATGCTGGTGAGGACATGGAAAAACTGGATCTCTCATAAACTGCTAGTGGAAATGTAAAATGTTATAGTCATTCTAGAAGTTTGGCAGTTTCTTATAAAATTAAACATATGCTTACCATAAAACCCAATAATCACACTGTTGAGCTTTTACTCTAGAGAAATGAAAATTTATGTTCATGCAAAAACCTGTAGATAATGCTTACAGCAGTTTTTCCTATGATAGTCCCAAACTGGAAACAACCTAAATGTCCGTCAGTGGGTGAAGAGTAAACACACCGTGGTAATCCATACTATAAAATACTATTCAGCAATAAAAAGGAATAAACTATTATATGCAGAAATACAAAGGAATCTCAAGGTGATTATGTTGAATTTTTCAAAAAGTCACTATCAAAATGTTACATGCTGTATGAATCCATTTATATAACAATCGTGGAATGATAAAACTATAAGAATAAAGAACAGATCAGTGGTTGCTAGGTACTGATGAAGGAAGAGGTGAAACCATAAAAGCCACCACGAGGGAGCCCCTTTGTGGTGAGTTCTCTATCTCGATTGTGTTGGAGCTCATATAAATCTCTACATGTAATAAAATTTCATAGAACTATATTCACATATATACCAAAAAAAAAAAAAAAAAAGAGCACATACAAAAACCTCTGGAATCTGAGTAAAATCTGCAGGCTAATTGTATTGTGTCAACTTCAATTTCTACTCTCTGGTTTTGAAAAATGAAAAATATAGTTATGTAAGATTAGGTATCATTAAGGGAAGCTGAGTCATGGGCACAGGGAACTCCTCTATACTATATTTGCAACTTCCTGGGGTTTATAATTATTTCAAAATAAAAAGTTTTTTAAAAACTTTTCAAAATTTCATCTCTTTTTAAGAAGGCATGTGTCTTGGGCCTTTTATGTAAAATCAACTATGTAAAGGAAATGATCTGACCAATCGAAAGTGCTGTCTCTGCCTAAGATCATTTCACCCTCAGTAAAGTTTCCTGCAGCAAAACTCAGAGGTAAGACTTATGTTGATGTTTTTGGTTATCTAAAGCTAAATTAGGGCTCCCGGGAGGCTAATGAAGATACTTTTCAACTGTGTTTTTTTAAAAAAGTGTTACCTAAACATACTTTCTAAAAACAGTAAAATTTAACATCAAAATAAGGGCTAAACTGCAGTTTTGTGGACAATACCCTTTAAGGTACAAGGGAATTATGTACTAACATTTTCTATGGTATAACTACTACATAAGGGAAAAAAATAAGATGCTTATGTAACATAGGCAATGATCTGATTAAACACTTACGCGATTCAAAAACAGTATCAGGTGTGTGATTCCAAAAGTGGCGCTTAGTGGGATTATCAGTAAACATCTGTGTACAGTTTTAAACTTTAAACTTCTTACAGATGATTTGAAGGTCTAAAAATACAATGTTGATAAAAAATTTTAAAAAGTCAGGCCATATCTAGGATATGGCATGAAACTAAACAGGTTTCTTGAGTGACTTCTAGAAAATCACCTATATATTTCCCCATTTGACTTTGGTCATATTGTCTTTACATAGAGTTGTAGATGATTGGAATAATATTAATAAACTAACAAATAAATAAACAAATAAATAAATAAATATTATAAAATAAATTTTTCATGATCCAAATCATAACTAGAGTCACAGATATGTTTCTCACTTTGCATTGTCTTATCCACTCCAAAGGCACTCACCATGTCTGCTTTCCTGTAGGCACTTGTTTCCAACAACTTGTAAACTTGTCGTCCTGAATGCCCTACAGGCCTCACATACCTCGATCTTAATATACCAATACTGAGTTCATAATTTGCTCCTGTGAACTCGTTTCTCTTTCTGGAGCCACAGTCTTGGTTAACGTTGTGGCCATCTACCCAATTCGCAAGCTAGAATAGCCTTTCTCCTTCACCTCAGCACTGTATCCCATCACCAAATGCTGCCGTGAGATACAAACATTTTCAACTTCAAACTCTACTGGCCATCGGAATGACCATTTTATCTGAGTAATTTAACACTCATGTTAAAATCTCCATTGGCTCCTTAGGAGACTATATCTTACTTGTTCTTAACACAAAAAAGAAATGATAACCATGAGATATAAAGGTGTTAAATAATGCTCATGTAGTAACATATTGCAACATGTAAATGATATAAATGCTATCAAACCTACATATATTGTACACCTCAAACATACACAATATTACATGCCAATTATGTTTCAATTTAAAAACAACAACAAACAAAAAACACAATTCATTGGCTCCTTATAATATTGTATTAGCTTTCCATGACCTTCATAACAAATTACCAAAAACTTAGTGGGTTAAAACAATGAAAATGATTAACTTACAGTTCTGTAGGTCAGAAGTCCAACACAGATTTCGCTGGGCTAGAATCAAGATGTTATATTCCTTTCTGAAGACTCTAGGGGAGAATCTTTTTCTTGCTCATTTGGATTGTTGGCAGAATTCAGCTGCCTGTGGTTGTGGGACCAAGGTCTTCATATTCTTGCTGGCTATCAACCAGCAGTTTGTTCTTAACATCTAGAGGCTGCCCATATTCCTTGGTTTGTGGCTATCTTCCTCCATCTGCAATGCCATCAATGGTGGGTCAAATCCTCCTCATATTGCTTCTCTCTGACCATTCTTCCATCCTTTCATCTATCTGACCCAGCTGTAAAGACTTCAGCTTTTAAAGATTCACGTGATTAGACTGGAGTAATCTAGGATAATCTTCCATCTAAAGGTCTTTAACCTCAATCACATCCTCAAAGTTCCCTTTGCTGTGCAAGGTAACATATTCACAGGTTCAGAGGATTAGGATGGAGGCGTTTTGGGGGACCAGTGTGCTGCATTCCACAGGTGTGTTGGAGTTTTAGAAAAGCTAATAGGTAAACTAGCTCTTTTTCCAAATCAGAAAGTATTTGTGAGACAAAATATGGAAGTCAGACAGACTACAGGGCATAGAAATGTCAGCTTTGTTACTGATAAAGCTGAGTGAGAGAAGTGACGTTAGATTCATGGCAAATGGTCTTTCTAATACTTCACCTTTGAATTAGACAGGTTTTCTGGCCCAGTCACCCACCAGTAGGTGCAGACAGAGCATGCTCCTGTGAACTTACCTGTGGAGCAGTGTGTTTGAACTGCGCATGTTCGGTTCATTCCCCAAAGTCATCTTCTATAAGCTTCTTTCTCTTCCAGAAAAGAGTGTGAGAAGGGCGGGTGCACAGACTTTGAAGTTCCTCTCCCTGGCAACGTGACATAGGGAGACTAAAAATGTCCCTCACCAACAGATTACTGACTAAATCCACACTTTAAATGCCACATCTTTCGGAGTCGAGCCTCACCAACTATTCTGGTCTCCTCTCCTGCCACTGCCTCTTTTGCACCCTGCATGCCCCAGCCGGGTCGTGTCACTGCCACTGAACATACCAATACCCTGCTTACCTACTCACCATCTCCTCTAACTAGAGGACCTCTGCAGGCCGTGTGTGATAAACTCCTACTCATCCCTTAAGAGAGCTGTGTGTCTCCTCCTACAAAAGTTCTGTGATCTTCTCCAGACTCTTTTCTCAAAGTCATATCTTCTCATGCTGTATTTTCAGTGTGTCACTCAGTGGTTGGATTTGGGGTATAATGGGATCTCATTAAATATTTTTGAATGTATTTTATGTTTTAAATAAAGTACATGAATGAATTTCTCTGTTTACATTTTGTCTTCCTCTTGGGGGAAGAGATTATGTCTTATTTATTATGTCTTATTTTTTAGCACAGCATCATCTCCATGCCTTATACACAAAATATTCTCCAACCACTTTTCCTTAAAGAATATGTAAATTAACAAATTAATGAATTCTGTCAAAAACAGAATGTGTTATTGGAGATGTCTGTGTAACTATATCTGGATTCTGTGATCTATTAGTCCCTATTCTTTAAAAGGACCTTTTGATATGTAAATCTAAAGCCTTTTTTTGTGGCCAAGGAGTTCCAAACAGTGCATCCTTTAGGACGTGCCTCTGATCTAATTACCGAGGACTCTTTCCTGGCTCATGCCCTGTTTTGTTTTCATTTCATAGCAGGTATAACTACATATTTAATAACCTTATACTGTATTACATATTGCTTTACTTCTTTTCTGCCCAACTAAACTATAAGCCCCATAAGAAGGGTGACTTTGTTTCATTTAATAGCTCAAACAGTGCCCGATATATAATAGGCATTAAATTCATTCTTGTTCAAAGAATAAAAGAATAAATGAAGTGGTATTGAATGGGAGAAAAAGTAGGACTTTGGAACCAGAGAGAACAGGGTAAAAATCATAGCTCTTCAATTTTGCTGGCTGTTTGGCCTCAAGCAAATCAATTAATGTTTAATAATATCCACCTTGCATGGCTGGAAGATATTGGCAATAGTGTACATAACATACCTGGCACATACAAAGTGTTCAAGAAATGGTGGCTATAATTATGTCACTTGCTTTCATCATTAAAGATTTTATGTTAAAATTATTAGTGGCAATCAGTTTTCTCAGTGCCAACCAAGTATATTTTTGTGTCCTTCTTTACAAGGAATGAAATGAGAGTCTAGGTTGCATACCCCCATTGCTATCAGCAGAGTCAAGTATCATTAATGGAGTATCATAATATCCACCAAGCTTATTAAGGATTCTATGAAAGGATTTTAAACATTCCTCAGCAAGAAATATTTTAAAGTCACCCCAAAAGCTCTCCAAGTTTAGTGCATCCTAGTCAACTTCAGAACACTGAGCCAGGATGGAAGTTATAAGACATCCATGGCCTCTTCAAGGCCAAAATGCCTTTGTGTGCATATACCATAGGCTGATTCATGAAAAACAACAACAACGACAAACCCCCAAAATCTCCCCTAAACCCTTCCATTTCTAAAATGTTTTGTTGCATCTGCATTTATTATAGATTTTACAATAAATTCAATTACAGCTTTAAGTTAGATGATAAAACAGGATTTTTTATCTTAAAATTTTCTGATTATTTTGAAAGTAATCATTATTTTATATCTGGCATCTCATGGATTTCAAAGAAATGTTGTAGCCATTGTTTCTGTGGAATCAAAAAACACACACTGTGCACTGCAGGCACATCACCCTGGGTAAATTTGTAGCACTCTGTAAATCAAGGCTGTTGTTGAAGAAGCTGTAGCCCAAAGGAATCTTGGCTCTCCCACGGCTATAGGAATCAAAATCTGGTTAATGTATGATGTAATAGAAAGAATATAGCTTTTAGAAAAGTTTGGTAAATTTCTCAGCTCTGCAAGAGGCTGTGTCTTTGGCAAATCCTCTCTAAGCCTTGGTTTCCTTATCTGTAAAATGGGGTTATTAGTCTCAAACCAGGCTAACTGCCAATATTTAAATATAAAAACTATATATGTGGTTATCTTTGAATGTGGGTAGTTTATACATTTTAATATCAGAATTTGAGCATAGGTCTCTGACAGAGTTTACTGGTCTTTTAATCTACTTGCATGTGAAAAAAGAAAAAAATAGGTAATATGTCATTTCTTTGCTTTGTTTTCTACTTTTGTGATTGAGTCTTGCAGTATTCCTAAACCACTTTCAAAGGATATGCTCTACCTGATTTATTGAATCATGACCAAATCATTTATTCATTCATTCAACAGATATTTATTAAACATCTATTATAGGCTAGACCCTATATGAGGCATTGGACATGTAATGTTGAACAAGACAGAAAAGGATTATATTTCTTTGGAAGAGCTAAAAACTATAAAATTAAATAATGCAGCAAGATAGAATTTTAGATATTTGAATTAGGATTTGAGCTATAATAAAAATGAAACAGGCTGATGTGTTACAGAGTAACTTGGCACATATGTACACTGGCGTCAGGGAGAGTGGTCTTAGAGAAGACACCTCTGAGCAACCGACAAACGTATACCAGGATAAGGAGTCATCTCAGTGAAGACCACAGCAAAAGTTTGGGATTTTGTTTTTTATTTAGTGGAAGATCACTCTGGAAGCTAAGAAAACAGTGTTTTATAAGAGGATAAAAGTGGAAATTGTGAGATAAATTAAGAAGCTGTTTATCATTAAGAAAAAACAATGAAAGTAAGGGATTAGAAAAAGAATAAATGTGGTTGCTAACCCAGAAAGGGTGGTCAGGAAAGGCATCTCTGTGGACGCTTCCACATTTGAGAAGTAAAGTGAGGAAAAGTATTTCACATTTTTGGATTAGGCGGTAACAGTGGGGATGAAGAGAAGTAGGTGGTTGTAGGATGCAGAGATGACAGTATCTGCAGATGGATCGGATGTGGGGTGTCTCGTGAAGAGGCTTGAATAGTTCCGCTGACTCAGACACAGAAATCTAGGAGCGAAGATTTCTGAAAGGATAGGTAAATCAAGAATTTCTTTTGTGCACAAATGATCATTTTAATTATCTATTAGATATCCAAAAGAAAAGCAGCAAATCTTTAAATAGAAAACTAAGTGCAGCTTCCTCATCAATCATGGCTCCGTTTTCAAAAGGCCCTCATACTTTGGCTGAATCCTTGGTCCTCAGTGCCTCTGGCATGAGAAAACAGGCCCCTTCGTGGAGGACTCTACTAAGAAAGGGGCCAGCCGGGAGACCTCTGACTGGTTTGTGTGGTGGTGGGAAACAAAATCACAGTGTGCACCTGGAGCATCTTCCTTGATGGTTGATTTTATAAAATAGTGAGGGAAAAACAATAATTTTATGGAAACACAACTACAGACAAATTATAGAGTAGAGTGAAATATTTTCATGTATTTTAAAGATGAAATAAATCCAGAAAACGTTACAATAAAAATGCACAGGCTTGTATGTATAACACTTCAGAGAGAAAACTTAGTCATAAGTCAAAGGAAACATTTTATACTTTTGAAATGTAGAAAATGAGAATTGTTGATCCTCATTTTTAATTTTGATGTTTAAAAAGAGAAAAATTAGAGGAAGTATGAGAAATTTTGTAAACTAGAAAGTGAGTGGTTCTATGTAAACTATATTGATATTGACATATCCTCAGAGTTCAAGTATGAAAATAGATTACTTTTCCATCAAGTTTTATATGCATAAATACCTGTTTAATTACTTCATTTCATTTTTGCTTTACTTTTCTTAACTCTATAATCATAATTCTGAGATCTATTGTATTCTGTTCTTACAATTTGGCAAACAACCTATTAATTAATTAAATAACCCATTAATTTTATGGGAGGAAAAATAATGCAGGCATTTATTTAGTATCATGTAAAAGAAAGTTGATTACTTTTAATTGTTCAGTTTTTACTTAATTTGATGATCTGCAACTGAAATACTAAATTGGGGGGCCCAGGTTTTACTCCAGTAAATTCTCTGGGTAAATGTCATTGCCTTTTCCTAGGTCTCATTCCAATGTGCCAAGCTGCCCAGTGGCAGATTAGGTAATCTGTTATTCAGATATATCTGCAGTGCCAAGTTTCTATTTAAAGAGAAAAGGAAGTGATTATGTATTTGCCACCCCCCTTAAAAAAGCCAGATTATGGTCAGAGTAGCAATGTTTAAGTTATTGAGGCAGAAATAACTTGAGTGAAAAAAATAAAAAGTGGCCCCAAGAGGATTAGCACATTACTAAAATGCCTCCACATCAACCCCATTAGACATTTCAATGATAACTTTTCTATTGTAAGTACACTGCATTTTTATTCACAATGATGTTAAGAAAAAAAAGAATAATTATCTTTTCTTGCATTTTAACAAAAGATCTTACAATGACAAAATAGTTTACTGAAAATAGCAGTTGAGAGGTCTGCTATAATTCTATTGTTACTTTCGGAGCAGATGCCATGTCACATGCAAAATGCCAAGACCATAGAAAAATATTTTTAGCTGGGTAAAAATATGTGACATTTAAGAAAGAAATGGTGGTGCTTTGATTCATTCGTTAATTGAACATTTCAACATTTTCTATACACAATTTTTTGAAGGTTATAGAATGTAAAAAAGATTCAATCCTTGCCCCCATGAGATTTGTATTTTTAGACAATTAAGATAAAGTGTCCTTTATAATTTAAAATACATGGGAGGGAAACAAAGAAAGGCAGATAGATCAAATGTATTCTTGGTCTCATCAAGGAGAGATCTCAATATTGTTTTTGAAATGACAAGATAATTTGGGCTGGGCATTAAGGAGAAAAATGCCTTAATGAGAAAAATGACTTCACTTGAGTAGAAGCTGGAAACAGGAAAGAAACATTGTAGGATGTGGGAGAAACTTATATAAAGTTTTGAAAAGATCAGATGGAATTTAGAGAACACAAAGCACAGAAATTGTGTTAAGTCATTGGAAGGATGTGTGTGTGTGTGTGTGTGTGTGTGTGTAGCCACATCTAAGATAAAGAAATGCAAGGTAATATGGAAATGGATGGCATTTTTTCTTTTTTACCTAAAGTCTGAACATAGACAACAAAAGCAAATATTTAAACTTTAAGAAGTCTTGGAAAACCTTTCACATATGGATATCAAAGCTAACGGTAGTGAGACTAATATACATATTGGGTACTGTAAGTAGAACCTCAATAATTTTTAAACAATCAAAAAAAATACCATGGTGCAAGTTGTTTGTTGTCTTCTAAAATGGAGACCTAAATTTAACTTTGGAAAAGATTTCCCAACTGTTATGTAGAAAAATATGACATTGGAAGTGGATGAGAGACAGAGAGAGAGAACCACTCATTTCCTTAAGGAAGAGCTGGATACAAGATTTTAAATCAAACATAAGTGCTACAAACGGCATCACTGGGCATTCAGTTTAGAGTTGTAAATCTAATGCATTCTTAGGGATTGTAAATCTCTGAAACTCTTATTTCTGATAGATACCTTTCTGATAGTTTCCTTTCCTACAAGTGGGTCTAAACTTTTTTTTTTATATATGTATGTTGTATCTTGCTCTTAGGAGGAATAGATGTTCCTTTGCCTAAGCGGCTGTCTACAGAAGGATGAAGTCTTATGTGCACATGATGTTATAGGAGGTAGACCGATGTGTATGCAGCTTACCTGGACAGAGCTAGCAATGTCTCATATATAAAGATATTTAAGACAAATAACAAAGAATTTGGTGAATGTACTGATACTAAACTATTATTTTGTGTTGCCTTTTTAGCACCATTATAATCCTGGGCATAATGCAGGTTTTGTCTATGTTGGTAAGCAGAATAATGGCTCCCTAAGATGTTCATCTCTGAATCCCCAGAACCCACGGGCATGATATGTTACATGGCAAAAAGGAAATAAAGTTACTAACCAGCTGACCTTAAAATAAAGAAATCATTCCAGATTGTAAGAGTGGATCTAATAAAATCGCGAGGGTCCTTTAAATATAGAAGAGGAGGGCAGAAGAACCAGAAAAGTAGATGTGGCAACAGAAGCAGTGTCAGAGTGATGTGATGTGAGAAAGATTCAACTAAGTGGTTTTGGAGATGGAGGAAAGTGACTGCAAAGCAAGGGATGCAAGAAGCTGGAAAGGAAACGATTCTTTGCTAGGGCCTCCGGAAAAAATACAACCCTGCCAGCACCTTGATTTTAGCCCATTGACACCCATTTTGGAGTTCTGACATCCAGGACTGTGACATAATATATTTGTTGTTTTAAGCCATTGACTTTGTGGTAATTTGAAACAACAGCAACAGGAAATGAATACAAATCAAGTGCAGTCATCCCAGAGGAGAGTCAGCTAAGGAGAAAGAAGACAAGGCTGAGGAGACAAGCCTGAGGCTGCAAATTTTTCCTTTTCCTACAGTCAGACCTTGTAACCTGGATTCCATGGCATGGAGATAAGCAGAACATCTCTGTGGTGGACAACAAGGCAGATCTTGCATCATAGAGTTAGATCCAGAGAGAGGCAGGGAAGTGGCCTGAAAAGAGACCCCACGCATAGTCATAGTCGCGGACTTGTGCAGATGTCTCACCTTCTCTTGGAAACTTGAGTAGAGTATCATTAACCATGACTGATTAGTCTTGATTATGCACTGAGACATTGAACGTGCTCAGTAAAGAGAGTGCAGGGCATTTTGTCTCTTTTCTCAGAAAGAGAGTGGGTAGGGCCATGGTAGTCATCAGCAGAGAGCAGCACGTCTACCAAAGCTCTAATGACACAGTGGAATGTGTAGAAGTAAGACAGGGGGCTGGGTGGGAGGACATTCCTGTTCATTTTTAGATGCTCTTACAGAAAGCTGGGATTGACATATGACAGTACTCATCTGGGTCAGCCTCAAGTGATTATAATTTGAGTTCTATCAATTAATACAAGATTTCTGACTCACAGTAATGAACAAAAATATGAAAGAAACAAACAAATAAATTTAACTGAGCTCAAAAACAAAATGGACAAAATGAACCAGGAATAGACCAAGCTGGAATTAAGAATCACTTGAAGTTGGCGCCAAGGAATATAGACATAAATCAACAATCTGAAAATAAACTAATTATTAATTCCCTGGCATATCAAGGATCTAAGCTGATAGTCTGATAGTAGCTACCCCCTGAAAACTTAGACACAGTTATATGACAGACATGGCAATGATAGTTATTGGGAAATTTTAAATAAATCATTCTAGGACAATACTTTTCTATGTGGAAAAATATAAATTAAAACACTACTTCACACAATATTAAAAAATCAGTTCCAAGTGAATTTAACTTATGACTATGAAAGACTAAATTTTAAAATCTTTTAGAAGAACATATAAGATAATAGCAATATGAAATTGAGTTAGAAAAAGATTTATTATACACAAAATTCACAAAAGCATAAACATTAAGTGAAAATATTGATAACTTTGATAGCATTGAAATCAAAATAATTTGAACAGCAAAATAAGCTATTAGTAAAGTGAAAAAATAATTGCACTAAATAACTACAAAAATAAATGCATAAAATCATTAAAATGACAAAAGATTTATGTATTGCATATATAAAACATCCACAAAAATACCATTAATTGAGAAAGTTTTCAATACATATAATTCATGGAAAAAAACTTGGATGCCATTTTATATATAAAATGATTAAAGTTATTATATATATTTATGATATATATAAAATGATTTCAAAGTCATAAATAATCAAGCCAATGTGTATGAAAATCATATAAAAGATTATCTTCAAATTGGCAAAATTTTAAGTCTGCCAGTATCAAGTGTTATCAAGCATATTGAGAAATGGTATCTTGCAGCTTGGAATGGAAATTGTTAAAATTACTTTGGAAAAAATCTGTCAATATTTCTTATAGATGGAGATACAGCTCCAAATTTCATTTCTAGGAATAGAACACTTTACCAACCACTTCCCCCCAATAAAACCACTCTGATATGTCAAAGCAAACATATGTCAATAATTTTGTAATGGTACTAATTTAATCACAAAATTGTAAATTGCTAAATGTCCATTAGCAAAATAAATAATATGTGCTTTATGTATAAATGCAATGTTACAAAATGGAATTGATGAATTAGAGTTACATCTATCAAATAGAATTAATGAATTAGAGTTACGTCTATCAAAATGTCTGATCACTGTAAGATATATACACATATACATATATGTATGTATCTTACTTATACATATATAATGAACCTATTCATATAAAGTTTTAAAACTTGCAAAAGTATGGTCCATATTGCTTTTAGTTATATATCTACATATAAAAACACAAAAATTTACATGACAATTCAGGCACATGATCTGAAGCAAATCCTTTCAAATGTTAACATTTATTAGATCTAAGTGGTGATTTTACAAGTATTTGTTATATTTATTCCTATTATAAATTTTTTGTTACTATCTTATAATTTTAAAATTTAATAAAAAAGCAAAATAAAGGTGACTTTTCTTTGGTTTATTGAGTAATATATTTTAAATACATGAGATGTGATGCTAGGAGCTATTTCATGTACATGAGATAGGAAGGATGCTTGGAGAGGACTATACTCCATAAATAGGACAGCATTGTATCAATTACTCATGCTATTAAGAGCATTAAGAAGCCACAGAAGTGAAATATTAATCATGTGATATGTTTTCCATTTAAAAGGACATAGATTTTAAAAAGTCTTTGAGAACACTCAAGCTCACTAAAATGATAATTTTATACACTGAATGAATATAACCTATAAATCAGCATTGAGAGAGTATTCAGTAAGTAAGATTGAATTCTGTTATAGTTTCATGCTTTAAAGGCTTTGAAGAAAAGCTTTTATTTCAGGTTCCATGTTCCTATCTATTAAAAGAAAAGCAATTTAAAGGCTTTGTTATAATTTCTAATGACAGATTATCAAGGGGACTGATTCAGAGAAAATAATATTGAACCCCATATGAGTAAAGATATTAAAATGCAATCATGAAATCTATGAGTTTTTCTTTTATTTTATGCTTTTTGAAAAGAACTGTTTGAAAGTGCACATTATCTTTATACTTTATCTTCTAATTTCCTAATAAAAGAAAAATTTCTTCTAGAATTACCATCTGAATAATAATTGAAAACTTCTAGATAAATAAATTTTACTACTTTATCACTCTTTGATTTTTAACAGTTACCATGGCATCAATACAACTTAAATGATTCACAAACAAATTTTTTAATTCTATTTTTAGATTATGCCTACTAATAGTACTTCTGTTTTAATCTTATTTGAATCTTTGGATATAGAAGAAATTTTAATTTAAATTTTGAATGGAAAACATTAATATACTAAGATGATATGTATGTTTGATACAAAGTGAACAAAGTGAAGAAATATTGATGATTGTTTAAGAAGGAACATATATTTATGAAATTGAATCCATCAATTAACAAATATTTACAGGTGCCTACTATCCACCCAGGATTAAAATTAATGAAAGATTTATAATATAACTCTAAGAGTATCAGCCAGTTAGAGTCCAGTGTGCTAAGCCCAAGTTGTACAGCCTGGAGCCTTTCTCAACTGCCAATAACAAAATGCTGGACTTATTTATTTATTTATTTTTAAAGTGCTCACTTCTCCTTGTCTAATCATTAGCATGTCACTCACAGATTTTTAGTTCTATTAGGTTAAGTTAGCAACATATTGAAACGGTTTATTAAGGCAAGAGCAGTCACAGCAGATAGGAGAGAAGAAAGGGCATGGAGAACCTTTGAGAATGGCATGACGAAGAACCAAAGACTGCAAGGAAGGTTCCATTTTAGGCCACAAAGGAAGGGCTTTGTAGGTACTGGAGGAAGAAATGTTTGTTGTGGAATGAACTTCATGCTAACTTCCACTTCAAATATTGTGCAACAAAGCATGATTCTTCTTGAGTCAATATTAGAAAACTTTCATGATTCACCCTAAGAACTGAAGATAACTATTGGTGGCCAGGCCTGACTCCATGAGACATAACCACCTCATCCGCCTTCACCAGCACCACCATGGCCCTCCCGGTAAACTCATCACTCTCTATTTAAAAGACAAAATGTTATCATTGGCAGAATTATCGATGACCAAAAGAAAAAAAAAGTACGACTCACAGGAAAGCCCAAACAGACAGACCACTCATTCAGTATAGCAGCAAGACTGAACGGTGCTCCAATCACCAACATAGGTAGAGAGATTTTAGAGATGGCCCAATGGCAAGGAGAGAATGGAGAAGACAACTCAATGCTCATGCTCTAAAGAACTCAAATATAGAGAAGCATGCAGAACGTAACAGGCATAACTGCTAGCATATTTTGTCATGTTTGACTCAGATATCCCTCATTAAACATATGTGTGTGTGTGTGTGTGTGTGTGTGTGTGTTTATATACATACATATATACATAGAGTTTAAGTCCCATCTCTAACTCTTTACTCTCATCAATTTCCAATATTCTAATATTGGTTTTTATCTTACCCATGCATGTGAGAGTTTTAATTTTTCTCATCATGTGTTTTAATTACATCTTAGAATAAATAAAATAACAATGGTCTAATATAAGAAACATAGGTTCTTAAAAAAAAACTTGTTTAAAAGAGGCAAGAAGAACAAGAAGATAGGAATGAGGGAAGAAGAAACAAAATTGGACCACTGACACATTTGCAGGTGGTTTTGGGGTATAAATGAAAATGTGTCCATCTTAGAGTTTTGCTAAAACATTGACATTTCAGAATTTCTCTCTCTCCAAGTTACTTTAGGGTCTCCAAACTTAGAAGAGAGGTTTAAAAAGAGAGAATACAGATTTTTTTTTCTTTTTTTGAGGAAGAGGGTAAATAGAAGAAACCTTTAAAATTTCAAGGTTTTAAAAGGACAAAATATTTAATATATGTTTAGCTATGTTATTCTTTTAAAATAACTAAACTATAGGAAACGAGAAATTTAACATCTGGATATTGATATAAACATTATGGCAGCAATTTTAGTAAGTCAAAAGCTGTTCAGCCTGTTTTGAGTTTGTATTACAGTATTTGTCCCAAGCCCCAGGGACTGAAGAGCAGAGAGAAAGGGATGGAAGTCATCCTTTACAAAAATTACCTACACAGCAAAGGGCTAATGCCAAGAGAAATAAGGTCCCCATGTAGAGAATTACTCAATAAATCCCTATCACCACCTTAGAGAGACCTCACATGACCATGTCTTTTAAATATGTTTTGATGAATAAATGATTGAATAAACAGAACAAAAATATCTTGCTCTGGCACTAAAGTTGCCCAGATATTTAGAAATAATACGATATCATTCATATTGATAGAATACCATTACATTTACTAGAATGCCACTTATTAGAGAATCAATTATTTGAGCAAGGAGGACAAATGTGAACAAATTATAAAGCTGAATTAGTGATCAGAGATTTGTATTTCACACCAAGGCCTACGATAGATTTCTTCTTCACTGGAGAGGTTGCTATTTCAAATTGTGGTACGGTTTGGGCATGGTTTATTGTGTGTCCTTTTGGGGGACATAAAAATCTATGGATGAAGATTTTCTTGAACATTGTGGTTGATGTTATGGGCTGAATTGTTGTCCCTCAAATTCATATGTGGAAGTCATAACCCCCAGTATGTCAGAATGTGGCTGTATATGCAAATAGAGCTGTTAAAGAGATAATTAAGATTTAACGTCATTCAGTGGGCCCTAATCCAAAATGACCAGTGTTCTTATAAGAGGAGAATAGGACACAGACACACAGAAGAAAGACTGTGCGAAAACACAGGGAGATGGTCACAAATAAGGCAAGGAGAGAGGCCTCAGAAGAAATTAATCCTGCCAACACGTTGATCTCAGATTTCTAGCCTCCAGAACTGTGAGAAAATATATTTTTGTTATTTAAGCCAATGGTCTATGTTACTTTTTAGGGCAACGCTAGAGAACTAACAGGGTTATCATCTATCACCTTGAGGTTTTATAGTTTGTGACCACCTAACCATCTCTACAAGTTAATTACAAACTACATGCATCTTCTTTCATGTATGTCTTTATAACAATGTTACAAATCTAGAAAAGTTGCAATCTCCACGGTTATTGAGTACTAAAACAATATTTTTTACTAGAAGTCTTCCCCAGATAGCCAGAAATAAAATTTAACACTAAACTCTAGTTCTTCCTTCAATTCTCAAATTGGAGTGATTGGAATAAATGAGAAAAAAAATCCTATACCTAATATTAACCCTGTTTTACTTGATCATTGATAAGAAATAAAATAGAACCACTCTAGGTAAAGTTCTTTCTTAATCAGTGCTGCCTTCTTATCTGTAGTTTGTTTGTTGTTTGTTGCTCATTTGTTTTAAACAGGAGCAGTTACTTGCAAAATAATTTTTAACTGACCAGTAAATGAATAACTCAGTATGAATCATATTATTTACAAAATCATTCATAAAAGGAAACACTCTTAGGAAAGGTTAACAATTTGACATCTCATTGTTGAGCATGAACTATATGCTCTGGCATTCTCTTGTTGGTGCTGCAGATACTACACTGAGCAAGATAAGCTTGACCCATGAAGCTTAAACTCTAGTAGAGAAGACACATATTCAGCTGTCACAGTGCTAAAGGCACTTAAGGGCATCAGCTTACTTGATTAAGGAGTCCAGGGTAGGGGTTGGCAACCTTTTTCTTTTTGTAGAGGACTGGATGATAAATATTTTAGGCTTTGGTGTCACACAGAATATCACAACCACTCAAGTCTCCTTTTATATAGTAAATGTGGCTGTAGACAATGTGTGAATGAATGGTGTGTTCTGATAAGAACTTATTTATGGACACTGAACTTTGAATTTCTTATACTGTCCATATGTCATGAAATATTTATTTTTAACTTTTTCCCCAACTATTTAAGAATGTAAAATTCTTTCTTTGCTAATGGTTATAGCAAGGTGTTAGGGAAGACCTCGTGAGTAAGGAGCATCTAAACTGAGAGCTGGTGACAGATAAAATCAGACAAAAGTAAGTCGGGTGGGTTGAGGTGGGGTGGGGACTGGAGCACTCTACTAGTTGATGCACACTGAAGAATAAAAGAAAAAAATTGCATGAAGATAGTTCACCCTTTGTCGAAGCTGTCTAACCTTAATAAAAGCAGCTCAGGGGATACATAACAAGAAGACATTTTTTTGTATCTCTCAAATCACACAACATATGTGAGTGCCTACTCTGCCTACCAGGGAGATTGGACTGACTCTTTATATAAGCCTTGTGTAATTATCACTTTACTTCATTCGCCTGAAAGCCTGTAAAAGCAGCAAATGATTCCCATTCTCCTGCTACTTTGGCAAAGTAATCATATCAGCGCAGAAAAAAATAAGATCACAAGTGTGTGTTTATTTAGCCAAGCTTTGGCAATAAGTTCTAAGTATTCTTTAACTCCATTGGTATAACTTTTTTGTGAAGTTGGACAACTCACTGCACTTCTTTTACACATCCATTGTACCTTCTAGGTAAAAATAATATCTACAATCAAACCTACCTTATCTTCAGAGCACATATAATAGTTTGACAAGCACATCACAAGAATTTTAGAGCAATTAGATGAATGTGTATCTAAGATCAAACAATAATATTTCCCAAAGACTAACTAATCCAAATTCTGATTTTTAAAAATTTTACTGGGTATGTTGTTACATTTTTTTAAATATAGTTTTTACTATATTTTATTTGGCTGCTGCCAAAACTAATGTATTTAGATATTTTAGAAAGAAAGCAACAGGTTTTTTTTAACTGATGTGGAAAATAAAGTAGATTTATTTACTTTAAAGTAACATTCAATTTTAATCAGTATTGAATTTGTTCAGTGTGCTAAAATGTAATGATAATCTGGCAAAAATACACAGCATGTGTTTGGCCCTGAATCCAGTACTTGAGTGGAGATGAGGCTAAAAGTTTTTTTTCTGGTAACTAACCAACACTGTGCGCCTGCAATGCTAATCTAACCGCAGTCACTAAGGTGTTAAAGTACTATCAAGGGTTTGAATCCACATCGGTTAGTAAATAAATAAATAAAACAGCCCTTCTGCTCATTAGGAAACCATCCAAAGCCTGGGAGAGAGAATCAAGTTTCTAATTTATGAGTCAGCCACTTAAAAAAAAAAAAAAAGGAAAAGCTAACACGGTCATCACACAGCCTTTCCCCACGATGGTCTTTCTGGAAAAATAAATTCCTGTAGGGCTCTTTGGAATCACTACCAGTAAGTCCTATTATACTGTCAGACTTAGAGGAAAAAAAAGTTTCACTGGGACTTCAAACGTGAGATTGAAGAAATGATTATGGCAAATTGTTGTTCCTAATTAATTAAAATGATTTATATGACATGCTGTGTAACTGAAAAATTCAAAGTGAAAAAAAAAGTCCCAGTAGTAAAAGTAGATTCGTATTTAAGATCAATGGAATAAAGCCGGAAGAATAAGCCTCCATCAGTGAGCTCTCCACGCAAGCCTCAGCTTAGCCCTCCTCATTGGCGACATATTGATCAGCAGATAGAGCTTTACCAGGAAGTCGTTGACCACAATAGTTAAATTCTACAACGAAAATTCTCAGATTGAACGTCATGCTGTTGACCATGAGACAATTGAGAAGACGCAATCTATTTTGCTTTTAATTCTCAAAAGTAAGAGTTTGTTTTATGAGTTTAAAATACCCCCATTAAAATTACTTCTTATTCTATTCTCATTGTCTGTTTTGCCCTGGGCTCCCTCCCTCCACCGCCCCTCCTGTTCCCTCTGACTCTGTCCCACTCTGGTCTCCTGGCAGAACATAAAACAACAAATATGTTCAATTTGAGTGGTTTCCTGCAATGTTATTCTATCAAACTGGCAATTTCCGAAAGGATTTAGAAAGGAGCGTACAATTCCTCAGACATTGGGAGGTCTGACAGTGACTGCCAGAGCAGTCCTAGCTTCCAGTGGGTCCTAATATCTGAGCATATAAAAACATCCCTTTTTCTCAGGTTTATTTTTTGTGTCTAATATCAAGCAGACTTCAGACACCGTCTAAGTGGCCTGAGAGCACTATATTTAGCGCCTTAAAGCTCAAAGGAGTTTTGGGTATTTTGGTATTGTGGTACAAGGAGACACAATTTTTTTCCCCAGCAGTCATGTAATGTGATGAAATGTTAATCAAGATGTTTAAATTATATCTAGTAGATAGATGGTCTCACATAAGGACCAGATGCAAATTCATTAAAATGGGCTCTATTTATTCTCTGTATAGTCATTTCCTGTACCCCCACCTAGCATTTGACATTTCCAAGATGGTAGCAGTTTTGGAAATTTTATGATTTGATTGTGGCTTGGCTCGCATTCAAATTATAGGGTCTGAATTTGATCACATTAGACATCTAATGCCTCAGGCAGAACAGTGCATGCCAATGTCAAGGGTGGCAGGATGTACCACAACACTAACTAGAGACAGAATCCCGCAAACTCTCAGGGTTCATGATACTACACTACATGTCCGCAAAGTATCCAGGCCCTAAAACCATAATGGGTTAGTGTGGTCCATCATGTATTATTATTTCAGCTCTTGGAGAGTTGAAATCTTTTGATCCAGTAATATGGACTTGTTGTGGGCCAATTCTTTTGTGTATAGCAACCAAGTCCCATAACCTCTGCAAAAGCAGCCTGATTGTGGAGTAGTTATGGCATGCCCATGTGACTTTTTCATATTCTGTTGCAGTCATTGCTTCATTCTTCCATTTCATGTCAAGTTTTGGCACAAGGTTGAAAGCTGTTCCAGTGTGCTTCTTGCTCTAAAACCAGAGAAATGAGCTATGAATTCCTGCTCAGAACAAGCCCTTCGATTTTTATCTTTGATAGAAACTCATCTCATTGTATTCCCCTTAAACACAGACTGTGTCTTATTCTGAAATACATAAATGCAGGGATTTCCGAAACAATCTTTTTTGCTTCATGCAGTGTGACAACATGGCCTTTTGGCAAAGCATACTGGCACCAGGCAATGTCCTAAATAATGCATTGTCACAGTGGTAAAAACTCTTAGCTCTGGAAGGGCTCCTATAAGTTTGTCCTCTCCCAAACTTCTAAAGCCCTGGTGGCTGCTCGAGCAGAGAAAAAGATCCTGAGACTTAAAGCATCAACTTCCAATTGTCCTCTCCTGCACATCTCTGAAGTCCAGCTCTTCTTGGGTCTAAGAGGAAGTGTGAACAAAATGTGATGTTTTGGGAGAAAGTCGCAGAAGCGGATTCAGTTCCCTGCTGTCTGCTTGGCAACTAACTAACTGTATGTCCCTGAGCATGTCATTCAACCTCTCAAGGCTTCAATTTATTTAAAAAAAAAAAGTTTATAGTTCATGATTTCATAACAGGTACAGTGACTGGATTCTTGTGCCAAATAACAAAACAAAACAAAACAAAACAAAACAAATGAACAAATAAACAAAAATATATAGAGAGAGAGAGGGAGAGTTAATAGCATAAGTATTATTTAAATGCAGAGAGGGATTCAACTTGTTTAATCATTCCTTCATATATGAATAACATTTTCCTTGCCTTTGTGATTTTATAGCAATCACTTTACTGTGCTCATGTTAAACAGAAGATTACACTGGGAGTTTGGGATTTCACCTCTGCTTTTGGTATGAACTAGACCTGAAAGATCTGTACACCTGGACAATGCATTTAACCACTCTAGGACTGAATTTTTCTCTCCCTGAAAAAGAGAAGGGTGCTGTTTGATTGATTCCACGATCTCTAAGATCTCTTCCAGTCCATTATGCTATAAATGAGTCCTATCCACAGTCTGGTGACCTTGGGAAAGCCAGCAGAAGCAACCATAGGATGATTAGGAGCTGTGTTCTCTTTGGCATGGCACCGGTTTGCCTCAAACCTGGAAATAGGAAATCTCAGGATTAGATAACAAAATAACAAGTTACTGTATGTCTGATTTTTCCTTTAGATGTGAATTTTCAGTTATTTATTACCTTGTAAGAGGTCATCTCTATATTAGAGGACTTTAGATGTCAAATACATAACCGTTAACTTCTCAGTTTATCCTCAAGTCCATGGCCTTTTAAGTACATCTCTTCTGCTTTTAGTATCTAGCTATCCAACTTTACTCAGCGCTATCTGATCCACCTTGTTTGCTGTCAGAACCTCTATCATGGTTATTCCCTAGTCAAAGAAAAAGATAAAATAACAAAACTATTTTGCTATAATATACTATTTCGTCTGGCATACTATGTACTGCTTCCCATCCCCGCCCCCCCACACACATACTTTTAAAAAGGAGAAATGAGGCAAAGGATGATCTTTTCTTAGTCTAGTGCAAATAGATAACAAGCTAGACTAACAGCTACACTTAGGAGTTCAGATAACATCCCTGTAACAGGAGATGGAGGCTCCAGGTCTGCAGGTTTATTAATTCCCACATCGCATGCAGTCCCAGTTATAACATCCCTCGTTTGTGTTCTATGCATCTTAAGTCCATCCTAAAACTTTAATAAGAAAAGCTTGCTTTTATTAAAATCATGTCGAAATTCTCTTTCTCTCTTCTCATATATTTATTTTTTTCAGAATCTCCGAGTTTAGTTTTTGTAAAAAAAGATTTTGTTTTTTATAAGAAATACAAGAAATATTGTATATACAAATCCTACAGTATAAAACGATTCATATTTTAAATGAATTAATTTTCAGAAAAGATTTAAAACAAAGCATTTATAACTAAAAAATTTTTAAGGAATATTTAGTAAATATTGGAAGTATTTCAATATATACATGTATATATATTTGTGTATGTGTCTCATTTTCAGAAGAAAAAAAATGGCTGGATTCTTCTAACCAAGAACTCAAAGCAAAAAACTTTAGAAGTCAAGATTGTAATTGTGACTATCTCATAAACTTACCCTCTTATCTAAGAAAAAATAATCTTTTAAAAAACTTTTCTATTTGTCAAAAGTTTTGTTTTAAAATTGAATCACATAGTTCAATGACTAAAATATGGCTTTTTCTATGTTAAAATTTGTCATCACTATAAAAAGTTATCAAAATATGAATGAATAAAAAAATGCATGAATAAAATAAAAAATGGTTGCTGAATTCTACACATTTTCAAATATCTATGATGCATTGGCAAGTAATATACATTTAGTGACTCTGCCTATAATATAGGCATTTTGTCATTAATGCCTTCAATTAGATTGTATACTTAGGAATTTATAGTTCACAGAAATCATCTTGATTAACCTATTAGTGTTAAAGAAATGATTTCTCAACAGGACTAAAAACCATTAGTATGCAGAATGTCATTTCTTTTAAAATTTCATTATAAGAGCTATCTGATTCGTATACAATATTTAACGCTTATGCAATCTTTGCCAATTAACCTTTGTCTTGGACTCAAATTTGAGTTTGTAAGACTTTCTATGAACTCTCTTAGAGAGCAATAAAATGTGACTGTTTAGACATATAGGAGAAGGTAGAAATGAGATAAATATATAAATTCATCCCAGCGTTACTGAAAATGAAAAGCATGTGAAGACATCCTGATTGCTGTGTAGCATAGTCCTGTTAAATGATAGATCCAAAGGTCTAAGAATCATTTATACCTCTTATTACTAACCCAGTTTCATTCATTTAGGTAAACCCATTTACTGAGTACCTTCTAGTTGCCGAGTAGAATGCCAGATACTGTGGATACACAGAAGAATAAGTCAGGACTTCTGTTCTCAGAGAGCTTATAATAATTATTATAGTGTGGGTCAAAGCTAAAATAGAGTTATGTAGAAGCTAAAAGAGTGGTAGGAAGGAGGAAATAGTGGAAACCAAGCATAGAGTTTGAGAATATGAATTCTGGGCACCAACTACATGGGTTCACATCCCCACTCTGTCATTTATTACCGGTGTTCCTGAATGCTCTCTCTATGCTTCATGTACATCACTGGAGACGATTACATCACTGGAGATGATACCAGCACTAGCCTCCCAGGGTAGCAGTGATGAGAAAATGAGTTGTTATTTAGAAAGTACTTTAAATTATGCCTGGCACTTAATAAGCAGGATGCAAGTGTTTGTTAAATAAATAAAGCCCTGTGGCTTAGGAAAATGATTAGAGAAGAAGAAACTAGTTTGAGTATGTAGTTCACTTTTTTACGATGAATAGAGAAACATGTTTATTCATATCAGATACTTACTCCTAGTACCTAGGAATCTACCCATAAAATAAGAATCCTTTCATTTCCACTCACCAAAATGCCCCACACGTGGCAATCCCAGATGGGATTTTGTTGAAGAAAGTTAGATTGCTTTAAGTTTCCTAACTGTATAAATGCTCTTTCCATGAACAACTTTCTAAATTCTTGGACCCTGATTTTAAAAACTGAAGGGAAGAAAATGTTAATCAATGCTCATGTAATTGCGTGCAGAAAATGGACTATGTCTACCCTCCTCAAGAACTAGCTGCTAAGACATTACTAGAGAATTAGGTCAACTCCTCTAAGGTGAGTTTCTGTAGCAGCTATATAAAAATGGCAACGCTCACCCTCCCAAGCTTAGTTAATTCTCCCACCCCAAAGTGGTTACTATTTAAATCAAAGCAATCAAACTAAATAAGAAATCCTGAGGACCAGGCAAAGGACCTTTTCCAACCTCCACTTTTATCCAAAACACGTCCTGGTCACAGCTGCGTCTCTCTGTTTCTTAGGACCCATCTGTGGCCATTAGAGAATTTCTCTGTAAGGAAGCAGTTCTGGAAGGAAATTATAACCTTTCAGAATTAAAGAGTAGTACATTATCCTCTCCTTTCCCTTACGGTTCTCATGTTTTCACTCACCACAACTTTAGAAGAAAGAAATCTGTTTTACCTTGTCCTTAGTTGTGACATCTAGAGAATGAGTATTTCCATAGTTAAAACCTAAAATGGTCCTAACGTTGCTAACCAGATAAATTTCAAACATGATCGCACGTCATACAAAGCCCTCCTGAATATAAACATCCTCCCCAGCCCTCCATCTCTAGAGCTTTGTCTCTCATCACCACTCGAAGCAGTTAAAATGACCCCACATTCTTTGATCCTTCTGCATTCAAAGAGTCTGTGTCCTCTCCCATGAATCTGGCCTGTTTTTTTGGCTCCTTCAACCAACAGAGTATGGCGGAAATCTGTGTCAGTTTCTAAGTAGAGGCTTATGGAACTAGCAGCTTTCACTCTCTTCTCTCGGAACTCTCACTCTAGAAGAAAATGCCATGTATAAGGTATGACTATCCTGAGACTGCCATTCTGTGGGACAGCCACATTAGCCATGTGGAGTGGAAGATGACTAACCAGCCATCCCAGCCCAGGAACCAGACTGTGAGGCAAGAAGTCTTAAGACGAATCCAGCCCCAGTTACCATCTTACTGCAATTGCATGAGAGCCCCCAGCTGAGCCCATCAATCTCTATCATTGTGAGAGATAATAATAATATGTGTTCGTTTAAACCACTTAATCTTGGGATAGTTTGTCACTTAGTGATAGATAACTGGTATATCCTCCTGGAACGTCCCTGTATCTATTTCAAACTACTTGAAGTTACCCAAGGAGCCTGAGTTGTTTCTAAACAGTTTTTCCACCTTCTCTTCCCTCTGCTTAGAGAGTTCCTGCTCTGAACCTTGAGATTTGTCATAACCATTAAACCCTTAAAACTTTGCTTTACTAATTGCCTCCAAGTGCAACCTCAGGCTGACTTTATGTACAAATGAATGTATGCATGTGTTTAACAAACACAACTAGACCTTTATTCAAGTATTTAATACATTTAGTCTCCATAATATTCCCCTTTTACAGATGAGGAAAATGAGAAGCAGAGAAGTAAGGAACCTGGCCAAGATCGGACAGCTGGTAATTGGAAAAGCCATGATTCAAACCCAGAGAGTATGGCTCTGGATTTTGTGACTGTAACCACCGCAGTATCCTTCTGCCTGCAGCATTTCTCCCAGTCCTTCTAGAGCTTCTCGTAGTTGCCATTGGTCTTTTGCCAGCTCTCAGCTCAAATGACAGTTCCTTGGAGAACCGATAATCTAATCCAAGTAACATCACTCCCCAGGCAGGTCAGGTTCTATCTACCCTGTTTTATTTTCTGCACAATATGTATTACAGTGAGAACAATTTTTTTTCTGAGCAGAGATATTGTCCTTATTCCCCAATATACCCCCCAGAATCTAGACTATTGCCTGACACATAGTAGGGCTTAATAAATATTTCCTGAAAGAATGAATAAATGCATTTCCATTTTCTGCATCCTTATTGTAAACACAGACAGAATCCTTCCAGATTGATCATTATCAGTGAACAGTAGTGATCACTCACTACTATTACAGCAGTAATGTAACATGAGTTTAGCCCAAATCAAGATAACTCAGCCTCTTTTGTTACCTATTGGTGCCTGAGCACATCTGAGTTCCTAAAAAAAATCCTGTAACTAATGAAGCGCTTTTGTTTCCTGATAACTTACCATTTCTTAATAGTTTTCTCAGAAAAAAGAATAAAAAAGGGTGGAGGTCTGTAGATTTAAAAGGTATTAGAACTGATATGACAATGCCTAAGGCCAATATTACCTAGAATTATGGCAGTGGTTATATGGGTATTGCAGAAGTCTTTCAGAGTTGGCTAAGGTGAAAGTCACAGAAAAGTCTAAGGAAATGGAGAATTCTTAGTAAGTCTCTTTTTTTTGCCTAAAAAATTAATTACTTTCTTTCCCTTTCCATCTCCCGTCAGCTTGCCTTTCTTCCTCCCTTTCTTCCTATTTCATTTCTTCCTCGATACACCCCCATTGCATCCACTCCTCTCTCCTCCCACTCTCTATCCCTCCCCCTTTCTTTGCTACCACATTTCACGCGATATTTGAGACAGGTCATCATATTCCTTTGTTCTCTTGCTAATGATCTTATCTTTTAATTTCATGCCATCTTCTTTATCCTTCCTAACACTGCATCAGGTAAGGCCACTACTTTATCTTACCTAAACCCAGCAGTAACCTCATACATCTCTCTCCAGTCTCTCCCTATTTTAATCCCACACTTACCCTGACACCAAAGCAATGTTTCCACAGCACAGAACTGATCTCGTTATATTCTAGCACTAGAGATCCAGATTCTCACATAGTGCTTGCTCCGTCCAGAATTGATTCGTGAATAAATGTTTTCTAGATATAAATTGTATCTTTGAATTATTTAACAATGATAATAATTTTTGGTTGATCTGATCGTCACCAAAACTGGAATCTATAAAGGATGAAGCATCCCATTTATAAAATGTTACATAAATGAGGAAGGAATTACTTGACCTATTTGTATGAAAAACTTAACTATATCCGTTCAATTAAATACCTGCTTCAAACAATCTATAAAGGATGAAGCATCCCATTTATAAAATGCTACATAAATGAGGAAGGAATTACTTGACCTATTTGTATGAAAAATTTAACTATATCCGTTCAATTAAATACCTGCTTCAAACAATCTGTAAAGGAGGTCTCCAACCAGAACAGTCTGAGCGTAGTTTGTTTTGCTTCATCTTGGTCAGTAGCTTTGCCTCAGCTCTCAGTTTTCAGCATCATTATCACCTTTCCTTCAGGGGAAAAATATACATGTGGACTTGGTAAATGCCCTACCAATTTTATGTGCACAGAAGATACTATCCATATAAGTTCTTAGAGTCAGCCCAGGTGTCCCCAAATGTCTGTAGCAAGTGATTTGGAAACCAATAAAAAGACTTTTGCTGAAACCTCCTCTGTAGTTGATACAGACTACTTCTCATGTAAACTAACTAACTAAAGACCATTTAGACTTACAGAAAAATTGCGAACATAGTACAAGAGTTCCCTTATATCCCTCACTTCACTTTCTCTCATGTAAAGATCTTACATGATCGTAATGTAATTGGCAAGAACAGGATATTAGCGTCAGTATTATTGTTTATTATTAAATAAAAAACAGTTCTTATTTGAACTTCACCAGTTTTCACTAATGTTCTTTATTCTGTTCCAGGATCTAATCCAGAATTTACCACTGCATGTAGTTTCTCCTTAGTCTCCTTTTGTCTGCAATAGTTTGTCTTTTCTTGTCTCTTATGACCTTCACACTCGAAAAACAATGATCGTTTATTTTATAGAATGTTCCTTGCTTTGTATTTGACCGATGTGTTCTCATGTTTAAACAGAGGTCACGTATTTTGGGCAAGAATATTTTAAAAAGTATGCTGCATCATTCTTAGTCTATCATATTAAGAGGTTCATGATATACTGTGATCATTTGGTAAAGTTAGTATCTTCCAAGTTTCTCCACTGGATAGTTACTATCTCCCCCAGTTTTTGATCAACCTGAAAGCCAGAGAGGTTTGGTTAAAAGGGCACAGATATGAGGTCAAGCAGATCCAGATGCAAATCCCAGCTCTGTCACCTTCTATCTGTGAGAAATTAGAATACAGTTTAGTGAATTTCACTCTGAGTCTCAGCTTCCTCAACTGAGAAATGGGGGCTCTACAAATATCCTTCTCATGAAGAAACTGTGAATATCCACAATCTGAGATGTAGGAAGAAAATCCTAACTCCCCTTTTTTCTTTAAATGTATATAAATGTGCAAAGGTCCACAGAACTCCCAGGCAAGGGGACAGCCACATATGTCACTTGTCCACATTGGTTATCTTGAAATTACATGTTCTCCTAGCTCCAGGGTCCACTTCAGGTTTGGTGGACCTGCACGCTGGGCTTTCCTTGAATCTTGGGCAGATGTCTCTGGTAGGCAGGGAGCTTCTACGCTAGGGAGAAGTTCGTCACTCTGAGCACTTTCATTTTCCTGGGACCTTGTATGGAGGTGGTTTCAGCATTCCCACTGCTCTGGGGATCCACCAATATCTCTAGGGGAAAATTTCTCCCTCTTTAATACTTTTTCCCCTCAAAGGTATATGTTTGTCTCTCTCCTCGCACTCCCAGACACCTGAAATAATGAGGTATGATTTTTAGCAAAGTTTCTATCTTCTACTCTGCAACTATCTCAGAGGTAAAGAATAAAAAGATCTTTGCTTCCTTGGCAAATACAGAAAACAACAACGATAATAAAAACAATTAGTGGCTCAAAAATATTTGACACAATATCCTGTTATGTGGTTGTACAAGTGTTTCAGCTGAGACTAGACCCCCCAAATGTTGGAAGATGTGCACCTAGCTAGAAATAGGGAAAACTAATTTTAAAGGAGGAAACAGTGTTTCTCTTTTGTTTTGTTCCTGTAGAGGTAAATGCCCATATTAACTTTTGGGAGAAAATTGATCCTTTGTTTTAGAAAACTATATTTGAATGGACCTTTTGGTTTGCAAATGTAACAAACAACTTTATTGTGGAATGGATAGATTTATGACAATGTGGTTCCAAACGCCAAAGCTCCGCTTCATATAAAAGTTGTCTTCTAGATGGACAATGCTGACTCTTGGGAGATCACTGTTTCAGGAGAATGTATCTTCTAAATGGTATTTACAGTGCACTGACTCTGAAATGTATTATTAATATTCTTGAGAGTTTCATGCTTTTGTGCTTATCTAAGTCCTTGTGTAGAGCAGATGATCAGGCTACCAAGAGCAGAGTCTCAGACGCCTGCAGGACAGAGACATGATTTTCCCCACATACTAATGGGGGCGGAAGCTAAACAGAACTGAACTTTGAGACTGAATGACACAATATGCTCAAAGTGTACACATGACCGACAACTGTTTTGTAAGCAGTTCAAAAGCAAGATGATAGCCCTAAGGATGCCATTCTCTTGAAAGGATTGAACAGTTTCATTGTAAAATAGCCAACAGGATATCTATCTTGAGAGAAAATGGATATTTGAGAGGCAGGCTCTGGACAGGTATAAAGGCAGAAATGTCCTTTTCTTCCTCCAGGTTTGAGACAGTCTTCAGTAGAGGACTTGGAATGGAGTAATAGAGACACATTGGAGCACTGCCACTGGCAGAGGTGTTGGGGATAAAGTCAGCCCTCCAACCTGGTGATACGACCACATTAGACAGAGATATCCAACGGGGGGCTCGATGGACAGACATGGCCTGTGGACTCTGAGAAAAACCATATCTGATGACCAGTTTAAAGACCTTAATAAGTGATGGTTAGATCTCAGCTATCATTTGGGAGGTTTGAGCAGAAGTTCTATGCACCAAATCGAGATGAGCTGGTGCAGGGGAATGCAGCGGCAGACTGAGGGAAGTCAGGTTCAAGATGGTAGGAGGAAGGTACTCAACCTAGTGGAGAAGCTGGCTGACTGGTCAGCATGCAGGCCTTCCCAAGACAGAAACAAACCAGAAAAGGGAAAACCTGGTCAAAGACTGAACTTCCAAGACTCCTATGAGATCAGGCTCAAACACTGTAATATGAACATAAACAAGTGACCTCATAGATGAATGAAACGGGCCATACTTAAGTAATATTTCTAAGGATTAATTAAAATTACACACATTTATAGTAATAAATATTAATTTGTTCTTCCTGACTTTTTAATAAGCAAGAAAACCTGAGAGAAATAGGGGAAAGACTTAAAATATTCACAGTGAAGTGGTTTGTTTATGAGCTAATGTTAAATTTGCAACTCACAGATCAGGTACAACTTGGACATGGTCATGGAATGTGGAGAGATATGATCTTCTCAGGACACTGTAAACTAGAGGACGAGAACCAAGCACATGAATGATGCTTAAAATGACCTCAGAGTACATTTATATTGAGTTAAATGGTAAAATAAAAATTGAAAAGCATAGTCTCAGTGTAAGAAAGGACAACCAAAAGGCTTCCATTTTAATTCTGTCCTTTTGCTTAAAATAAATTAACCTTGAGCACATTCACAGTTATAGAAAGAGGGTTGCATGTATTCATAAAGCAAGTAATAATGTAGTGAGCTCTAAGTCAAGGCCAAACTGACATAGTTTCAGCGACAGTATTATTGTACCTCCAGGAGTCCCTATGAGCTGACCTATCTGATAAACAATCCATTAATTTGTTAAAAAAAATTAGTAGAGATTTGCCAAGATGGAGATGCAGGTTTAGGCACTGGGAAACTGAATACACCTCAGCCCTGTCCAAGGCAACTCACGGATAGGAGAGGAAATGCTAGCTGAGTAAATAACTGCGTTGTAGAATGACCGCTGCAATACAGAGGTGAGCAAAGGTCTAAAAGTGAAATAAACTCTACCTGTACAATGGCTAAAGAAAGCTACAAAGGCCTAAACATACGTAACAAAGTTGAATTAATCTGTTATATATAATGCTTCCACAGGTAAAATAATTTCTGAACAAAATTCATATTATGTGCAATCCATTACACTCACATTCTCTCCTTTGGCAACTAAGTGGAATATTCAGAAAACGTAAAATGTCAGACTCAGCTCACTATATGGAGGTTGAGATTTAGATACCTCTCCCCACCGAAATCCCCACAATCACTGTGCCTATGGCCAGTTCCATCGGTTACAGTATTGACACTGCAGCAACTCTCAAGTTTCTGTCTGTGTTTGAGCTGCCCTCAGTGGTTAGGATTATTTGGAAGAGACCTTCCTTGTCAGAACAGGGCTCCAACTCCGAGTCCCAATTGGCAGGAAATTGATCTCTTGCGTCTGTCACAGAAGTATGAAGATCTGCACGGTAGAGTGTCGTGTTACGGGTGCAGGTGCATCTCTGAGATGACGTGCTGATGGCCAGGGGGTGAGGAAGCCCTGTACTCTTTCACAGCTGAAGACAGAAATGTTGCAAGGACAAGGAGGACAACTGGCGTGCCTCACATTCCTCAGTGTTGAAAACAATCAAAGGTGGGGGAATGAGAGAAAAATCAAATTTCTACGAAGGATGTCAGCAGTAAATTTAATGCAGGTGCAATATTCTCCAGACAAAGGCCATTTTGTTTCTACCATCTCTGGCTCCATGAAAACCTGCCCCTGCCTCCTCCCTGCTGTGTGTTTTTCTTTTTATCAGTGTAAGGTAGATTAAAATGTTGATACTCTTCCTTGGCAAAAGTATGTTTAATGTTCTTAGGTCAACTGTTGAAGAAGTATTAACTTCCCATGGAGTTTAGCTTTGCTGGGTGTAACAGAGCCTTCTCTCTATCATAAGGTTCAATTAGCTTGTTAAGCTTGGTATTTTCCTGATTGTTTCCATGTATTACTGTGACATGGTTTTACCATGTGTTCTCCCTCATATTTATAACAAAGAATATAAAAATTAAAAAATTAAAAACCAAACATTTAGTTTAGCTAGAGCAGCAAATTTATAAACTAAAAAATAACAAAATCTTCATTGTTGGTTAAGATGAAATAAGGAATATTTTATAAGAGACATGAAGATGTAAATTATTTGATTTTTATTTAGGCTGACACAAGCAGAATGATTGCAGAGCAATAAAGTGTCATGACTTTCTGATTGGTTTTACTTGACGATTGCTTAGTGATCTGTAGACTCTACTCTGATAATAGTTTACCAGAGAAAAATTTCCCATGCTAGTAACATTAAGTTTAGGCATTACCCTGTTTTGTGAGGCCTTCGCAAGCTATTAGAGGTCATTTTAAGTTTTCTTCTGTGGTGACTCATTTAACTGGGGACATGTAAGTGATAGACCACAGATGATACAATGTAGTTGCTCTGCGTGAACTGGTACACTAGACAGTAGAAATGTTTTTATACTGGGACAGCCAGAAATAACGGAACTGTACATGGAAGTAACTTTAAACTATAATACCATATCCATAAGATTTCTAAAGTTTGCAAAAGTAAGGCATTTCAATCTGAGTTGGTTACCCTTTTCCATTCCAACATCCCCTGTCGAACTTACAACATCTACCCTCCTCACCTGAGTGACAGCGGCATTTCTGGGGTTGGGCAAGTTGGGAACATGGTGTTATTTATGGTTTGCAGTCACTTCTGCATACAGTTAAGTCATTGTTAGCTCTTCTGGTATACAAACACTCCTACTGTCTATTGTGCCTGTTCACCTAAAGAATAACATGACAATGTCCATAGCCTATCAGTTAATGACTGAACTGAATGAGTCACTACACAAGAAAACTTGAAATGCCCTCTGATCCTACAGTTCACATATGACAGAAATTTGATAGTTTTGAAAACTGACGCAAACCTAAACATTTAAATATTACCAATATAAGATAATAAACTTTTTAAAAGTGTAAATAATAATTTTTTTCCACAAAACTGAAGGGGAGAAGACTGAATTATCTTCCTGATATTTGTGTAGAAAATACTACAAAATAATTGTCCTACGAAAAGGCAATTAAGAACATGCAGCCCAAAAGTACATGAAAAAAATATGTCACAGAAGTGGTTCAGGCAGTTAATTAATAAAGATATTATGTTGCTTTTCTAAATTTTATGATGAGGTTGTCAATTTTTTAAAATTTGTAGTGGTTTTATTTTTTCTCATTCTAAATAAATATATACTTTTATAATTGATTTTAATTATATAATTTTATATTATTTATCTTTAAAAGGATTCCCCAAATTATATAAGCCTCAGGTCCCATAAAACCTAGATCTGCCATAAGATTGTCAACAGATGTTTGGAAGAAGACCTTTAATTGACCAAAGTTCATAACATCCAATATAGATTCCTTAAAAGTCAAATCAGGAGTGTAAAGACTACAGAATTTGGAAACTTCAAATGCAGACTGGAGATTTAGAATTCAGAGAAAGGATGAAACTAGACCTAGAGAGTGTATCAGAAACCTAAGGCCTCCAAGAATTCATACGTATATTAGATACATTGGAAAGTAGACTAGATTTTCCATCATCTATGACAAGGTCAAGCCAGCTTTGTCTGAATCTTGCAGGACAGCCTGGAACTGTTGGGGACACCCAGAGGCAGGATGACACTGGTTTATATATTATTATCTTCATTTTACAGTTTAAGAAGTTGAACCTAAACAGTTTAACAGCATATTCTAGGTCACAAAATAAATATTAAAGGTGGAGGTAAAACAGTCGTTTTGTTTTAGGCAATACAGCAACAAACTTGAGGACAAATACATCTTAATTTTAGTGGAACAAAAAGAAAGAAGGGACTCTGGTCATTACTGATCTCATGGAGACACTGGACTGCTTACCTCTATTCCTTTCTGTATGAAAAATAAGCTCCAGTTTGGTTAAACCATTTTGCGGGATTCAATTATATGCAGCTGGTGACTCTTATTTTTCAGTAACAAAAGATTTGGTTCAACTGTCACCACACTGGATATTGACCATGTGCAAACCATAGCTGTCATATTAGAGAAAATGGTGAGAACAATTAAAGATGGTGAGATCTGCTCTTTCTTCTTTCCTCTTTGAGCTATTCCTACATGAGATAAATGAGCTCAGACTACAATTAGACCATCTGCAAGCAGAGATGAATTAACCAAATAACTTGGCTGAGAGACACACTTCCTGCAAAAGACCTGGAAACCAACTTGAGTGAAATTCTCATGGTTTGAGCCTTGGAGGGTTGAACAAGCTAAGTTTTTCTCTGTCTAAAACAGAGAACAGCTTAGAAGAGGTAGTTTTAGGTCTTGGGTCTTACCCACATATCCCTTCTACAAAAGTTCTCTGCCAAATACGGAGAGTGATCTGAAAAAATGTTACTCTAAATGTTTGCATCCCTTTTCAAGGTTCTTTCCAGTAAAAGTTTAGGAGAATGTTACTGACCAGTAAAAGTTTAGGAAAATGTTCAGATCACAGGAGCCAGTAGATAAAAGACTTTAATGCATAAAAATATGTCCACACACAACAGTTTAGTGGTTACCAGAGGGAAAGGGGGAGGGGAATAAAAGGGATCATTTATATGGTGACAGAATGAGATATGACTTTGGGCGGTGAACACACAATGCAACATACATATGACATATTATTGAACTGTACACTTGAAACCTAAAAAATTTTGTTAACCAATGTCACCTCAATAAATTTTTTTAAAAGAATAAAAAAGTTCCTTTTTATTAAAACAAACAAACAAAAAATCTATGTCCACACAGGATCCTTGGATATAGTTACTCAGAGAATTGGCTGAAGCAAATATCTTAAGAGCCCACTAAGTTTTGAGAGACTAATATTGTCTAAACAAACAAGCAAACATCCAGGACAGGACACCACCCACCTGTGACTATTCAACCGCCAAAGCGATCCTTCACCTGCGAACTGCAATAAGAGCAAACACAACTCTAAAGGTGTGTTCCTACCCTAATGCTCCATGGTCAAAGGTGCTCAAAGCTACATTCCGCCCCGCTGCTCAATGTGGTGGTGAAGAATAATAGAGAGATCTCCCAAAGTACCCAGACTGGGCTACAAGCTTAGCCGATGAAGAGTCGTACTTATGCTTATCAACAGGATTGGATACATGCCACAAACAATCGACTCAACTTTTTTTCCAAATGTGAATCTTAACTGCAACTAATGCTGTTCCTAGCTTTACAGGTGAATAACTAGATTATTGGATAAGAGATGCTACAGCTGGTAAAAGTTACACTGTCCCAGAAATTCTTTATTTGACCTAGAAGGGGAACAGTGATGAATTTAGGATATAAACTCTTTCCTGGAGAGTGGCATCACTATGTTTGAATGGGAGCCAAAACTAGATTTATAGGTGAGATAATTCTTTGTTATTCAGGAGTATTCCACATGTTACAGGACAATTAACATCACTAGCTTCTAGATGCCAAATGCGACTAGTACATACTCCTCCTCCCTAGTCATCTTGACAGGTAAAAATGTCTTCACACATTTTACAATATTCCCTAAGGGGTAGAATAATAGCATAAACACATATCTGGATGTTGAATAGCCAACACTGTAGATTCTGGCAGATATAACTAGTTGCCCACCAAATATATATTTTCATCTTCTTTTGTACTATAGGAACTCCACTTTCATTTGGATGAGTCCAAGATAAAATGCTCACCTACCCAGATTCCTCGGTACTTAACTGAAGCCCAAAAGAGGTATAGAGAAATCATGAAATGGGGCTTTGAAATAAATCTTTAAAAGACTCTACAGGCATAAGGCTTTTGTTCTTTCTCTTTCCTTTCTCCCTTCTTGGAACACAGGTGTGACGTGTAGAGTTTCTAGAACTATCTTGTATCCATGAGGTTGAACACCATCCTTTAAGTTTGGCTGAAAAAAAAAAAAAAGAAAACCTGGGCCCTTTATGGTGTGCTTGGCTACCGTATCAACCAAATCTGCCCCTCTCTAGACTTTTACATGTGCAAAACAAGCCACTTAGTTACTCAAGTCTCTGTTGAAGTTTCTGTTACTTCCAATCAAGCTCAGTTCTGACTGGATAAGAGCAACTCTTTCTGCTCTAGTCTCAATAAAGATTTCATAGACTAGGAGAGGGTAAAGAGGGATAAAAGAGCCATAAAGTAAGTTACAACAGTGTACTTTTGAGAAAAGAACTTGAACTCAGTCCCCACAAAGGCTGAATGCCAGGAGGGACCTCTATACACCCTCCAGAAATGTGAGGTTCTAAGTAAAGAGGGAAGCGCTTGCTGGATTTGTCTTGTACCCCAATGAATCGGATTATTTTGCCAATACCGTATGTATAATTTACAGAAACGCTCAAGGTAAATATTTCAAGGGCAGAAGTGGGGATCATTACTGTTGTAAATTTTTACTTTGACTCAGGGTAAAAACACTCCCTGTGCTTTGGTTAGAGAACATTTCTTCCTATGGCAGGTGTACTTTACATTTATTCAAATGAATTAGTTGAGACCTACCCAATATGAATAGTTCATTGTACGCACAGCTGCTACTGAAGCACTAAATCTCAGAGAAAAAGTCAGAATAGAATCAACTTACTCCTTTTTCGGATTAAGAAAATATATAACTTAAATAAGTAATTTGCCATGATACTACACGGGAGATTTAAAGTCAGGTCAATGAGTATCACACACTTGAAGTGTATCACTCTGCAAATGTCCCTGTAAGAGTTAAATGAAGCTGGAACCACATATTGAAAACCCAGTTTTAACAGCTGCATTCCGAGCCCCTTCTGCAGAAAGGAAAGAAAATAAGTTTTAATTAAATTGTATTAATTGGTTTAGCTGATCTGGAAATAGAGTAAGGACTCTGCTCTAATTTTGTTTGTTGGCTCAAGTCCACTTATCCTTGACATGAGAATAAAGGAATGAAGCAATAAAATGCCAGAGATCCCCTGGTAGAGACTTTTAAACTGTCCAAGGTTAAAGAGTGATGCTATCTCGGAGATGAACTTAAAATTCTGTTGCCAACTTCGAGAAGTCAGAAGTGGAAGCAAGAAAAGAAGAGTATGATTAAAAATCCTGCTTCCTTAAAGCTCTGCAAAGCTGCAGAGAAAAGGCAGGCATTCTTCCCATAATAGGAGCACTCGTTATAAAGAAAAGGAGAAAGTTGTGAAAGCGGGAGTGTATAATGACCTTATTTCAGGCCACTCAGCGTAAGTTTTTGTGTATAAGGTAACTGGGATTTGTAAGTGAGTGTAGCTTCACAGTTTGATGTTGCTAAGTGCAAAATACATTTGATTACCCTTAAAACCACATTTGAATTCATGATCTATATCTTTGTTGCAGCATTTTTTAATCACTATTATTTTTAAAAGATCTTATTTTAAAGGCATAATACTAATACAACCTACATATTTTTTTTTGCTTTCAAGTTTCTTCAAGCTAAAAGTTTAAATATGATCACAGTTACTAGAAATTATTTTTTTAAATGGCAAAATTCTGTGACACATAGAAGATACTCTACAAGAAAAAGAGCTTGAATTTTGCTCTCTAGAAAACATGTATTTAAAACTTGGTAATACATATGTGACAATAAGCCTGTTAAGGACTGAATGCTGCTCCCACCCCCCACCAATTCATGTGCTGAAGCCCTACCCCCTAGTGCGATTGTATTTGGAAATGAAATGTTTGGGAGGCAATTTAGGTTAGACGAGGTCATGAGGGTGGGGTCCCAACAATGGGAATAGTGCCTTTATAAGAAGATACCAGAGAGCTTGCCATCCTCCCTCTTCCTCTCCTCTTCTCTGTGTCCTCGCACGGACACAATGAGAAGGTGGCCAGGAAGAGAGCTCTCAACAGAAACCAGCTCTAAAGGCACTCTGATCTCAAACTTCCAGCCTCCATAACTGTGAGAAAATAAATTTCTGTTGTTTAAACTACCCAGTCTATGGTATTTTGTTAAGGCAACCTAAGTTGACTAATATAATGTCAATGGAGTAAAATAAATGAACAGACATCATGTATAAGCAAGTGTTTGCAATAATACGATTATATCTCTGACTTCTGGTTTTAATCCATGACTGGGCTCTGAGCGTGTCTGATTATTAATCTGTGACTTTTCATCCTTCACACTCCTGCATGGTGACACATTTTCCTTTATAGCATGACAACTGCTGAAAGGAAACATCTAAATGTTGGTGACTCAGGCAGGCACTAATAGTGTGTATTTCCTTCTGTCCTTTATGGTAGAACAAATTGTGTTTCCCGAACTCAGATTTTGTTTCCTAAAAGAGCTATATTAGCTGTTTCTTTTCTACCAGAAGGTCCATGTGGTTGGACTTCAAGAATTGTGGCCAAGTCATGATATGAATGAAGACTGGGTTCTCCACTAAGAGGAGTGGTAGGGGCAGATATTGAGGTGAAGAGGCCAATGGTCAGCTCAGTGGAGAAACTTATGTGGGGTAGGATCAGAAGGAAGAAGTAGGATAATTAATATACAAAAGGATAAGAATCTGCTCCCCCTCTCCTTTTCTATGTTCACTCAGGTACATATCTGAGTTTTCTTGCTCCTTTTTGAGTTCCTGTCTGACCTAACTACATACGTATATGCACATATAGTTTTACATATATACACATGTAGCCCCCAGAAATGACAAATGGAAAGTCACCACTCTTCTCTGAAAGACTCCTCTGTACAACCGCCTCCAATAGTATCTCGGTTAGAATTAGAGCCCTTTAATTTCATCACCTTTTATGCATGGAGAAAACAGACCTTCACAGTCATATATTCTATTTCCCTCCTTTCATGGGGGGCAAATTCTTATAAAAAAGTGAAGATTTCTCCCAAATATATTTAAGGCAGCAACGCACCTATATAGATAGTGTTCTAATTCTAGCATGAGTGCTCTACCTTCTAGATTACCCAGTCTTATGGGAGGGCAAAAGGATAGAAATTCAAATGCTAAAGTGTCCTAAATGATTCCTTATCCCTGTGAGCTTCTAGGGCAAATAGTCTGTGCTATGCAGCAATGACAGACACAGTCTTCTCTTTTTCCTTTTGTTCAAGGAGGGGGTTCATCTTCTAAGGATAATTGTTCAAGAGACTTGTTCTTTTAAAAAGAAGTTTACTGTTATGTTATACAAATCACATCTTCTTGTTAATTAATGTACATAACAAATTACAGTTGACCCTTGAACAACACAGGTTTGAATTGCAAGGATCTACTTATAAAATCTTGTGTATGTCACCCATGCAGTTTGAACCATGTAACTCAAGGGACAACTGTATTTTCAATCTGCACTTGGGAATCCATGGATGAGAAGGTCTGACTCTAGTTATGTGTGTATTTTCCACTGCACAGGGTGGTCAGTGCCCCGATCCCCTGCATTGTTCAAGGATCAAGTGTACTCCACAACTTAGCAGCTTAAACAACACACATTTATTATCTCACAGTTTCAGCCAGTCAGGAATCTGGGCACAACTTAGCTGAGTCCTGTTGCATGTTCTCTAATAAGGATCCAATCAAAGTATTAGCCCTGGGTCTGCAGTCCCACCTGAAGGCTTGACTGAGGAGGGATCTACTTGGAAGCTCAATCAGTAGTTGTGGCAGCATTCCTTCCCTTGCAGGTTTTTGGAGTGAGGCCCTTGTTCCTCACTGGCTGTTCACTGGAGGCCGCCCCCTGTTCCTTGCCAGGTGGGCTTCTCCCAGATGACAGCTTGCTCATCAAAGCACACGAGTCAATAAGATGATGAAGTCTGCTAGCAAGATGGAAGTCACAATCTCTTGTAATCTAATTATGAAAGAGCCCATCATCTTGACTACAATCTATTGGTTAGAAGCAAGTCCAGTCTACACTCAGGGAGAGAGGATTATAGAGAGGCGTATATTCTAAGAGGTGGGCATCATCAAGGGCCATCTTAGAGACTCCCCATTATGATTATACTAATAATTGAAAAAATTTAGAAAATAAGGAAATATTAAAAGAAAGCTACCAATGTGACAGGTAGTCAACCACCCACATTTATATTGCTTCTTTTCTTTCTAGTCTTGGCATCTATGCATAAATTGAAAAAAAAAAAAACAGCTTGGCTATTATCACACTTTATACAGTAAATCCTGCTTTAAAAAAATTTACTACTAAATTAAACCAAATTTTTATTTATTAATTTAGATAATTTAATTTAGTATAAAGATGTTTTCATATTATTACAGCAATCTCTTTCTAGAAACATAATTATAATGTTTGCATTAAGGTCTATCAGATGTTTTGTTACTCTTTACTTGAACATTCTTTGTTGCTGGTATTTTCTAATTATTTTCTGATTACAAAGAGTCATGCTGGGCATTTTTGTGTACTTAATTTTTCTCCTGTAGTTTGGCATTCCCTTATAATGGGTTCTCGGAAGTAGTTCTTAAAAGTTAGGATTATGTTAAAGACATTTGATAAATATTCTGAGCACTTTCCATTCCTAGTATTAAAATGGTATATGGTGGCAGGTGATAGACAACACCTCAGACAGATCACCAACTTAAGGAAGGTGCTAAGAGAGGTAACATGTGATATCTCAGGAAAAAAGTCAGGGAAAACATGACGATGGAGAAAATGGAGACAGGAGAGAGGAAGAGATTTGGGCAGGATGACTGCTAGCATTAGTAAGTCTGGAAAGATGGAGGAACAACCATTGAACATGAAGTATTGGCTGGGAGTGGACAAGAGAAATGAAGATATAGGAAGATAACTGAAAGGATGCATAGATTATCCAGATAAATACTCGAGGATGGGTCGATATGTCTGATATTCAGCTATTGGTACAAAGGTGGGCATTTGGTTATGTGGACAAGTCAGAAGCCTAGCTACTAGATCTGAAGACGATTAAGCAAGGTTAATTTGATGCTGATTAATCTGAACTATTAAAATAGATCTCCTTCAGTTCTCTCAATAACAAAAGGATTGTTCCCACCATCTCTAATTTGGCTGAGCCTATTGATGGTATTTAATTGGAGAGTGGAGGAATGAGGAGTTAGTGAGTAATGCTGATATTTTTAGCAAGGATCACTTTGTATCATGGGAACAAAGAAGCTGTAACGTGAAAAAAGGAGTGCTCAAAGGAGTATGTCAAATCTTATGAATTAGAAGTGAAGAATTATCTAATTTTTAAGAAATCTAATTTCAATCATGTTCTTATATGGATTTCTAAATTCTTTTTCATTATCTTACTTTGAGGAATGAGAAGAGACAAAACAAGCCCACCTGTGTGTGTAAATTTTGCAGAAAATATTGTAATGAAATTTGTCCCTCTACAAAAGAAAGAGAAACAGCCTACTGAATGTTTAGGGTTCAGATGATACATATGTTTTGGTATAAAATAGAACAAGAATCAAAAATAACTTTATATACTGGTTAGCATGACTTAGCTAGAAGAATAATTCAATTTATTAACTTTCTTTTCCCTAAATAAGGTAAAACGGTTGTGGCAACAATAATTAGAATTTTGATTCTGTCTGAGTAGATCTTTGATAAAAGAAATAAAGCACAGCTAGAGAAGCACCCACATCTCATGGGACGAGGTTAGGAAAGGGAGCTAGTGATGAGCCAGCTCTGCAACATGATGAAAGGTTTGAGCCCAGCTGATAGACCGAGGCTTAGGGTTTGGGATTCCAGCCAGTGTTTGGATACTGCTGCATAGAGACTCAATGCTACTTTTTCGTCTCTCCCCAGGACAGGAAAGAAGGGAGACCACATAACTGAGCTGTGGTCCAAGAGAAGCCAATAATATCACACTTGGAATTCTCCCTTCCATCTCATGAAAAAGAACGCCAATTCATGAGAGTATCCTTCCTTGGACTTCGGATGGGAGAATGAAAGGTAGGTATTTTGTTGTTGTTCCCCAAACCCAAATAAACTTGTTTTCTTTGTCTGCCAGGGCCTGTTGTAAGACTGTTTGTAGAAGCCTGGTGTTAAGACCACTTAATATGGTAGAAGCCTGTGTGTGGGTGGACCAGGAAGAATTAAATAAGGTACCTGTGGAATACTCTTTCTAGTTCAGAGATCAAGTATCAACAATCCATACGAAGAACTTGGACTTTGTGACAAAAACAAAAGAAAATGCTATGCAAACAAATCTGCTTATGTAAGCTAGCTGGATATTGAGAGCAAAAATTAAAACATAGGAAAACATAGGCTGATATGTCATTTAGGAGTTTTAATAGGATCACCTAATAAAAGTCATAATTATAGAGCATTTATTGTGTAATACTGATAGCACTAAATAGTAAAAACAATATATAGAGTGTGGATAAAATACTGTCCAGAGACAAAAACATGTCTAATAGTTTTATTACTAAACACAAATAGATAAAAAATAAAATAAACATTAAGCTCACAAATGTAGAAAAAGAATAACTAAGTCATACTGTAGAAAAACATATTTAAGATAAATATAAACTTTTTAGATAAATATAAACTACTAAGGTGAATTTTTCACTCTAAAGCTCCTAACTACTTCTTTAAAAACCACTATTATTAAGATATTAAAGTAAAAAGTCTCTCAAGTAACACCAGACTTAATGTATGCCGTGCCCTAGAGTGATCTACCGCCTAATTTCTAGTATGTGGCCGCCTTTGGGAGAGGTTCTGTGTCATATGGTATCCCTAATGTCTAATTCAGGGCCAGGATGCTCAATAAAATTTTATTAAATGAACATTTGAATAAATACATTCTAATGCCATATATTGTTTAAACCATACATATTCCTGATCCAGTTTGCCAAATGAATATTTTGTCAAATTTAATCCTTATTAAGATCTCTTCTCATTCTTAATTTTTCAGTACAGAGAATTCTCAAAATCTAAATGATAAAAGCATATTCATCATGACTTAAGAACTTTGTACTTTTCCTTCTCTCTAACCTTGACAAATTCTCACATGTATTTCAGAAATATGAATAACGCCTTCATGCAATTCATATAAGGCAAAGAAAATAGGTATCATTATTTCTGTTTTAATGACAGATTTGAGGTTAAGGTGACTCACGAACAGCTGAGCAGCCAGTCAGGAGGAGAAACCAAAATAGAACGGAAACACCTCCATTCCCACCCCCACACTCAAACCTCCAGCACACCCGCCTTAGCTGATGGAAGCATGATGTGCCTGGGAGTGAACTGTGAAGTGCTTCCTGCAAGTTAATGAGCTGCGGAAGGAAGGGTGGGCTATCCCTGGAGATGATCAGTGAGCACGACTCACTCTCAATACAGCTGAGAAAAATGGAAGACAAGGAGGATTTAGAAAAGCAGCCCCTTGAATGCTGAGTTTCTTTTATTTGGAAGAGGATGATTCATTTACCTTTAACTGAGTAATTTTTAGAGCTCACCTAAACTGAATAATTTTTACATCCCAGAAAATGTAACCTTAAAAGGCAAGCTACCTCTGTGGGTTCAATGGGCAAAGCCCTGTGTGTTTTACTCTTTGAGAGAAAAATATTTTAGTAAATGGGGTTTCTCTGATTCTTTTATGTACACAAGAGTAGTAAGGCATGCTTCCATAGCAGGCTATATACTTATATTACTTTTAAAAAATAATCGACAATAGAATACAGCAGGCGTTAGTCTTTGACTTGCAAAAAATTATTCTTGGAATTCTTAAGGAGCTTGAGAATATTCTTAGACTATATAAGTAGTTTAAAGTTAATCTTTAAAACGTGTTTGAAAAGTATTAACAATCATTCGTGTCCACAAACTAAATGGCCCTGAGTGGATGAATTAAAAATTGCATCTGTTATGTATTTGATAAAGTTAAGATGCACCTTTCCCTCCACCATCCAATTCAAATAATGATGTTGTCCAATGCAAATACTAGTTTCCAGTAACCAAAATCATTCCTTTTCCTACACCTCTATAATTGGAGGCACGCAAGTCTATTTTACTTTCTGAAGCTCCTTTCATAATTGCAGTGGGCTGGGTTCTAAGAGAAATTTTAAGACTGTTTTTCTCTCCATCAAGTCCTTTGCCACAGTACAATAGCTCACAGCAACCTGCACCTCACAAAAGGAGAAAAAGATAGTTATTAAAACTTTTGCTTAATTCACCCCAATTTATCTATTATTATTACTTCCACCCTACATTCATCGTTTTTTAATCACCTCTCTCATTTTCACATAATTGATTCTACTTGATTTTCTCTTCTGCACTTGGTGCCTGTGGTTCTTTGTGTTACCATTAATTTCAATAATTCCTGAATTTAAACTTCTAGAATTTCTGTTCTTCAATGTCCAACCACCCTACCTCCTCTCAAAAAACAAGCATGAATACAAAGCAATCGAGCCATTGGATATAAGGAGAGGACTCTGTGAACGGAGAAACACTTACAGAAGGTAAATAGATGTTGAACACACATTTGGCCATAAAGAACAGCTTGAATCTGATAGAAGGACTTCAGCCAATACAGAAGTTTCTTGTGGTGAGATGGCTGATATGGTCAGGCTAGAAAACCCTCTCCACTCCTTCCTGTGGGCACCTGAATTCCACAGGTTTGCAGATGGCAACACTCACTGCATAATGATTCCTTGAGAGTTTTTTGTGTGGTAGCCAGCCATAGGCCTCGCACATGGCATGTGGTTCAGGACACAATGATTTCTGTTTCTTGAGCAAATTCAGATAAAATAGGGATAAAATGTTTCCCTGCTGTCGCTGGACACCATCCCATGAAAGCGAGGCAGTATAGTCAAGTAACACTTTCTAGGGCATGTTAGTAAAATGTGCCACTATTCCTGCATAATCTGGCAGACAGGTGGCTTCGACACACTGTATCCTCGATGTACACAAGAGGAAGCACTCTGAAGACACTTATTTCTTTATCCTTTGGACTAATCCAGTGGAAAAATTATATTTGGCCCATGGATGTTTTTTTGTCTCTGCATCCACACAAAGTTTGACAATAATTTACTTCTTTCTGGAAGCTATGAGCACACCGCGGATCCTGAGAAAGTTTGATGATGATATTTTAATTATAATTAAGGCGAGACCTGGCGAAGTCAGCTATACCTAGAGTAACTCTTCCGTAAGAAACAGATTCTTAGGGCAATTCTTTTGCTTCATATTTTGTCCTGCAGAACTTTGCCTAACTTAAACTTTTGTTAGACTGATACAACACCAATTCTGTCCATCTAAAAGAGGAATTTGATGTAACAGTTGACATGTCAACAAAGTGGCAATGTTAGATGGAAATTGACCTTTAGAGTGAAATGTCCTCTAGGATGATAAAGTTGTCACTGATCAGCCCTTAGAAATCCTTACCCTGGTGTCCACGAACCCTGTAAAGAGGACTTTGGATGACATTCAGAGTATCTAGGGAATGCCCTGAAATTATATGCTAAATAATGTCATAACATTCTTAACAGGACACGTGACCCAAATCTGTTAAAGCTTAGCATCCAGAATTTTCTTATTTAATTTTACCTTTTATTGTTTGTTTTTCTCACTAATTTATTTTCCAAAGATGTGTTATTACTTTTCCCACTGCCACTGCTTCTCCCATTCAGCCTACTCCTACAAGCGCTCATTTTTCATTCTCTCATTCATTCATTCATTCATTCTTTCATTCAGCAAATGTTTGCTAAGGTACAGGTACTGTTTGGAGGATTAGAGTAAGAATTGTGGGAAAAAAAACAAGACTCATTGCTTCAAGAAGCTGATGATCTAGTGAGAGAGATGGTCAAAACAAGTAAACAAATAAAGAAGATAATTTCAGATAGTGATAAATGAATAAAATAAATAAGCCAATGAGTTTGAATGTAACTGGAGACTCCTTCACTTAAGATAGTCAAAATAGGTATCTCTGAGAAGAAATCATTTACATTAACATTAGAAATATGAGCTAAATCTAGCTTTGAGGAGGCTAAGAGAAAATCATCCCAGGCAGAAGAAATATTAGCACCAAAAACCTTGAGGAAAACATGAATCTAGTATATCTGAAGGACAGAACAAAGACACAAAACGTAAAAGGTGATGGGAGAGGGTACTAGATGAAACAAGAGACAAATGGGAAGGTCAGGTCTTCTAGAATATTGCAAGCCAAGGGAAAAAGTTTAGATCTGTTTTCAAATCCAATGGGAACTGTTACAGTGTTTTAATCAGGAGAATGATATGGTCTAATTTATAGTTTTAGATTGCCCTGTTCTCTGTGTGGGAAATGGATTGGAAGATTAATAGCAGAACAAAGAAACCAGTGTGAGAGCTATTGGAATAACTGAGGATGATGGGCTCTGAAGAGGACAATGACGGTAAAGATAAAATGAATTAAATGGCTCCTTTTCAGAGCTTACTTGTAGTATAGACATCAGGCATGGTAGAAAGGTAGGTATCAAAGATTGTGTCTTAAACACTTCTGAAGTGGAGCAAACAGAGGAAAGCGAATCAATAATTCACTTGAATTTGAGATGTTACCACAAATGCTCAGGGGCGAATGTAGGGACAGAGTTCCAGTCAGTGAGTCGTTAGCCTGCAAGTAGTCTTAAAGTCCATGGGCCTGGCTGCTATCATTTGTGAAGAAGACCAAGGACAGAGAGTGTGGAGGTCAAACAGATTAACATAAAAGGCGAACGTCCTTTCTTGGGACACAAACTATGATTATTGCAATATACATAGTATACTACTCTATATGCATATCACTGAATTGAACACTTTAAATGGACAAATGGTATAGTATGCGAATTATATCTCCATAAAGCTGTTATAAAATGAATAAGAAAGGCCGAGGGGCTTGTCAGGGCAATCTCTGTGATGTATTGTTATTTTATCTTTGAATCTCTTAAAAAGTTTTTAGAGTCATGTAAAAATTAGTAAAGCCCAGAATCCTGAATATGACCTGTTCTTTGAGCTCTTCTCTCTTAAACCTTGTAACATGCCTAGACAGGATATAGTATCAAAAAAATTAAAAGAAAAAAAATGGCCTTCAAATCCCGATAGAATATGTTCCTCAGATTTTTAGAGCAGGAGTTTATTCCGATGTTCTTGGGCGTGGAGGGAGGGAGAAGGCGTTTAGGGGGGATCCAGCAATGATTAAGACTGTACCTCTCTTAAAGTTGAATGACAGTTGTGAATATATGGTTAGTGGAATTATTCTGGGAGGAGGCATTTTTATCATAGTTTCAGAGGAATCTATTATTCCCTGTACCTCACTCTCTCCAAAAACAGAGGAGGATTGAAAAAATGTGAAATTAAAATGGAGAATATTTTTAAATGTCACTTCCTAGATCATACCTATTTTGTTTCTCTGGCTGGGAGAGGAGTAGAGGGAGGATATGAAGGAAAGAGAGAGAGAGAGAGAGAGAGAGAGAGAGAGAGAGAGAGTTTTTTGAAAGGAGGAAGCAGTATTTCCTAAGATGTAATCTAAATTAGACTTGGTAGAGCAGGAAGGGCTAATTGAATATGGTTGTTCTCTCTTTTCCTGCAATCATTTTAGGAGAGGATATAGTTTACAGGGATAAATATCAACTCTGATGAAGCAAATGAAATGAATGAGAAAGTCATACTTCATCTAAACACTGCAAATCAGTTACCCCTCCTTACCCTCTCATTGAAGATGCCTGCCGCATGCATGATTCATGGTGAACCATCAACTCAGTACAGTCACTCCACAAGAACACCAAAGGTTTGCTTACACATAATTACTCAGAACTGAGTAGGAGGAAATCCTTGTCTCGGATCATGGGAGATAATGGAATTCCAACTAAGGATGCCTTGGCAAAGTAGAAGTACTTTCCCTTGGACCTTTGAAATCTGTAATGAGTTGAATCATGTCAAGTAACAAAATAAACAAGGATGAGAAACATCAGTTGGGTTTGGTCCAAAGTCTAGCCTGCTTAAGATGGGGCTTCCCCCATCATTGCTTGAACATTATACAGTTTTCTATCAGCCAAGCCTGTGGTTTTAGTTCTTTTTTTTTTCTTTCTTAAATCAGATTTCAAAAGCCAGGCACTAGCTGATGGTAATTAGTAGGCATCGGTCGAAGTTTACTCTTGCCGTTCTTTCCAGGCATGCATAATTTTCGTGAAGAGAAAAGAAAATCCAATTATCCCCAAATCCAGTCAGTGTGGCTCATCTGCTCTCCTGTTAGATCTTTACAAATGGTTCTTAACAATTGAAAGGAAGACATATGGTACTTGAGAACAGCATCTCGTAACCTTGTTTACAATATTTAGAAAAAAAAGCCCAGTCTTATGACCATTTACATTTCTCTTAACGAAAATCTGACACAAGAAATTATCGATCTTATAATACATGTGACATAGAGGCTGGCTCATAGCATAAGGAATTTATTGCTTATTTTATTTCTAAGCTCCTGCTTACATTTTAAAGGATTCCCTTAAAAATGCTTGACCTGAAAATTTCCAGGAACACTTACGCAATGCAAACTAAAAACATCTGATATAATGTTAGAGAACACAGATTCTTCAAGGAAGCTAGGAATTTCTATTAATCTTTGCAAAGGTTGGGTCTATGACAAAAGTTTTAATAAATTAAATTATCTCACTATTGATTACTTCTTGAAATGCCAGTTAATTTTGGAAACTTCATTGATCTTTGAGTTCTTTCAAATGCTTTGATATTACAAAAGTAAATATCGAATAAAACTTTGAAACAAAATATACCCTTTAACATTTGTATTAACAATCTTTAGGTCATATTATTTATCTTAAAGGAATAAATATGGCATTAATGGAAAACTGTACCAAAAATGATTTTTATCATTTTTGTTCCAGAAATTTTTTTATTGCAAGCAAAAACTAAATAAAGAAACTGAAAAAAAATTCAGGTTTACATTTTTATTTGAGTCTACATTGAACTCTTCGGATAAAAACATTGTTCGTATAGATAATCAATTTTCATTACTGACCTTGTTTCTGACTAGTCAAATGTTGTATTTTGATGACTTCATGTCACAGATTAGCAAAAAGACAGCTCTCAAAATGGGAAGAATCTTTTTGGCTCCAGGGAATTTTCTAACAACTGTGTAGCAAGACATTGATTATGGACAGGATTCTTGAATTATGAAAATTTCTTCTCTTGCCTGGGTAATAGTTTTATCATACCACATTTCTACTGGAGGACTTCTAGAAGACTCTGACACTTTACAAAATAAAGTCCAAATTCAATAACGTAGTTCTCAAGGCTCCCACCATGGGACTTCACTGCGTGCATTCACTTTACTTCCCCCTGCAAGTCAAAACTCATCTTCTGTTCCAGTCAAGTCAGTCTTCTTGCATTCATGATGATTTTCCCCTCAGAGCCTGGGCTGTCTCATACCTGGCACCCATTCATCTTTTCATATGTCCATTCAGTCTATCATTCATTGAAAACATATACTTTCAGGTGCTTCAGTGGGTATCGTGGGAACAGAAAGGTAATTAAAATAGGGTCTCTGACTTCGAGGAACTCACAGTTTAGGTAGAATGTGAACATGTTAACAAATGTGTAAAATAATGCAAAATAGTAAGGGCATTCGAGATTTTACTAAGGAAGAGACTTCTTTAAGGAAATAATATAACCAGAAGAGGTAATAGTTTATTTGAATCTTGAAAGATAATAATCTACCATGAGCATTTGAAATTTGTCTGGTAAGTTTATTAATATACATCATAGGTCTTCAGAAATATTTGTTAAATGAAAGAGCTAACAAAATCCTGAGGGTTTTTTGTTGTTGTTGTTTGTTCGTTCATTTGTTTGTTTGTTTTTTACAGTTTTCTTCTCCAAGTTTTGAAAAAGCCTTATCAAGTTGGTAAGGCTATCATGCTTTATAAATAAAGTACAGATCCAAAGGAAGTTGATCCAGTAACTGGAAATCTAAAAATTTATCCATTCTTCTGGCCGTAAGGCCTTTGTTCTTTCTACTCTGCCTTCCTACTCTCTAATTATCTTTTGAATTTCCTGACCGCTCCTATCACAAAGCAAACTCAGAGCAGATACTGTACAATAATTATTTATTTATTGATAAAGTGAGGCATACAATTTTGATGCCAAAATTTTAGATTTTCTAAACATTCTAACAGCTCCTAAACTGGGCTGTTTCCCTCTTAAATTTGGCCCCTGGCCATTTCCCTGCTTTATACTTCCTCAATCAGGGCTAAACTGCTTTCCTGTATGAAGACGAAAGCATGTAAACTTGAAGCAGCCAATACTGCCCAGTGTTGAAGATTGTCACTTCTGAGCTATTGTCAGAGCTGTGTTAGGAGAAGGAAGAAGAGGAGGAAGCAAGTCCGCAGCCCTTTGAGAACTCAGAAGCCACTTATCTTTTAGGTAAATATTGCCAACTACTCTGTAAGTTTTCTCTATGGCCCTAGTGTGTGGTGTGAGACCTTCTGGTCGCTCAAGTGCTACTTTCAGAGGTTCAAGGTCATAGCAGGGATCCTAATTTCTGTGACTGTATTAATGTATCTCTTGAATTACTCTCTTCCAGAAGGAACTGAAACTCTTTTATACACTGTTAAGGTTTCTCAGTTCTTTATACATAAGCACATATAGGAGCCGACAGGAGAGTAGAAGGGTAGTGACCAGGGAGAAATGTTCTCCCTTTCCATTCAGAGACATTCCTAGAACACTCTACTGACTCTTGTGCCCAGAATGATGAAAAGACATTCCTGGGTGGGCTGGGTATTTCACACAGTGTGTTCTTCAATTGGTTTCTATGAATGACTCAGGCTAGGGTTAGCTGTATAGAATCCTAGTGAAGAGGAAAGGGAAAAGCTATAATCTACACAGAATGAGTGTGCTCGTTTGGGACAGGCTGAGTAATGCTGTTCTGGAGGCGACTTGTCCAGGGAGAAGCCAGGGAGCAATAGTCAGGCTTTCTGACTCCAGAAGCCAACATAGAACAAACATGGGCAGGTGCATTAACTGCTCAGGGCCTCAGTTTCTAACTTACGAAGCAGGAAAATTAATGCCTATTTTGCCCATTCAACCTCAGTAGTGAGAAAGATCATGTGCAAACTCAGGTTGACTATTATTTATTGAAATATTGATGAAGGGAGAGTGGGTGAAAATACTCAGTCGTGACAGAAAGTACCTGAAGGAAAAAAAGATTGTTTAACACATGCTTAGTGTCTAGTGCTCAGGATAGGGTAGTAAACAAATGTGTTCTTGCCCTCAAGGGCTCACACGGTAATTTAGGAGACAGACACTAAATAACTAATTGCACATTTAATTATAGAATTAAAATTGTGATAAGTACACAAAAGAAAATTATGGTATTACAAGAATGTATAAGAACAGAACAAGATTTAGTCTAATCTCAAATGAGGTTCTGAATGGGAGTGACATTTAAGTTGAATTATGAAAGATGAAAAGTAAAAATGAGATGGCCAAGATGTGGGAGAAGCTTTTTAGGAAGAGGAGGTGTTGTAGGTAAAGACCTGTGAGGCAAGAAGCACATGGCAGGGATATAGAATTGAAAGCAGGTTTTAGGGGGCTAGAACAATAAGAACAAAGGACAAGGAGGGTGGTACTAGATAAAGCTGAAAGATAGGTGGGGACCAGCTCATATGGGGCCTTGTAAGCCAAGGTGAGGATCTGGAATGTTTATCTTTAAAAAATCTATGAATAGCAGAAAATATTTGCAAGCCATAAATCTGATATGGGGTTAATTTCTAAAAATATATGGAGAACTCTTACAACCCAATAGTAAAAACAAAACAAAAAAACAATTAAAAAAATAGACTAAGGACTTGAATCTACATTTTTCCAAAGAAGACACACAAATGGTTAACAGGTATATGAAAATATGCTCAATATCACTAATCAGGGAAATGCAAATAAAAACCACAATGAGAAGTCATCTCATACTTGTTAGGGTGGCTATTATTAAAAAAAAAGAAAAAAAAAAGAAAAAAAGACAATAAGTGTTGGTGAGGATGCAGAGAAATTGGAAGCCTGTACACTGTTGGTGTACAAAATAGTGCAGCCGCTATGGAAAAGAGTGGGGCGGCTCCTCAAAAAATTAAAAATAAAACTACCATAGGATCTAGAAATCCCACTTCTGGGTATTTATTCAAAAGACTTGAAACCAGGATCTCGGAGAGATATTAGCACTCTCATGTTTATTGCAGCACTATTCACAATAACCAAGATGTAGAAACAACTGAAGTGTCTATCAGTGGATGAATGGATAAAGAAAATGTGGTATGTAAATACAATGGATTTTATTCAGCCTTATAAAAGCCTTATAAAAGAAGGAAATCCTATTAATATGTGGCAACATGGATGAATCTTAGAGGACATTATGCTAAGCGAAATAAGCCAGTCACGAAAGGACAAATACTGCATGATTCCACTTATATGAGGAATCTAAAATAGTTACGCAGGAGTAGAGAGCAGAACGGAAGTTGCCAGGGTCTGAGGAAGAAGGAAATGGAAAGTTGTTCAATGAATTTCAGTTATGCGAGATGAATAAGTTCTGGAGATCTGCTGCACGACATTGTGCCTGCAAATAACCATACTCTATCACACACTTAAAAGTCTGTTAAGAGCAGAGATCTCATGGTAAGTGTTCTTACAACAATAATAAAAAAAAAAATTGTTAAAGAAAGACAAAACAAGAAAAGAGAAATCTTTAAAGGGTTTGAATGAGAATGGCATGATCTGATTTTTTTTTTTAAAAAAACAATCACACCATGCATGGTGTAGAATGGATTACTGAGGTATAAGAGTACATGAAGTGACTACAGAAAGAATGCTTGAAAAGACTTTTAATTTCTTCCTGCTACGTGACAGGAATCCAGGGTCTACATTCTGGGGCCCTTCTAGGATCTGCTTTCTTTAAATAGAGGCTGAAATTTTTGTTCTCCTATGCACATCCCCTCAGACTTAACTTTCCTATATTCTATTTCTTCCAAATCTCTGCATGATAGAAGAAAATGTCATTACTTTTTGACATAATATTGATGGGTGGTAAGCTAACCTTCCCAAGTAATGTAGCTATAATCTAACAGTTCTGTAACTATCTTTTCTGATCACACATTTATTAAGCAAATATAATCTAATTGTAAAGATAAGTTAAAGATAAATAGATGATAGATAGATAGATAGATAGATAGATAGATAGATAGATAGATAGATGATAGGCAGATGACAGATAGTATCAATAATATGCTTTTAGCTTCAAGAAACAGAAATCCCACATAATAAGTCTTGAGGTAAGGTGGCTCCAAGTTGGTTAATTTGTTGGTTCATCATTATTTTAAGGATCCATTTTCTTTTTTTCCACTCTGCTGTTCTCAACATTTGACAAGCTCTCTCGATGTTCATGAGCTGGATGTAGCACTCTTACAATCATACCCTATCAGTTCAGAGCCAGAAAAAGAGTTGATCTCTTCTAGATGTATCCCCTTGATTGATAAGAAATCTTTGTCAGAAGCCACCCAGACGATTTAATGTATGTATTGTACTAAGTTATTCACAGGAGAGTGAAATTATCATAAATTTCAAGTTGTTAACATAATTATCTTAAACTTATTAAAATTCTCATCCTGGGACTTGAATTGAAGACAGGCTTTCCTGAAGCAAGAGCCTTCGACAAGACCCTGGATACAGTTAAGATCTGTCATTCAGGAAAAAAGGGAAATGGCTGCTGGTTGGCTAAGACATCAATAGTGTCTGTCTCATATATAAAAGTTAAAGGTAAATTGCAAAATGATTGAGTAAATGAAGACCTCAAAGTGTTTGTAGACTTACGGCATCAATATCCTCTGTGAGCTTGTTAGAAATGTAAATTCTGTAGCCCTATTCTGAGCCCACTGAGTTGGAATGCTTCGTAATGGGACCAGAACTATGTTTTAAAAAGCTTACCTAATGATTATGATGTGTAGTAGTTTGAGAAGCACTGTTCTAGAGATAGGAAACATTCTAGAAGGTTTAATAATACTAATCAAGGAGTAAAAAATATGGGGCAGGGGTGTAGGGAGAGATCTCTCCTGGGAAATTTGAAAGACCAATTTAAACACAGGCCTTATAGCATGCCTAGTAAAGGAGACATTTAGCAAGGAAGCTATTTACCATCCTTTAAATCATATTGCCTTTCTTATCTACCAGCAGAACCCATCCTGGCTGTCAGAATAAGACGAATGGGTAAAGATAAGAAAATGTCCTGCAAAAACTATATGAGGAAAGCATAATAAATAATTCGTTGGGAACAGTGCCCAGGCATGAAAGACTTTGAGTAAGTTTAGAATTTGAGAAATTGATAGTGAATTCTGGAACATAAATATGAAAATGAAGACATAGCACGGCTGTAAGGGATGCTATTTTTCAGGTCCAGAATAGCAATTATAGGATCTTTCTCTGGACATGCTGATCAAAGAACACTTGATAAAGCTGCAAACCGCCGGCAAATAAATCTATATGGAGATTTCTATTCTAGATGGGCAATACTTTTGTGAAGTTGAATTGTGAAGGAGGTGATAAAAGTTTTCTTGTATTTTCTTTCCTCATAGGCGTGCATGTGGAAGGCATACACCTGCTACAGATGTTGTTCAAAGGAATACATCGCTGGTTTTAACAGGTTAAAGTGTTTTAAATATGAAGAGTAGGAAATAATAACACATCATTACTGAATCCTGTCATGAATACTGTCTTAAGCAGGTCATGTGGGAAGGAAATCTGAGGACGTCTGCAGCCTCGGCACATGCCAACGTCATGGCCCACTGAATCTAATCATGAAAGGCCAGATTCGGAAGAGAGGAAAAGGGAAAAACAGACTTCACTAAGTGTTCATTTAATACTTACGTGGTAAAAGAGAAAAACCAGCTAGGCTTAACACAATAAGAATTACCATTTCCAAAAAGTGCTTTGGCTAATCTCAACTCTATTCAAAATGGACTGTATGAAATTAGTTTGCATACAACTTTGATGTTCTCTTTGGGCTACATCTTAAGCAGTGGTTCTCAGATTTTAGGGTGCCTCAGAATCGCCTGGAGAGTTCGAACAAAAGCGTGGCTTCTGATTCAGGTCTGTGCAAGAGCTCGAGATTGCATTCTTACCAAATTAGAAATTCTGTTAGTTCAGAACCTCACAGGTACTATTAAAGATTTTTGAAGTTCAAATTCTCTTTGTATTTCATTTGCATCCTCCACTTTTCCCCAATATCACAACACACACACAGGAATTAGTCCAGGAATTCTGAGATTATTGGTGACTGAAGACAGCTAGGATGGTACCAGGCTTGTTACCCATCATGCCAGCCACCCAATATACTTAAAACATTAGAAGAGCAGAGAGGGGAGGCCCACAGGTGTGACAATTCTTCTTTGTTTACCAAATAGGAATGAGAGCTTCTTAAAATTCAAGCTAGAATATAGATATTATATTAGGAAGCAAATAAGGGAAGAAAGACAAGCCATTACTGAAAACTAATTTGCTGATAGTTTTAGAGAATAGCACACTGTTCTAACAGAGAAGATTGGAATATTCAGTCCTGGAAATAAAATTGACTAATAATATATAAGAATTAGAACAAGCTATGAGACATGTTTATTATTATTTTAGAAAGTATCATTAATTTTACCAAAGACAGCTGAAGCTAGACTAACTGAAAAAATGGTGACAAGAATGAGGTTATATTTATTATTTTTTTAAATGTTATGATTCTGAAGTTTTTTATTAGAAAGAAAAATGTAGTAGTTAGTTCAAGAACTATATATGTGAAGAGTAAAAATGTCTATAGACATTTTTAAATAAAACTTTATTCTAAATATAAAAGGATAAAAGATAAATATAGAATATTTGGAAATTTTAGAAAATATGACTAAAATTTAATAATCTTACCCATAGTCTCCTGGTAGAAATATGAGTATAAATATTTTGCTATATTTTAGTCTTTTTTCTAAGCATCATTTTTATATAATTTTGATATGTAATTTATATATATAACTTTTCACAGTGCTTCTTTTTCTAAATATTATAACGTGTTTTTCCATTATTAGAAAAAATTCATTAGCATATTTAATGCCTACATATGTATTCGTAGAGGAGATGTATCACAATTTACTTAAATTCTCTCACTGTCACTTTGTTTTCCCCTTTATCCCCTATTCTAAATAGTACTACGAGTACTTTTGTACATAAAACTTTCTCTGTATTTAAATGGATTTTCTTTGGATTGATTTTCAAAGTTAGAATTATTTGTCTCAGGCTTGCAAATTTAAAAGATTCTTTCTACATATTTTCAAATCATTTTCCAAAAAGATGGTAACATTTCTTTCTCCCACTAGCAATACATTGTGTCCAGTGTTAAGTATCTGGAAGTTTTTTCTATGCTTATTTAATAAGTAAAAAATTATATCTTTTTTTTTTAATTTGCATTTAATTGTTTGCTTATGAATTGAGTATTTTTTTGTTTACTAATGAGATATATTTTCTTATATGCATTTTCTACTGACTTTTAATTCAATTAACTTTCAATTTGAATATACATATTAATTTATAAAATATGAATAGAGATTTTTGAGAATTAATAAAATAAAATAAAACCTGAAAACATAAAACACTTCAGTTGGTGTTAGAGAGTCAAATGTTATATAGGGAATAACTCACAGTTTTAAATTTTAATCTTTGAAGCTCAGACATCAGCATTGTGTTTGAGAAAAATACTTTGAAAAAGTGTAATTGTCACATTAGGATAACTATGCCAGTGCACTGAAATCTTTCCCAGTGTAAGCACAGCATCAGAGATGTGGCAGGTTTAGAAACTGTCACCCTCAAATGGAAAAAATATGCTCGGCATCAAATGGTTTAGGTTCTTTATGTGATCAAATCGAAAGTGGGAGAAGGTCTACATGTTCAGGGGAAAACATTCTGAATAACTGCTCCACACTTTTTACTGGCCACTAGAATGAATACTTCTACAGCCAATTGCTTACTAAACATTGCCTGGAAGACAAGTTGTTGATCTTAGTAGGTTTCCAAACTTCCTTTGCCTGGGGAAAGGTGATTGAAAGGGTGTCAAAAAGGCCAAGGCAACACCTGAATATAGGAAGCCTCTTTTTTCAAGATTCATCCGTTGGAGGAAATACTTGGTCTTGATCAATAGGGCAATTTATCTCCAGATCTATTGACAAAGGCCATAAATGTATGCTCATTATTCTTGTTCTGTCAACAGCCTCTGACATTTCTATTTGGCCTAATGTAGATCAGTCAGGGATAACACAAGGTAAGTGACTTCTTTTCCCTTAAGTTCAGGAACTCCAGATGTCTCAGAAACTGAATTCTTTACAGTTTAGTACTTTCGTTATTCTTCCTCAGGAAGTGTATCTTAGTTAATGCTACACATACATGTTATATTTAGAAAATATTTTTGTTTAATAACATGTCATGATGTTCTATATAACATTCACTGTTTGATTAGTTTATATTAGAAGATATTCATATAATTTAGAAAAATGCAGTTTTAAACAGCTAATCATGCACAACTTTAATGTCCATGCTTCAGAAATCTATTTCATTTACATCAGTGATGTGAAGTTTTCCTTAGAAAAGTGAGAGCAGTGTAGATAAGGAGAAAATAATTACTTCATAAAAATACGAAGCCCCAACTCTTCCAACATTGAAGTATCTATGTTCAGTATGGAAACATCTGTGTATAGCCATCTTACATTTCTGTCTCCTTTTCCTTCATGTCAAGTAAGGGGTATGTGAATAATTCAAAGTATAAACTCCCACTTTCCCACATCTCCTTTGGCCACTCCTTCTGTCGGCTCACCTCGTCACTGCTCATTGTCTCCAGGGAATCTTAACTGCTTTGGTTTCCAAAAGTTCGCACCCTTAATGAGGTAGTTCTCCACCAAGGGCTAATGCACTGTGGCCACTTGGCAAGGTCTGGAGACAATTTTTGATTTTCACAACTGGGGATGCTTCTGGCACTTAGTGAGTAGTGGCCAGGAATGCTGCTAAACATCCTACGGTGAAAAGGATAGCCCCCAACAACAACAAAATATCAGCCCTCAATTTCAACAGTGCCAAAGTTAAGAAACCCAATGGTTGACCAACAGTGAGGACTCTGTGCAAGGACAAAATAAATTGGAAGAAAATTGTAAGACAGTTGACCTCTGCCCTGCTATAGTCTAAAAAAAGATCACTTGGGTGGAAGGGACAAAATGGGTAGGAGGAGACAAACTGAACAGAGATAGCCTTGAGGTGGCAGAAAGAAATGTGGTCCCTCCACTTCTATTCCATGACTCCCAAGTGGGATTTTGGGAAAAGAAGGGATTGATGTGTGTTTTATGGGTGCAGATCAGACTATAAAGAAATGCCAATTCCTTTCTTGTGTGAGCCAATAACTGAAGACTAGATGAGATGATGACTATCTCGGCAGAGGCTCCCATACCTAGGAACATATACAACCTGGAACATACACAACCTGGAAAAGCAGAGAGGGACTCAAACTGACTAGCCCCTGCCCCAGGGAAGGGAGGCTGAAAAACAAAATGAATATGAATTTTTTGTTAACTATACAACTTGCACATCAGATGGTGTGATCTTGTGTTAGTATGTGATACAAGTAGCTCTGTTCTGAATCACCCAGGTAGATTTTAAATATATGTTTATCTCAAATAATTTAACTAAAAGCAATCTTCCTTTTTATTTGTTACATTGAATTAGAACATGTATTACTAAACTTTCGACATGATATTAGTGTTTGATTCTGCGATGCCCACACCTTCCATCATAAAAAATGTTTTACAGTTTTACTCTGTGTTTGTGTATCGGGTCCAGTGACATAACTGAAGATAGTCTGGTAGGTTTAAAACCAGGCTAACTTAGTGTAAACTACCTGGTTCAAACCCATTTCAAATATTGGATTGCTATAATCTTAAGAAGACTTCAGTCTTTTTGTTTGTTTGTTTGTTTGTTTGTTTGTTTGTTTTTAATCAATATCTGGGCATTTGATCTGGCTAGTCTTAAAAAAAAAAAGCAAGATTATGTAACACCCTGTCATTGATATCTCTGTTAACTAAAGCCATATTATCTTTCAAGGGTGTCACAGTTCTATTGATATGAGTCCCCACCCAGAAACCTAGGAAATTTACCCAGCTATTCATCAAGAATTCTGGACATCATTATCAAAGGAAAAGACACGTGTTGGCGGAAGATACACGACCATCTGCTGCCAGCCCCGGCAACGGTTCAGTGTTTGTATAACAACCACAGGCCAGAAGAATGCTCTGTCCCTATAGGACATCTACATTGTCTCCTCTGGGTGCTCTTCTCCCCCTTCTTGTGGCCAATCTATTTAGTTGCTTTCTCCAAATTATTTGGTGTTTTTATCTCTCACTGGAGACTAGATGTTCAGAAGAGAACCTGAGAATTCTTCCTCAGTGAGGACGATTATTTGACAATCCTTGATATTATATTCATCTGCCAAAGCAGCAAGTTGACTTGTGGATAACTGACACTGGTACCCACTCTACTTTCCTTCCAACGAACCTACATCTGGATTGGATATCCTTCCCCAAAGCATCACTGCTGAGGGCTAGCTCTTCATTTACATTGATAATGCCTCCACTTATTTCTTGAGGCTCTGGGATATATTATACAAATTAAATAAATAAAACATTCCCCAGATATAAAGACATTTCCTGGAGTTCAGAAGTAACAAGTTCAATCAGAGCTCAAAGCTACATAAAAACATTTCTAATCTACAAGTTAATCTTCTCGCCACCGATTATATTTTGTCTTCCTACACAGTCTGAAATTACTGGCAAAGTGCCATATTTTCTTCTCTTGGGTTATATAGATGTCACTTTACTGTTTATTCTGGAACTTATTCTCATCTTTGATATGTTGAAGTGAAAGAGATTAAAGTGATTCTTGATTTGCATAGAACTTTATCTAGCATTATCCTCAGTCGTTACTGAACTCTTCTACCCAGTTGGGAGTCACCATTATTTTACAAAGGTGATACTGATGCAGGACAAGCCAAATTTGCCCCAGTGGGGGAAGACCAAGCCCTGCACTGAGAGAAAAAGAGAGTCCTTTGGCGGAGAGTATAGAAAGAATTCAGTACATATGCCAAAGTTATAGTCAAAGGGAAAGTTTATTAGAAAAGGGATAACACTCCATAGACAGAGTGTGGTCTCCTCTCAGAGGCAGAGAGTGAGAGGGACCCCCCGTGTTCAGGGAATTCGGTTTATATGTCATTCTTTAGTTTTCATTTTCTTTGATGTGGACATACAGTGAGGAAGGGGAAGAGGAAGAGTATGTAGCCTGAGAGGTCTGCTGGCAGTTCCTAGCCTTTAATCCATAGGTTCCCCCATGGCTTTAGCTATAGGGAATGAGCAATTGTATTTGTGTAGGGCAGCCACTTAAAAACTCTGTTGTTCCTGTTTCTCTTTCCACAGGTGTGGTGAAATGGGTTGTTGGCAATCCCAGTAGAAATCTTCCTTTGTTCTGAAGGTGTCCTCCTGGCCTGGCTGCAGGGCTGATTGGCATATTACAATCTCTGAATGTAGCATGATTAATATTTTAATTCTCTTGCCTCCTCCCTACATTAATATCATTGTAAAGTGTCATTCATAGAGAAAAAGAAAATTAGAAGGGTCTTAAATAGATGCTCAGAAGAACTGTTACAGCATAGAAGGAGGGATGTATTGAGCAGAGACTTCACAATTGTCTTCGTACTTATGAAAAGTTACTGCAGTTAAGACACTTATACTTCTTCAATGAAGAACACACCAGGGGGAAAATAGCCAAGATTTATCAGTACGGAAAGACAGTACCAGTAGTAAAGTTTGCTGGCAGCACGATGCCATGGAAGAACAGAAAACAGAACCATCTTGCAAGTGCATCATGTCATGTTGGGCAGAAATCATATGACTGACTCCCTGGTCAGTAGAGTAAATTCCTAGGTTACCTCACCTGGAAGCTGCTCTGAGTGGACCTTCCTCGTTCACTATCCTCCATGTGCATCTGAGGTAGTCCTCGGAGAGAGTGTCGTTTTTGGTTCTGCATGGCTCTTGCAGCCTGCTTCTTGCCGGTACTGGCTTGAAAGCCAAGCAAAATGCTTTGGGATTGAACAGGATTTTTGTTTTTTAGTAATATAATTTCTTCAAAAACCAAATGGACTTCCAGTTTATTTGTTTCTGGTCAGTTTTATGTGTTAAAAACCACTGATAAAAATTTTACAGAGTCACAGTTTTTGAGACTGAAGACACACAGGTCTTTTACTTATTGCCTCTGGGCTCTGCCCATCCCCCCTTTCGCATGTCTTGGGCTGGCTCACTTAAAACCAAGCCGTTTGAAACAAAGAGCTGGGGTGCGAGACGACACTCTTCTGCTCTTTGCCACTGAGCTGGCTCCCATTGTCTGGCTGAGCCAGACCTTTAACTATGGGTGCTTGGGGAAAGACTGGAGGCCCCATCTTATCTTCTGCTAAGTCTGCCCCTTTGCAGCCTTTATTTAGAACTGCTTCAGTCTGGGGTACCAAAGCAATTCACTTTTTCAATCCCATAAGGCCAAAATTACTGACTGTTTAATGTAGCAGTTAGGAATACAGACTTTGGACCTAGATTGTCTACTTCAAACCAGGTGTCTCACTTTAAAAACGTGCGACTGGCAAGTTACTTAAACTCTTTGATCTTCATTTATAAAATGGGGCTAAAACCAGAATTTATTTCATTGTGTTGTTAGAACAATAAGTTACTAAAGGCACTAAGGGAACGGTGCCTGGCACATAGTATTAATTTACTAAGGTAAGATTGTTAGACTCTTGGTTAACATATTGCAGGGTGCAGTCTGCTACCAGATTGATTAACTCACTCCTGAGCTTCTTTTTCACACCACTAAAGCAGCAAGAAGTAACAAACAAAGACAATAACTTTTTCTACAATTTCCCCTAATGCTATGGCCATAGCATGTGGTCTGCTTTCCAAGATATCAGTGTAATTGTTTCATCAAATGTTTGCCACAGCATAACAAGAGTTTTTATATTTTCATCTTCCAATGTCTGAGCTATTAACACGTATATTTTAGGTTTTGTCAAAGGCAACATTCTATTTTCAAGCATCAGATTTTTTATTCATCAGGGTTTATACTTGTCTGCTCATAATAAAGATCTTAAATATAATGAATCCTTTTTTGCATAAAAGTCTGGATCGAGGTAGTGCAGGGATGGCATGGTGATTCCATAGTCAGATCTGGGGCACACACTGCTTTCAGTTTTCCACGCCACTATCCCTAGAATACTTCCTTATCCTCACAGCTCACACTGAATATCCAGCCATCACACACACACATATCTAAGCAACAGAAAAGAGGAAGGGAAGGAGGAGGATATATTCTGGAAGTTGAGCACACATATCCAAAATTTGTCACAAAGTCACATACAGCAAGGGAGTTTGGGAAATGTAGTGTTGCCTCCAGTGGTGATGTGCCAAACCCCAAATCAGCCTTCCTGTTATCATAGGAGAAGGGGAGAACAATCTTTATGGAGACAAACAGAACCTCTGTCACATTCACTGAAAAAGGTTGTTTCTTTCTCCAGTTTAAAAAATACATAGCGCATGACCTACTCAATCTCTCTCTCTTTATTCCCTACTACAAGAGAATGTAAAACCAGTGAATACATATGTATTTAATAAAAAATAAAATAAAACTCAATAGCTTATATCAAATGACGATTCTATCCTAGAATAAGTTTATGGTTTTCTCTTAAAATATAATTGCATATCCTAAAATTAGAATTAACTTGCATTTGTATTTTTCTTTAAATAAAGAGCAAACTACTTGTATGTTTGTATAATATATGATTGCTAGAGGTCTATTTTGTTTATAGAAATATAATACCTATTTTAGTCCCTAAGTGCTTCCTAAACTTGCATACAGCAAAATTACTTTTTAAAAGGTTTAATGACCAAAATATCTAAGGTGAAAGACAGGATATCCCATTTTATTTGAACATTTGGAAGGAGTGTGAGACTGAATATTTCTCACTCATTTTTGTTTTCTTTTTCAATTTCATGAGGCAAAGAGAGAATTGAATAAGCAAAAAAACTCAATAGTTTATAACTCACACAAAGCTTCAAATTAAAAAAAAATTACTGACGAGCTAAGGAAAAATAAGCAAAATTTAAATGGTTGTGTTTCTTCATGAACCAACATTGCTGCATCTGCTCCTAAGCCTTTTTTCTTGGTTGGTTGGTTTTGTTTGGTTTTGTTTTGGGTGATGTTCAGCATTTTGTGTCCTGATAGGAATTTTAATGAATGTAAAACAAAAGCACTGGTACCAAGCTGAGCCCAGTGGATGAATCAGGTAGGCGTGTGTCTTCGCAGCACTGCTTACTGACAATTTTTTTGTGCCATTGTGGCCCAAATGTCGGTCAGTCAGACATGTCACCAGAGAGGTATGTTTTCAAAAGATCCTGGATATTTTTAAGATATATGTATGTTTCATGGATGGAAGTGACACAAAATTTACAAAGCCACTAAGCAAGTCTGAAACATTCTGCGGAGTTCCCTGTTTCAGACTCCACAGAAGTAGAAGCAGGAACCAGCCTGAGAAAACGTCTGCTTTGGACAGTAACTCTTAGACATGTCACTCGAGATAAAGTGCTTCCCTGCAGCCATGAGGCATTAACCATTTCCTTTTGCAGTCAGTCCAGTTCATAAATAGAGTAACAGCTCATTTATTTTTCCCCTTCATCTTGAGAATACTAATGGGGGCAACAGGTATCCAGAGTTTATTAGTGTAACACATTTTACAACAAAAAAAGGAATTCCTACAGGGCAGAAAAAAAGACGTGATTCATTTGGACTAGTTAATATTTATTTATGTCTTACTTAACCTTGTCCAGAAAGGATTCAAGGCAACTTGAGCTTTGGTTTTAACTTATAGCCCTTACCCCTATCTGAAGGTGATTTTGATACCTGAGTAACTCTTTTCAAGTATCAGTTTTGCAAGGTCTAAAACTGAGATGGACCCTCCTCAGCCTCTGTTTTAAAACTTTGTTTCCCCATCTTCAAGTTCTTCAACATGGCATGCGAGCCCTTTGTGTCCTCACTACCTTATGCCACCAAAGTCTTACATTTGCCCTAGTAGCATATGGCTTAGCCAGAAGCGCTTAATTCAATAAAATACTTCTAAGGACATTTTAATGAAAAAGAGAGTCACATGAAATGAAGTTTAAATAATGACCAAATGGGATTTTTAGGTATTTGCCAATTGTACATTATTTTGCTACTCTTTCTGTATATTAAAGTTTTGTGTCAATTTTTAGAAGTATTAGTTCTTTTTAATTTATAATTTGTTTTGTTTGTTTTGCATTGCCATATAGCAAAAACTTGGAATAGCATAAATGTTCTTGAAATGGTGGTTTGCTTAAATTAATTATAGTAGGTTACAACGTAGCACACATGGTATCATTTCATTTTACAAAAGAAATTAGTATGTAAGTATATATAAAAATCATATAAAATGATCTAGAAAATATTTAGCAAGATATTAATAGCAGTTATCTTCAAATGGGCGAGATTATTGTACTCTTTATGTTTGTCCTATTTTTTTTTCAATAATTCATTGTTTTGTTCTGTTTTTTTTGAATAAGGAAAAATAGAAGAAACTAATGATGAAAAAAACTACCTTTTAATGAGTGTGTGCTTAGTGTGTGCTGGGCACTAGGGCAAATTTTAGTTTTAATTGTCTGTTTTAATCCTCAATAGTTCTTAAGGAAGATATCATAAACATCATTTTACAAATGTGAAAACAGGAACTGAGATACTCAAAATTCATGTTCAAGACCTTGTTGTAGCTATGTCCAGAGGTGGGATTTTGCACACAGACTAACCATGCCCCTAGGTAGCTATACTTCCTGTTACTGGTAGATATTTTAGGTTGTGCTTTCAACTATTACAAACAGCACAAGGAAGAAATGTTAAGCAATTAATTTAATACCCTATACAGTAAAATTAAAATTAAAAAGCCATTTTAAAAATCAATAATAGTTCAAGCCACATGAGGGACTAAGCGATAGTACACCAAAACGAGTAAACTTTGAGAGAAAAAAAGTAACCGGAGACACTTGTTTCAACAGCAAAAAATATCTTAAGCAAATTGGTACATTAATCAATTTAAAAAGTTATAACCCAATTACTTTAGAGACAAATTATCTAGAGTATTTGGCTCTGCTAGACACTTAGCACCGTAGTTACTCTGGATTACTTAATACTCTCCACACACAGCAAATGATTATTTGAATCTTGACCTTTGCCCAGGCCCTGGAATTTTTCCACTGCTAAGTAGCTCTTATTAAGTCTTCAAGGTTCTTACTCTTTTCTCCCAACAGGCATTCATTTCCACCCTGAAGATGAGTTAAGCTCAATTTCACTATTCTACTACATCCAAAACACATAATAGCCAACATGGCAGTAGCCTTTGCCAATCAAAACAAATCCAGCCGTGCAGCAGTACCAGTACGTACTAGCTGAATATACACAGCTGGAAAGATCACTCTGTGTATATCGCTCCAACAGGTACCTAAGGTCCTTCAGGACAGAGGCCATCTCAAGTTTAATTTTATGTCACAGTGCAAAATGGCTATGCTAGAGCCGAATTAGGACAGCACATGGAGCAATGCTCAAGCATATACAATTGTTTCTTTGGTCTAAAATGTTCAGGAAACTCCACACTTATCACATAGTATGTGGTGATTCACAGAAACGGTGGTCTGCCTACATGCCTGATTTCTGGAGTTCTAAAACATGATGAGAAAGAGTGTGGAAACAGTTCACCATTAGTGTTCAATCCATGCAGACTTGTCTGATAAAAGGGTAGAGGTGGGGAGCAGGAGCCACACTTTACTAAAAGATCATGGGCCCCATAAAAGGAGAAAGTACCATGTCAAATCTGGCAGGTAGGGTCTGACACCTCATCTTGGCCTACATATGAAAGGGAGCAGTAGTTTCAGGTACAAGTGAGATAGCATGTGACCAATTTCCCATTCTGCACTCTCCACACTAGTCTGGAATGTTTGGGCCCCAGATGGAAGACAAGCATTTATAAAATAAAATTAGTGTTTCACTCGGGGCCCAAGTATTTCTCTATCCCTGCTAAATGGCATTGAGGTATGAAAGTTAACATGCCTTGCAGTTTGGGGAGAGAGTCACTAAAATTCAAAGTCAGATACCTGAGTGCTTGGGGAGAGTTTAGAAATCCCATCTCCCAAGGTCGTGGACAGACAGGACCCCATCATAGGGATGCTGCCTTATATTGCTATGACTGCCATAACAAATTACAGCAGACTTGGTGGCTTAAAACAACAAACGATTTATGATTTTACAGTTCTGTAGGTCATATGTCTGACATGAGTCTCACTGGACTAAAATCAAGGTGTCAGCAGGACATGCTCCTGTTGAAGGCCATAGCAAAGAATCTGTTACCTTATCTTTTCTAGCTTCTAGAGGCCATCTACATTCCTTCTAAAGTCAGTAGTGGTTCGTCAAGTCTTTCCTATATTGCATCACTCTGACCTCCTCTTCTGCCTCTCTTTCATTCAAAAAACCTTGTGATTACATTAGGCCCACTGAGATAATCCTACAAATGTTCCTAATTTTAAGGTCAATTGATTAACGATCTTAATTTGATCCACAACCTAAATTTCATTTTGCCATGCAACATAACATATTCACAGGTTCTGGGATCTAATTCATAAGATCTAATTGTGGACATCTTTATAGACAGGACAACCATTATCCTGTCTACCACACATGACTAAGAGCTTAGACCCCAAAAGGCAAGAGCAATAACAGAATGGAGTGAAGAATGATGCCTGGATGGGTCTGGCTGCGGCACAAGTTCAAAGAGAGTCCTCAGAGGAACATCAGATAATGAAGCAGAGGGAAAGCTACACATAGGCAGTGAGAGCAGGATCTAGGCACAAGTTCAAAGAGAGTCCTCAGAGGAACATCAGATAATGAAGCAGAGGCAAAGCTACACATAGGCAGTGAGAGCAGGATCTAGGAAAGGGTAGATTATATGTGTTTATATGCAAGTAGCTCATCTATACCCGATACCCCACACTTCCCTCTGCAGGATTCCTAAAAGGTTTAGAAATGAAGGATTGACATCCTGTCTCAGTATTTGGCAATTGATCCAATAAATCTAGGGACAAATTAAAACTAATCTTATCAACAACATAAATATTGGTTAATTCTTGGCTACTTTTTGGTTTTATATATAGAACCCTCTAGGTTCTCTATTGTTCATAAAAGTAAGGGCTTGGAGAATCAACATGTACAATTATCAACTTACATCAAATTCATCCTCACTGGCTGATAAACCATGGATATTATTCTTTAATAAAAATATCCAAGGTCAAATAACATAATTTAAGCATCTCAGTAACTACTTGCTAAATGAACACATGAATGAACAATCCAATTTCACGTGGCATTTGGCAGAGTGGTCAGATTGTTTTGTATGGGTTTTAAAAAGGTAATTCTGAAATTTTATTCCTATTAAGACCAAAATTTATTTCCTCTATTTGTTTAATTTTCTCTGGCACATTCTCCTCTCCAAAATTTATTATTTATTTTAGGAATTGGAATTCAAATGCGTTTATAATTACATACTGATTGGCTGAGAGTAAGAATGTTTTGTTTTTTTTTTAATCAGTGTTTATGTTAGCTACTTGACTTATAAAGTCAATTTGAAAAGAACAGTTATTATACACAAAAAAATTGTTAACCATGGTTGATTTTATGGCTTCATACACATATATATAAATTAAATGTGATTGCGAATCTTAAGTAAAAGATGAATTGCGTAATTATCATAATACATCTGCCATGTGATATTAAACCTTAAGGTCATTTCTCAAAGAAAATTCTCTTACGTGAACATTAAAAGATAGATCATAGATCTGGATAGATGTTTTCTATCATTTACTTGTGGATGACAAAAAGAGATCATTTATTTTACTCTAGAGACTGAGATGCCTAATAGCCTCTAGGGCCGCACTGTTTTTCTTTCTGATTCAAGCCTTGCCCCGCATCTCTCCACTGCTACTCTTTATCTAGGTGAATTCATAGAGCCCTTAGCAGCAGGACAGTGAGATGAATAGCTAAATAAAGCTATTCAATTTTCAGACAGATAAGTGTTCACTTGTTCTAAGATATTGCGCATGCATTAACATAACAGACACCAACATATTTAAAGAGAAATTTGTATGATTCTATTTATGGATTCAAAAGTTATTTTTATATTAATATCTTTCTTGGCTCATATTGATATTTATTTCCTTTCTTTTCTCATCAAATGCCCAGAGTTCAAGGAAGAAAACTTCTTATTTAGGTTACTTTACACAAAATAAAATTCATTTGGTCTATAGCGTATACTCTACAGGGACTCATGATCACACCAGTTAAATGTCTGACTTCAGATTAGATTTGCTTTACCAACTGTCTAATTTTATAAGTATCTCGTTGAGAGCCAAAAACTGAATTAGAGTTTGCCAATGATCAAAATCATGTAAAGGAAGGCAGTTTCTTGGGTTATCATAAGATCTGGGTTAGGAAATCTGAGTGAGACACCTTTCATTGGGGACAATCATAGGCAAATGGTACTAACAGTCCCAGGCAAATGAGATAACACCTGAAGGAGTTCACAATAGAATATGGAAAAAATAAGCACATAAACAAAAATTATATACAATGATGTAAGTAATAAGAGAAGTATATACCAAGTGTTTGGGGAGCCAAGGAAGAGTGTGATCAGTCCCACCTAAGTGGAGACAGAAAAAGCTTGGAAGAGTATCAAATTCTAGAGTCAAACTTATGAGGATAAACTCATCAGGAGAGCAGAGAAAAGGGATATTCTGACCAGGGCAACAACATGAGCAAAGTCAAGCAGGCGTGAAAGTAGACAGCAAATTTGAGACACCATGTGTGGTGGTTACAGCAGAAAGGGTACATGTATTTATAGCAGGAAGAAACAAAGCAAAGGAGATGGGAATGAAAGGAAGGCCTTGGCTATTTTGTAACATGTCCTTTTGTGTTTAGAAATATATTGTTCTAGGTCACAAAAATTATATTATATATGACATATTTATATGAGCATATTAACTTACTGTTTACAGAGCATAGCGACGTCTTATTTAATGCTTATTGAAGCACAGGAAGATAGGTCTTGTTCCCTGGTTTTGCAAATGAGGACAAAATCTCAAAGAACATTAAGTTGCATTTCCAGGGTTGCTGCGCTGTGACTGAAACCAGCTGCCTTTATATTCATTCACATTCAGCCAACATGTACTAAGTTTCTACTCTACTGCCAAGAACTCTGATGGATGCTAGGAATACAAAGAATGCTCAAATGAATACACGGAGAGGAGGAGAAAACTAATACATAAACAATGGATTAAAATATAATGAAGTAAAAACTATTATAAGTATGTACAAGAGCTTGTTATTCAGAATATGAACAGAGGGGCAAAGGAAGAGCTGCCCAGAACAGGTGGCACCTGAACTATGAGCAGGTGTTTAGCAGGAGGAAGAAAGAAAGGCTGTTCCAGGCATGGAACTGCATGTGCAAAGCCACAGCAACACGAGAGAGCACTACATAAGTTTGAACTGCAAGAAGTTCAGGAAGGATAGTCTTGAGTTGCCAATGAAAGACATAAAAGCCAGATCAAAGCCAGTCTCTGCAGGCTATGCTCAGGAGTGTGAATTTTCATGCTGTAAGTGGCTGAGAGCCACTGGAGGATTTTAATAGTGTGAGTGACAAGATCAGATTTGTTATTCAGAAAGCAGACTCTGGCAGCAGTTCAGTGGGTGGAATGGAAAATGGTTACCCTGGAGATGGGCAGACCCATTAGGAAGCTATGACAATAATCCAGGAGAGAGAAAATGAGGATAGCAGTTGAAGGAATGACCCTGTTCAGAGACATTTTTGGAAGTAGAATTGATGGTCAGGAGAGATTCATTGTATATAAATGCTGAACAAAAAGAAGAATCGAGGATGATAGTCAAGTTTCTGGCTCACACATCTAGATAGAAAGTAAATCATTAATCAAGATGTAGAATACCATAAGAGTAACAGATATGGAAAAGAGTATGAGTACATATGGGATGAGTTGATTCTGAGGTGCCTTTGGGACTTCTAGGTGAATATATCATGCATGGTTAATAGAATAGATTTAAAATTCAGAAGAGAGGTTATGCCTAAAGTTATAGATTTAAGAATAATCATCGAATAGTTTGTTATTGAGGTTTTGACAAGCTCAAAACCCACAAGATCTGGGTACCATTGCTTCTTCCCAATTCATTTCGCCATCTCTGAAGTACGTACTAGCTCAAGCTTTGTTCCAAAGTACAAATTAGCATAGCAGCTCAGTAAACAGTGTCTCTGAGCTTCTAGAAAGAAAGATGTTCAGTCACCATAAGGCCCAGAATTAATGAAAAGTCACAGAAATAATAGCTCTATTCTCCAGTTGCTTTTGAACCTCAAATCACTCTTTGGCAACAAGGTAAGAATTTACAGAAACTGCAGAAAAGACCTTCTGGTAAATAGGGCAGCAAAGAGAGTTTGTTTTTAATATTCATTCTAAACCGTATATGTGGTTGTATTTTGAAACTGTTAGTTCAGATTCTTGACCTAAATTCCTTTTCTGATTGGAAAGTGAATTTTGATTTTGATTATAGGATATAATTTCTTTAGAAAAAACTTCTGTGAGAATTATTTCCTTCTCATTATGTTTTTTACCAGATAAAATTATAAGAATCGAATGATACATGCTTATGTAATGAGTGAGTTTGCTTATATTTTAATTAGAAGACAGTTCTTGGAGGAAAAATATTTTTGCTCAGTTGTAGACTAACATCAAAAACATAAATTTAAAAACAAACAAGCATAAAATGTTATTTCTTTCAGGTTGGGTAGAGATGATCATTATGTTAGACCATAGCATTATAGTCATTAATGCTTGAAAAACACTAAAAATCAATAATTTGTCTTCAAATATTTAACATAGTATAATATAGGAAAGCTTCTAAATGACAACTTTCACAGACATTATCTTCTTTGGTCTTCAGAAAAGAGCTTATATGACCAAATGGAAAACACACTGAATTTCCAGTTCTACAAACTTGGAGGCATATCTTAAGTTAATGAAATTCTTTAAGTCTCTGTTTTCTCACTTACGAAACTAGAGGATGAATTAGATGTTCTCTCTGGGTCTTTTCACAATCTGATAAAACAGGATTGCTTAGGGTTTATTCCAAAATTTAGATATGGAAAGGACTCAGAGAAGATCAACATCCCTTAAGGATGTTGGACAATAAATGATGAAATCGTAGGGCGCGGGTTTTTGACTCCTAATACAAATTCCTTTCCTCTCTACTGAACTACACATTTATTCTGATGGGTGAGGACACATTAATGATACTCAACATGGGTGACAATCTAACCCATCAGATGATTGCTTTTGCCTTTAGGTAGATTGATCAACTTTAAAGTAATTAGCATCTCTAATTGCTAAGCTGAGATCTGAGTGACATTGGTGACCTGCCAAAAGGAAACAGTAGGCACTGGGCTTTGTGAGTCGCCCTTCATCAGCAAGCCTCACTTTAACACAGCAAAGTCAGACTGCCCTCTTTAAATGGGTAACCAGTGTCCTCTTTCTCTTTAATTGGCTGGTCTTGCTGTGATATCAGTTATCATCCGATATGCCAAAAGGCAATTGTGATGTCTAGCTTCAAGATGTTAGCAATCCATCTGAAGAAAATGAAGTTGGATGTGAAGCAGTGGCAGTTTCTATCATAGTTGAAATGAACAGAAGGGTCTTTAAGTCACCTGGAATATCACTGAGTATCGATATGTTAATATTTAAACTGGGTGAGAAGTCACAAAACCTCAGGCTTCACAAAAGCAGAGCTTCAACTATCAAAACTATCAGGACCTTGGAAAATATGTAGTTTCCTTACCTCATTTTATAAATAAAGAAGTGGACCACTGTTTGTGAGGGCAAAGGAAGAAGGCATTGGAGCCAGAGTCTTCATTAGCCAATTTGTTTAGGGAACTATAGAAGTAAATGGATGCTAGAGAAACACCAGCTACATGAGAGGCACTGTGCATTTTCTAAATGTATGCTGATGTTCCTCCATATAAATCCAAACTATTCTAGCATTGCTTCATAAGTAAGTATTCTAGCCCTTAGAAATGTTGAAAAACCAATAGAGAAATAATAAAATGCAGCAGCCCCTCCTTTCCTTTTTTACTCTAACCATATCCTAGTCAGGTGCCATTATCCACTGGCATCTTTGATCAATTTTTTGCACTGTCATCACTGACTATGATTCTCCAGAGGCATCATTTCTCTTTTGAAAACAGTTCAACAAAGTAACTTATAGCCTACCTGTTATAGACTATTTGTGTCCCCTAAAATCATATATTGAAATCTGAACACCCAATACAATATTAGGAGGTGGGATAGAGTTTTCATGAATGAGATTCGTGCCCTTATAAAAGAAGACTCAGAGAATCCTTTCATTTCTTCCACCATGTGAGGACACAGTGTGAAGGAAGCCATCTATCAAGCAGGAAGTGGGTCTCTCACCAGACACTGAATCTGCTGGTACCTTGACCTTGAACTTCCTGGCTTCCAGAACTATAAGAAATAAATTTCTATGGTATTTTATGTATCATGCTGAATAGATTAAGACACTTGTGTTTTTCTAATGTTTTTTCTCCTCTCTCCGTTGTGACAATTCATTCTTCCCACTTCTGTTTTTGGCTTGGACAGTAGCAAGGATGCAAGGGCTTTTGGAGCAATTAATGTGCTCTTTATTGGATCTGTTTTAAATGGAGAGTAACAATTATTCTGGAGGACAAAATGGTGCAGTTATCAAAGTTATGCAGTGCAGGCTTTCTCCAGGTCGCACCTATCTTTAGTTCATAAGCCTTCTCTGTCTAGCTGTACTTAATCATCCTAAGTGCACACTTCTTCCACAGTGGTCTTCCATTCACAGCTCCAACTGGATGAAAGATGATGGGGAGTGACATGGCTGGTCCAGGGAATCAGTCTCCCAGAATGAAGAAAAAGAAAGTGGCTTTGATATCACTTCCTAAGAAAGACCTAAGGCCATTTGGTGTGGCTAGGAGAATATGATTTTCCTGAGTGACCTGTTAAACAAGTCTCATTACTCTTTAGTCTCAATATACACATAGGCAGAACATAATTCCCCTCCCGGCACCAAGCCAAGCTGGTAGAACATCCTGACTCTTTCCCTCCTTCCATCCTTCAAATGGCAAGGTATTATCTTTGTGTGTCTTTCCTCTTTAAAGGCTGCCCTTGATGTTCAGCAAAACTTGAGCTACCTGGATAAAAGTGTGGGGTAGGAGATGCTCTCAGAGAATCACAGTCCTGAGTCCAGAGCCTCTAGGGAGGGGGCAGGTTGCAAAGCTCGATAAGGAGAAAGTCGTCTGATACAAGGTAAGAGACAGAATTCATACCAACCTGGATAGCAAGTGAAAATATGAATATGCTGCTTCTCAGAAAGAGCATAAAACATTGGCATAAAATTTTTTGTTTTCTAGTTAATGAATTAAAAACATAATCAGAAAGAGATTCTAGAGCTGAATGACCACATCATAAGCCATTCATTTCTACATAATGAATATATCACCTGTTTTATGATTGAGACATCCCCAAAAGTATTATTAAAGTACTAAAAATCGTTGGGGATCACTTTTCCTAGAGAAAGATGATGCAACTGAGCCACCAACAGCAGTCAGAAATGTTTTCAGCAGTGAGAAAAGATTTGTGACATAACAAATGAGAACTATTTGAAAATGCTGACCTACAGCTGTGAATCAGAGAACATTCCACAGAAGTGTTAGCCTCATTAGTAAAAGTTCTCAACCATCACTGCTGCCACAGCAATTCCCATACTGATACACTCAAAAAGGAGTACACAGGTCTAATGAAATCCAAAATGATTAATGCTTGATGCTGTCCCTTCGCCAAAACAACAACAACCAGTTTTTGCCATAGCAATTCTTTAATAAAAATTACAATTCTGTAAGTGATAAAATCAGATATTGAAATAATACACACATACAGTGTTGTATTAGACACACAAAGAAAAGGGAAATAGTATGATTAATCTAATTTTTAAACTAAATATTAAAAAAAAAATCTCTGTATTTCTTGATACCTATTCTCTAGATAACGATGTCAATAAATATGTGCTATAACACATGCAGAAGTGAAACTTATTTTATTGGTAATGTTTAAACTGGGGCCCGGCAGCTGGAGTGAACTACTTTTGGCTATGAGGATGTAGATTGGATCAGACTCATCCTCTGCCAAGAACAACTGCAAAATCTGTATTTTAAAAAAAAAAAAGGAAAAGAAAGAACGAACTGTTCAAACATTACAGAAAGAAACCAATGCAGCCAGGACTTGAAGATACTAGATTCTTAATCCTTGAGGATTCAGCCACAATTCTAGAGAGAAGCCAGATACTTTGAGCTGAGCCCCAACAGCCCTTGGGGAATAGAATAATTTGGGGCACAGAACACGGAAGCAAAACAAAAAACAGTGGCATAGGTTTTATAGTGTTCACACTACACCGCATAGATAAAAATCAAAAGTTTTAATTGAGGAAATTAGAAAATATTTGGAAATGAGTGGCATGTGTACAATGTAGAAAGAGTAGTGCTTACAGAGCAAATTTTAAATTCTTAAATACATTTACTAGAAGAGAGAAAAAACAGCTAAAAAACTGTAATCTAACAATTCAATTTAAAAAAACCTAGAAGAAAGAACAAATTAAACATAAATATAGAGGAAAAAAGGAAATAGCACTTTTTTTAAAAGAGTAGTACTCATGAAATAAAAAACACTCAATTGAGAAAATACAAAAGACAAAAGTTGTTTTTTTAAAACACTAATATAATTTATAAATCCCCAGCAATACTAATCAAAAAACTAGAGAGAAGAGAAATATTATGAACAAATTATTAATATCGGGAACAAAAAAGGAACACTACAACACACATTAAAGTATAGTAATGAGGTCACAAATAATTTATATCAATTAATTTTATAAATTAGATAAATTCTTTGATAAAAACCATGTTATCAAAATGGATACAAAAAAGAAATATAAAATCTGAAAGCTATTATTTAGGAAAAAGATCGCTTGCAAAATTAAAACCCTTTTTACACACACACACACACACACACACACACACACAGAAAACTCAAGGCCCAGATACTTCAAAAGAGAATTATCCTAAATACTTTAGGAAGAAATAATTTCAATCCTGCACAAACTTTGAAGTCTAGATATAAAGAGAATATTTCCCAACTCATGTTAGGAGGCCATCATAATCTTGACAGCAATTCCTAACAAAGACATAAAAAAGAAAAATAACAGATCAATCTTTCTTGTGAACAGAGAAACAAGCATACTAAATAAATAGTAGCAAATTGAACCCAAAATATGAAAAAGCATAATATATCCCCACAAAATTGGGTTTAAACCAAGAATGCAAGGTTGACTTGTCACTCAAAAATCAATCACTGTAATTCACTACACTAATGGAAATAAAGTGAAAAATATGTAGCCGTTTTAATAAATGCAAAAAAGATAAATAAAAATAGTTATAAAATTCATGATTAAAAGAAAACAGCAACAAATTTCTCTTATCAAAATAGAAATGGTAGGAAATTGCTTCATATGATAAAGGGTATCTTTAGAGAAAATTTATAGCAAACATCATACCTGACAAAATGCTGAAAAAATTCTTCCTGAGATAGGATATCTCAGGAGATAAGGATAGCCCCATCTCCATTTCTCCTGGAAGTCCTGTCAATGCAATAAGGCAAGAAGAAATAAATAAAACATGTACTGATTGAAGAGGAGACATGAGAATGGACATAGAAAATCCAAAAGATGAATTATTAGAATCAATAAATTTATCAAAGTCAGTAGCTACAAAGTCAACACACAAAAATAAAGCATACACTCATACAATACCAACAAATAATAATAAAATAAAAATCAATACAATGTTATTTATAGTAGCATCAAAAAATTAAGTATCTAGGATTATATCTAACAATAGTATGTAAGAGGGAAAACTATAAAACATCACTGAAAGAAATTGAAAAAGACCTAAATCAATATAATATATACTGTGTCCATGAATTAGATGATAATAGTGTAGAGAAACCATTTCTCCCAGATTGATCTATAAATTCCATGTATTCCTAATCAAAATCTAACAGGTATTTTTGTAGAGATTAAGAAGCTGATATAAATCAATGTGGAAATATTAAAGACCAAGACTAGCCCCGAAGACCTTGAAGAAAAAAAAAACAAAGTTGAGATGCCTAGCTTATCAGATATTAAAACTTATTTATAGCTATTGCAATTAAGTTTATTATTGATTAAAGGACAGACAATGAATTTACTGAATGAAATATTACAGAAACAAACCCATATATAAATACTTCATTGATTGCAAAGGTGTTTTCACAAATAGTCAAAATGATAGTTTCTTTTGCCTTTTTTCTCCCCAATAAATGGTGCTGTGTAAATTGGATACCTAAAAGGAGAAAAAACAGTGAACCTTAATTTCCACTTCACTATCTTATATCATATGCAAAAATTAATTCTAAATGAAACAGATTACAATATAAAATGTAAAACAATACATTTTCTGGAAAATAATACAAGTGAATATATTCATGAGTTTTGAATAGGCCAAGATCTTTTAAGCAAGACACAAAAGCACAACACTATTCATAAGAAGATGATAAGTTGGACTTTATTAACTTAAGAACCACTGAACAATTGCTGCTAGAGCCTCCATGTTTTAGAAGAAGCTAGAATATCCATCTCTAAAATTCATAACGTTTAAAAATTTGAAAAGCAACATATGGGTAAATTAACCATCTCTAATTAGCAGACATTTTACGGTCTAAAAATCAAAACATTAACCATTTCAACAACATGGAGTCCCTTGATGAAGGTACAACAGACACTTGATTGTAATTCAGTGCATCCTGTTTCAAATGATGTAGTAATGGGTAAAGATTTAACTCTATTCCACAGAAAGCATTTCAAAATTCAAAAGTAGTTTAAAAGGGAAAAGTTAATTAAAATGTCTGTGTATATCTGGCTTCACTTATTTTAGTTAGGCTTTTCTGAAGCACAGCTTTAACAAAACTAACTAATTGAGACACAGCCTAAGAGTGGAACCAAATAAACATTGAAAGACCATCAGGGAAAAAGCAAGTGAATGTATGAAACATGCAAAGAGATTCTATCTCAGAGAACTAAGACCAGAAGAATGTTCAGCATTTATAATGGAAGTTAGACTTAGAGCACTATCTCGTAGCACATTACCTATAGTTAATAATTCACGTTATTAATCTGTGTGCAGGGGCAAGAGAGCTCTAATTCCAAGAATAAGAATAGAATAAGAATATCTTGACATCCAGAAGCCATGAGTTATTCAAATCCATAAATATAAACATATCAGCCCCCAAAAGTGAGACTGTGCAATTTAAATTAGAAAAAAAAGAAAGAAAGAAAGAAAGAAAAGAAAAGGAAATAAAAAGCTTCATGTCCTACCATTATGCAGTAAAAAGACTGAGCTGCCCTGAGTAAGTGCCCCCCAAGAATGACCCTGTTAGCAAGCAAAGACTGCACACAAAAATCAGGCTTTTCTTTCACACTTGCCTACAGGGAAAATCACACCATCAGCAGCGTTGTCTGTGACTACAGAGAACTACAATGTGAAGGTTTGGATTGATGTGCTTTTCCTATGAGGTTAAACAAGGGATAGTGTCCTCACACTGAGTTGCACTGTGCTTTTACTTCTGAAAATGATAGCTTGCCGATTCAAGGCTGTGATATTCAGAACACATTCCCATTTCTGTTTCCAGGCTTGTGTTCTTCAGACTGCCCAGAAAGAAAGCATTGTGTGTGTGATGATTTTTTTTTCATGCCCCAGTAAGCTTTCAAACTGAGCCAATTAGAAATGACGCATGTGTACATAATATCTAGCTTGCTTTAATTCCATCAATTAATATAGAGAGCGAGACTGACTATGTAGAATATTTAATACAAAGAACAAAAGAATGCCGTTACATGAAAAATATAAGAACTAGTTTGAACTGTGTGCTATTCCATCCTGCTTTATCTTGCCACTTTATCTGTATGGATTTCTTCCAGGAGATAAATCTTTCAATCAGAATTTTTTGGTGAGTTGTAGTCAGTGTCCTGTCAGGTAATGTGTCAAAATTGCAGGTGAATTTTCTCTTCTTGATCCTGCTAAACTGTAAAAGGGCTTGCAGAGCAAGAAATCTTAAATGTTTTATTAATTCTGGCACTGAAAAAATGGTAAAATTACTTTTTTCCTGCTGCACACAAAATGTCCATCTCTCGATGTTTCTCTAAAGACATGACAAAGCATAGATCTTTTTATCAAAAGGACATAAAATGTGCATTTAAAGTTACACTTCAGGGTATAAATTTCTATTTCTTACTATTAAGACACACATTTCCAAAATCAATATCTATTCCTATTTAGATTTCTTGGAAGGGAAGAATGAAATTGAATATGAGAAAATATGCCTGGTAATGAACAGTGAGAAAAGGGTGTTTATACTTTGTCTTCTGCAGTCCATCCTGTGAAATAATAATGAAGCCAGGGGATTGATGATAACGATCACTTGCTTTTATGTGCTAGGGAACCACCATTTCAGATGGTAGAAACCGCTAAGGAAGAGTGACTGCTGCAGGCGGAAGCAGAGCGCCCTAATGCATAATTTAGGGATAGTATGTTACAGGAAGGACTTCATTAAAATGTGTACAAAGTGAAGAGTTAGTGCTATGTAATGGAAAATTAATGCTTGTCTTGGGCTTTTAAGGAGAGCATAAACAGGCATCAGCAAACTCCTTACATTTTGGGTTATTCTACCTCTTACCACAATCTTTCAGTTTACTTTGAAATCTTTTCAACATTGGATATTTGGTTTACTGCATTCCTATTCTGCACACCTTTCTTCCATGCTATTTGATAAGCTCAGAAAATAAAAGCCCCTCTCTACCTGTTTGGAAACCTCCCCATTGTATCTTGACAGTCATTTTTCCATTACAGTCCCTTTAACCAGCTCTCTTCCCTTGTCCTAATCTTCTTGGTTTCTTGCCTGGAATGTTTTATAACATTGATTGCCCTGACTCCAGCCTTCTCCCCTCTGATCTGCCACTCAGATAACTTCTAGGTTCTCTTTTCAAAATCCATATATCATCATGTCACTCTTCTGGCTTATAGGATAAAATCTTGGCTCTCATGTAGACTCAAAGGTAACCAACAGAGTCCAAGGGGACAAGGGAGAGGAAGGAAGGCTTGGCCAAGTTCATGTAATTTGATTTCTCACCCCATCTTGGCACACCAAAAGCTAACCCTAATGCTCATGGATACTTGAAATTAAATTGAATTATTCTCTTAGATTTAGAGGCTCTTGGCTACACACTCTACTTAATCAAACTAACTAATCTAACTCTAATCTAGAAATTGCTCAGTACTTCTGGGCCATACCTGGCTCACCGCCATCTCTCATTTATTCTAAGGGAACATACTTTCCAAAAGAAGAGGATTCTAAGCTGAGCCAAAGACACAGGTGGAGTTTTAACTGATAAATACTGAGTGGTCCTGAGGGTGAGGAGATAAAACAGGCTGCTTGGACTGGCTCAAATTCTAGGTGTAAACTAGAAAGGATAATGGGAATCTAAAGGCTTACAATGTGGTCCAGGCTGGATTAGCAGGTTCAGGATTTCATTGGGATTTGGCATCAAAGATCATACTAATCAATTGTGTGTTTCAAATGCGCCTTCTGAATATACTACCGAGAATCTAGCACAAATTCCTCTTTATGAATTTGGGGATTCAGAATCTGGACATACTTCTTTCTGTCGAAGTCCACTAACAAAGACTATCTGTAACACATCAGCCCACGGCGGGGATTTGAATCATTTTCTCTGATGACGTAGAATGCATTCAGTGAACCACAAAAGGGAATAACTGAAAATGAGAACTCACCATCACCTGCAACTGAATTTTAAAAGTTTTTTTTCAAAATCATATATTTAATATGTATTACTCATGTTAAGACTGAGTAAAAGGATATTGACTCTCTGAAAGATCTTAACAAAGTATGTAAACACCACTTTATTTGCAGTGTAGGGCCAAATATTTCCTATTAATGAAAGATTTCTTTACCAAATTCTCATAATAAAACTGTTTATGGTATTTGCTAAATGAATGGAGCCACATCAGCCCTCAAGGCAACACTGGCGCCTTTTAGCCTTAGGAGATTTTCGTATTTCACGAGGGATTTCATTTAAGAAATAGTCTTTTAACAATTATGTCTTTCCTAATAGTTCAACAACTTTGCAGACCTTTTGGGGTGTGGTGTTACATGGAAGCTTCTTCGAGCTTCACAAAAATGGATATCATAACTCTCAAAAGTATTTCTGGAACCAGATTAAGCCTTTCATGGGAGAAACTTTAATTATGTGCTTCCACAAAACATCATTTTCTTAGTATCACATTAGGATTTCTGTATAAACAAACATCTTCTTTTGTTTACTTTCTTTCAATGGAAGAAATAAAAAAAAATTAAATGAAAACACACACACACACAATCCAAACCCACCCCGTGGTCCTCGGTAGCAATTTAATAGCTGACAGAAAAGAACTTCTTAATCATGGAGGTACTCGTTTTGACATGAAAATACTCCATCAGAATGTGAACTCTGATCCAGTACATGAACAGATACTGTTTCCCCCAATGCTTTTTGGCGAGACTTCACAAGGAACTGGTTTTCATCATTTCAGTCACTTAAAAATGAACAAAAAGCTAATGCAATTGAGGCAGCAGAGCTCACAGGTCTGACAAATGGATAAAACGTTCCTCTGCTAAGATTAAGAAAAAAAGTAAAACTTTACAAATGTGTTTACATCCTTCTATGTGTGAACGCATGCACTACCATCCGGAAATCCAGCTCCAACTTGTTGCTTCTAGAGCTCCTTTAATCTCTCTTCCCTCTTTCTGGCATTAGTGTGTTTTCCAGGACTGCAGTGTGATTTCTTATAAATGATGGTGCTGACATCTTCACTAGTTTCATGACCTTCTTTCTGATGTTCCAATATTTTTGGAAAGCCTGATTGCCAAATTCCCCAACCACAGAAATCACAAGATGGGTTTAGCATTGAAAAGTCTGACCAAAAATAGTTTTAAGCCATGATGAAAGGACCCAGTCCAATTATAACTTCCTTTCATATGTGTGTTTGCTAAGCTCCTACTTTAGGGGCATTTAGTATCCTAAAGGTGCATAACAAAGGCTATGGGGGACAAAATGCACAATGTCTTTATGACTATGTTTTGAATAGTTAATTCTGTTGGTTAAAGAGTCAGTAAATGCAGAGGTCCAAGAATAAAATTCCAGCAGTAGCACTATGAAAAAAAAATGTGATTATTTAAAAATTTATGTACGAAAGAACAGGTGTGGTATATATTCTGGGTGTCCCCTTGGCCAGACTGAGATATCAGGTTAGGCCCTCATGTGTTCTGTTTCCATTAAGACTCCTAAAGTTTTTGGAAAACATGTTGAAGAAAAATCATGGAATTGATCATCACTGTGATCCCTGAGAATGTGAGGGTCACTGAAATTAACACTTTGAATAGAAAAGACAGGTGAGGTCCATTTAGCAAAAGGACTCTGGCCTACAAGGAATTCACTCTGAGATAAGAGGAGTCAGGGTTCATGAGTCCTCTCCTGGGCATGGTGGTGTAGCAGATGGCAAATATACTCTGCCCCAGGTCCCAGGGAATCCACCTTAAATAGTTTTAGAGAATGGTTTACAAATCGAAAGAACTGGGTGACTCTTGGGGTCAAGAAGAGGCTTAGAAAGAGCTGTATTCTCTTCATGGCAAAGATAAGTATTAAGAGAAGTGTATGCCCAGAGTGGAATGACAAGGGCATAAACAGCAGTGGCAATAAACTCAGTGTCCATGATATCTGTAGCACTCCTGTGCTTCAACAGTGGCATAGAAACCACTCAACAAGGCCACTGAGTGGCATTCTCTGGGTGTAGGTCAAAGAAAGCCTGGAGACAGATGTCTCTGCTCTGGATCTAGGGGCCATTGGATAGATCAGTGGCAGATAGGCCCTTGGGGACAGAATAGTTTTGGATAAGGGCTGAGTCTGGAGAAGAACAAGTAACCACATCTGAGGGTAAAATTATTCTCATTTGCTCTAGTGCTGAAATGGCATGAGTAGATTTTTTTACTTCATTTTAGAGCCAAAATAGTGTAGTTAGGCAAGAAAAAAAGGGCATTATGAAGGGAGGAAATACTTAACATCCTAAGAGCACAAAAAAGTAAGTTTTAAAATATGGTTTCCTCAGAAAATGTGATAAGTGCAAAACTAGAGATTTTTCTAGCTAACATAACTTGAATTCATCCTTGGTTATAATTTATATAAATATCTAATATTATTTTTAAAGACTTTTCAAGGAGAGTTTCCATTTTTAAAAATGTGTTATCCCATTTATCAGAATCAGCAATTGAGTCCTTGAACAACTGAAAAATTGGGTCTATCTATATTGTAAGCAATTGTCTTAGACAATTTCAAGTCCAATACTGAACTCTCCATCTTCTCCCCAAGACCATGTCCTCTTCCGAAGTCCTGCATTGCAGAGGCTGTCACCACTATTAATTGAATAGCCTAAGCCAGCAAACTAGAGATAATTCTTGATTTTCGTTTTTCCTTTCATTCATTCATTCATTCATTCATTTATATATTCATTCCTTCTTTACTCAACAAATATTTTGAAATTTCATATATGTACAGGGAATTCTAATAGGTGCTAGGATAAACAACCCTGTAACCATGGCACCTTCCCCATCATATCAGTTACCAAGACCTTTTGATTTAGCCTTGTTAACATTGCTTCTGTCTACCCACTTCCCATCTCCACTCCCACACCAGGGGTTATCAACATTGGCACTATTAATATAATGGGCTGGGTAATTCTTTTTTGTGAAAGGCTGTCCTGTGTACCACAGAATGTTTAGCAATATCTCTACATTCTTCCCACCGGATGCCAGTATCACCTACCCACAGTGTGACAGCTAAAAGTGCCTCTAGACATGGCCAAATGTCCTCTGGGAAGGGTAAAAATGTTCTCACTCTTACCCCATTAAGAACCATCATCATCTCACTTCTGAGTTACTGAAATGGACTCTTAACTAGTATCCTTTCTTCCTATCTTCTCCTCCAATTTGTCATGCACACCACAAGCATCTGCATTTACTGAGCCATTTCTAAGCGTCACCCCACCTCATCCTGTTTTGCAAACAGGCAGTAAAGGTCCAGGAGAGTAACTCCCTCACAGTCACAGAATAAATAGGAGCCAGGATTCAAAACCAAGATCTGACTGAATAAAATATAAACAAACGAACAAACAAAACTGCTTTTAACCAATAGTCAATATTCTCCAGAATGTTTACTCTAGTATTAAGAACCAAACATGTTTTCCTCAGTTTAAACTCATTTGATGGCTCCCTATGGCCTGCATGGTGAGCCAGTCTTTTTCAGGGCTTGCAGCTTAGTCACTTCTCCACCTCCATTTCTCACCCTCACCCCCACTTCCTGCCATACACTTCTAATCCACTGACTTTTATGCTTTTTCACAAACATCTGTCTTCTTTCTGACTTTAGGGATTTTCATCATGCTCCTCACCTGCTTTTAAAGTCTTCTCTTTATCCTTCTCTTCTCTAAGTCTTATCCATCCTTTAAGATTTAGTTCAGGCACCATCTTCCCAAGATGCCCTCAGTCAGTGTTAGTAGCCCCACGCATGCCTTTTGCATTGCATCCTGCACATGTTGCTATTATATACCTCATCACACTGCAAAAGCTGTGGTAGATATCTCTCCAATTGGTCTCACTTGTCAAGGGCTGTACCATTTAACTATTTCCATGACCTTGGGCAAGTCATAAAACCATTCTAAGCCTCAGTTTCTCTACTCTAAAACGGGGATAATAACAATAGCTGCTTTGTTGGGTTGCTGCTAGGATTAAATCAGCTATATTAAGAGTTCATAAGAGTACCTAGCAAGTATGAATGTATTAGTTATTATTTGAATTCCAAAAATCTAGTACCCTCCTGACACATGTTGAAAACTCAAAAATCATTGATTAAATATTTTCGCTACAACTTTCAGGGTAATTCTTTAGTTGAAGTTCAACTATACTGAAGCATAATCAACTTTGTGTCATTCCATCGTTGAGGCAGAGCTAATTAGTTCAGACAAAGGTCATGGTTGGATTAGACTTGCCATAGCGAAGCAGTCATTTCTTATAACCTGCGGTGAGTCCAGCAGAGGCAAGGATATTGCAAAGCTGCATTGGACACTCCAGATCCAAAGCAGATGATGCTTAGAACTGTTTTCTCACTTGTTATGTGTTCAGTTTCATTTTTTTCTTTGCTTCTTTTACTTCTTTCATGCTTTCTCCTCCATTCCTGGGAATCATTTTCTTCCTCTTTTTTCATTTTATGTCTTCATTCTTCCTTCTTTGCGAGTAGTTTTTCTGTGGCTCCCCTTAACAGTTCTTATGTATCTGTCAGAACAATATTTTTAAATCTGACTATTATTATCAAACAATTTGCTTCCCCAAAGAAAATTGCAAGAATGGTACTACAGACAAAAACATTAAACTACTCATCAAATTGCCTAGAGTAGGAATTTACTCAAGGGCAGTAACTTACTCAGAAAAATGTTTTTCTATTTATATTCTAATAAAAAATTCTACTTTTTTACTGAAAACCAGTTGTTTGCATATTTTTATAGTCAGTATTATTTTAGTACATGTATTTAATACCAATGTACAGTATTACATCATTTATTAAACTCTCCACTGAAAATGGCATAGACAAATTTCAAGACACGATACCATTTAAATACAAATAGAAGTCCTTAAATCTTCTGTGGATCCATTCCTTCCCATAATATTTTACTTAATTGCTTGACGAGCCAAATAAAAAATTGTATTGTTCTGTGATAAAAGAACTTCTTTTGAAAACACAACTGTATACTAGGAAGGTGGATTATAATTTCCCTGGAATTAGTAATTCTGAATTTTCAGACTTTGGAGTAATTGAAGTCTTACTCTTAACCTGATATTAACATAGTTTAGGGCACTATAATATACCTTTTATTATTTATTAAGCATCCTTTAAAAAATCTAAGCTGAAATGATTTTTTAAGCAAATTCTTATAAACTTGAAGTTAGACAAATGTACTTCATTCTTCATAATTAGGTTTGATTCAGAGAAATGTACAACATATTGACCATAATGATTTCATGAATAATTCTTCCTCTTTTGTCATATAAGAAAGTGGTAGACCAAATTCCTTATAAGAATTATGTTAGGCCCTTTCTGAATTAAAAAGTGGCTTGAGTTTAGCTAGTAGTTTAGTAAAAATAAAATTCATGTTTTTCTACTGTTATGAACTCATGAAGTTGAATTAAAAGAAAACTACATATAAAATATGTGTGTATACACACATATACACAGATATATGTGTACATATGTCTATACATATGCATATATATTTATACACAGGTTTCCCCCACTATCTAAAAGTAGAGCACTCTTATGAAATCCTACATTAGTCAAAACGGGTGAAATGAAGAGTGTCCCCTCCTTCTGAAAGTTCACACTATTCCACTTTTATGAAAGACCTGCATATTTACTTGGCATTGCTGTGTACCGGGTACTATTCTAGGTATTGAGGATAAAAGAAATAAGATAGATTCTTTTCCTGCCTTCACATAACTTACAATTTCTCAGGAAAGACAGACAGTTACACAAATCGAGGACAATATGGGCCCTATGTTCTAGTGGGATATGAGGGCAAGTTTCTCGGAGGAAACGACTTTTGAGCTGATATCTGAGAAACAAGACTTGACTGGTAAAGTTTGAGGGGAGAGAGAGAGGAGCTAGGTAAGAGGAACAGGATGCGTGAAGATCTAGATGCAAGAGACAACACGGAGCCTTAAAGGAACTGAAAAGAGTTTGGTGTGACAGTAGTACAGAGTAGTATGGGGAGGGCCTGGAGGGGAGGCAAGAGGTACAAGTAGGAGATGGGTCATGAAGAGTCTTGGAAAGCATGCTTTGACTTTTTCTTAAGAATACTGGGAAAGTTTACAACTGATTTGAACTGAGGAATGACACGAAATGGGGAATCAACATTTACAGAAGGTCCTTTGGGCTGCAATATGAAAAATGGATATGTGGGGATTAAGAATGGACTCAAATTATGAGACATTGTCAGGAGTCTAGGTGAGTAATGATGATGGCATGGATTAGGGTGGTAGCAGTAATGCTGAGAGATGAACAGAAATGAAACATAATTCTTTTATTCACTACCGATTGACCTGGTAATTAATTAAGTAGTGAGAGAGAGAAAAGTCACAGGTGTCCCTGGGTTTTGGGCTTGGGTAAAGTGCTACCATTCACTGACAGAGATACTCTAAAGGACACATTGAGATGATGGGTCCAATTTTTGAAATGTTGAATTCAAGGTTCTTAGATGCCTCTCTAGGCAAAGATATCAAGTAAGAAATTGGCTACATGACTCCAGTTGTTTGAAAATAGACTAGACTTAGAAATATAGATCTGGGAGATATTTTTAAAAGCTACTTAACAAAATTCATGTTTTTTCTTTCATTATGGGTACATAATTAGACCACATTTCCCTGTATCTTTTACAATTGGATGTTGCTATGTGACCAAAACCTGGCCAATGGAATGTGAGAAGAAAAATACCCCACTATGGGCCAGACCTATAAAAACCTCCCAGGTGCACTGGTCCATGGTCTTTTCCCTATGCCTCCCTCCTCCTTTTTTTTTTTTTTTTTTAGCAAATGTTGAAGACAGCAGGACCTCTGTCAGCCTAACTTACTGAATGTCTGAGAAAGGGGCCTTCTGCTGACCTTTTCACCTACCTAATGCTGCCATAAGAACAATATGTAAACATGTATTATGACCAAAGAATTATACATTTAGGGGGCAAATTTGTTATAGCAATGAGGTTAACATACTGATTTAGAAGCCTTCTGAATGAGGGTAGATAAAAAACAAACACCTGAAGCCTCTGATGAGGCTGTACATGAGGAGTATTGTAATAATTTCCAGTTGCTGCTGTAATAAATTATCACAAACTTGGTGACCTGAAACGACTCAAACGTATTATCTTATCGTTCCAGAAGTCAGAAGTTTGAAATGGATATTACAGTGTCAAGGTGTCAGCAAAGGTGCATTCCTTCCAGAAGCTCTAGTGGACAATCTATATCCTTACTTTTCCAGCTTCTAGAGGCTGTGTGCACTGCTCCAACCTCTGCTGCTATCAGCACATCTTCACTGACTTTCTTGTTTTCGTCTTTCGCTGGTAAGTACTCATGATTACAATGAGCTCACCTGGATAATCTAGGATAATCTCCCCTTGTCAAAGTTTTTTACTTGATTATACCTGCACAATCCCTTTTGCCATATAAAGTAACATATTCACAGGTTCAGATAATTAGGATGTGGACTTCTTTGAAGAGAGGGCTATTATTCTGCCTACAGCAAGGTGTGGAATGACATAGGAAAAGTATTAAGGACAACACTTTGAATATCACCAATTTAAAAGGTATGAACTGAGGAAGAGAAGACAGCAAGGTACCCATGAATAAATATAGACAAACACTGGGAGGAAAACAGAGAGAACTGTGACATGGGAAATATGATAGAAAGTGTTTTAAGAAGGAGGGGGCAATCAGTTGTGCTTTTATCAGTGAGAGATTTGGTAAGCTAAAGACTTACAAATGTTCTTCGAATTTAGCTACAAGTGAATCAGTGGCTTTTTAAAGATCTGTGTGAGTAGAGCAGTAAGAATGAAGGCGAAGTTGACTCATGACTGGGAGGGGTGACTATGGTGATACCAAGAAAGACAATTCTTTTGAGAAGATGGACTCTAAATGGAAAAAGAAAACTACGAAGAGAACAGTGGGCAGGGGCAGAAATTGGAAATAAGGGAGCCCTGCTCCCCAACTAGAAATGCATATGTGTATTTATTTAAATGTCCCAATGGAGAGGGAGATATTAAATATATAGAGACATGAAATAAACAGATTTAAGCCTCTAAGAAAAAGAAGAGAATTTCTTTTGTTTTAACAGGGGAAAGAAGAAAGGGTAAAGTTATATATAAGTAAATTGAAGGAATTAATGTATGATTATGAGTCTTCTCTGTGAAACAGAAGACAAGATTAGAGGCTAATAGTGAAAGGGAGCAGGAGAGGGTGGGGATGTACTTTGGAGAGGCATAGGTACTGTCTGAAATACCACATGGAATGAGAGTATGTTGACCAGGAAAAATATAATAGTGTTGTCAGGGACCTGCAAGTGTGTCACTAAGATTAGAGACATAAGTCTATAGTGGACCAATCTTGACTACTGTGCGATTTTTCCCTTGAAATGTCAATGAGCTGAACACAAAAGCAGAGAAGGTAGCAATTAGATTTACTAAGATCTGTGAGGTTTTCTCCCACCTGTTGTGACGGAAAGACAATGCAATAAGAGGGATGAAGTGGTGGCATGGGTAGGGACCGAAGTGAGACAGGAGGGATTGAATGAGGAGAGGGAAAGGGACTCTAAAATAGAGATACTAAAGAAGGCAAAGAACTGGTGTGTTAGGAACAATAACGTGAGAGAGGAAGAGAGATGTTTGGGAATATGTGGTGGTTAAGAATGAATGTGAATCTTTATTTGAGAGGTGAACCCATCCGGATGTGAAAGGTCTAAGACGTGGCCATGAAGTGGTGCTTGAGTGGGGGAAGGTCCCTGAAGGTGAGGCCGGCATGAAACCATGAGTTGAGGCAAGGCTGTCACACTGAGTCACTCAGAATGCCAGACCTAAGAATGGAAAAGATGACTGTTGGCCAGGTGTCAGGTTCTTCCAAGAGATTTACTGACTACATCGTCAATAAGTAGGCAAGAAGAGAAAACAAAAGCTCTCCACAAAGGCAAAATTCATTTAAACGATTACCTGAATAATTTAGTTAAAAACCTTCTTGCAGCATCTTAGCAAAAGGAGACTTTGTCTGTATTAGCCTAAATAAATTTGCCTGACAATATACAATGCTTTAAATCATTTTTTCTTGTCTGAATAGTTAGCAAAATTGAAGGCCACCTCAGGTCACGTCTGGCCTTCAGGCCTGAAGATGGATTAACATTGGACCTATTGCCAATGAAAGTGCACAAGAGAATGCTGGCAACTTTCTTTCTGCATTAGATTGATTATATTTTAAAGAAAGGGCTGTAGCAAAAAGTTTAGATTGCAGAATGTTCAATGATACGAAAAGTACCCTTGCCCCAACTCTGCATAATGCCCTCTGATCTGCAAAGAAATTGCTTGCTCACATCAGGTCTCTGGCTCCATGATTCAGCCCTGTCATAAAAGAATATTTTTTTTAAAAAAACAGCTATAATATCTTGTACTGTTTAATGTACTCTGTAATGAAAGATAAGCTGGCACCTACCATGCCCTCCAGGAGTGAACAATTGTGTTTATATTTCAGTTGCCTAAAATAATAGATTAAACCACTTCATAAACTTCTATTTCATATGAGTAATATGCAAGTAAATTAATAAGTGCTTTTAAATGATAGTAAACAAGGGGATTCTTAAGGGCCCATCAGGAATATCACGCTCTGTCTTCTTCCAATTATAGCACCTACTTACTGACCATCTGCCGTGTACCCTGAACTAAAGAAAACACAATAAGGTACACACATATTTTTGCTGAGCATGCTTGTTGACTATTTTGGAGCATACATAACATTTATGAAACATTTATAAAACATAAGATTTTATCAAGTATCAAAATCATCTGAAATAAATAAATGACATTTATGATAGGAGGGATGAGCTCTGTTCACTCAAAGATGGGTGCCATGTGGTTTCTACTCTTGCATACCTGATGGTGTATGGAGGTGTGGGGGAGGCGGCAGGTACACAGGTAAACCATAGGACTGTGGAACACTTTCCACAAGTCATATCAGAGGCTTGTGGGGCAGGGAGGAAGAGTCACTCACAGGAGAAGTTAGAACATTCTCTCAGGGGAGGTGAAATTGGAACCAGGTCTGGAAGGCATTGCAGAAATTTGCAAAGGGGGCTGGAGGGAAGGTGAAAGAACATCCTTCCAGGTTTGAGCCTTCTCCAAAGCTTTCTCTGATTAACATCACTTTAAATAAGTCCTTTGCTTAATAATCCATAATTTATTAAATGCTTTTGGAATAGAAAAAATAGAAAACTCCAGAGATTCTATGCTTCAGAAATTAAGTGGTAAACATTGAAATCCAGAATAAAAATAGTGCTTATCAGAACTCATACAGCTCATAAGGGAACAAAGTGAGGCTAGAGAAATCAACAAATATCTGTGGAATAAATGATCACACAGGCTAACCATACTGGGACAAAATCTATAGAAAAAGAGAAAGAGAAAGAGGCAAATAATCAAAATTAAACAGTATTTCTAATGGTTATGATAATACTTATTTTTATTGCCGTTGGATTTTGCCCAATGCCATTCAACGCCATAGTAAATGCCATTCAACACCGTGGTGAAAATCGGCTTTATTGTTCTATTTCTTTGCACAAATATTATGTACTTGCTTATGATATTTTTGAAATTGCAACTGAGTCATTTACCTTGGGTGGGGACCCCAGGCCCACGGTGAGCAATTGTTTATTGGGAGGGACAGGCAAGGCAGAGTCATGCTCGACAGTAAAACCTCTGCTGCCTCAGAGGCTGACAATCAGGATTTTGCTTTTTTACTTTGTTGGACAAAGTAAGAACCCGATGTACCAGAACTTAACAAAAATGTCCCAAATGACTCAAATTTTGCAAAATGAGGAAATCCAAACCTACCATACTATTAGCCATCAATAATCAAAATTGATGGGACTCCACAGATATTGTAGGTAAATGTAAATATTTGTAAAGTGGTGAGACTGACTTCTGGTTTCCATTCTAGCATGTAAGGAGCTCAGAAGTCATCATTCCATATTAACAAGTAAAAATCTGAACGAACTGAAAAATTAACAACTCTTCTTAGATCCATCAGAGAAGCGAGGTCAGAGGCAAATCAATGCCCTCCAAATTGGAGAGACAGGTAAATTACAATTACTAGAGCAGAAATCCATGAGCAGAAACCTCCATGAGAACCAGTGCAGGGGTAGGAAAACCTGAATTGAGCAGAAACCTCCATAAGAACCAGTGCAGGGGTAGGAAAACCTGAATTGTAATTGATGGACCACGGGAGGCTCAGTGTGAACAATTCTGGGAGTTCAGAACTCCCAGGGGTCTCAGTCATAGGGGAGTCTCTATGCTTTTGTGAATTTTACCTCCCGGAGCTCAAACAGGTCCTAACAGTGAATAATGGAGAAAAATCTCCTCATGTTTCCAGCAGGGAGAGGATAAAAAGGAACTATTTTAAAATAAACAAGAATATTTTGTTCTTCTTAACAAGGTCTGGCCTCAGGAAGATTTTTACTATAGCCTAACATGCTGGGGTTTTATCAGAGCTTAATCTATCTGGGCAAAGGGAATATCCAACTCTAGCTCCCTCTAACCATCCTTCCCCACCTAAAGGGAAGGTGGCGAAATGGAGAAGCATTGGCAAAGTTTATGGTCCGTGGGTATAGGTTCACCAAAAGACTGAGACCTAATCATAGGACTGTAGAACATCCCGTTTCCCCTGATGAAAGCAACAGATGCTGGTGGGAACTTGGAACAACAGGAACACTCATTTATTGCTGGTGGAACGCAAAATGGTACAGCCACCTGGGACGTTTGGCATTTTCTTACAAAAGTAAACATATTCTTAACATAAAAATCCAGCAATTGTGCTCTGTGGTATTTATTGAAAGGAGTTGAAAATGTAGGTTCACATCAAATCCTGCACACAGGTTTATAGCAGATTTATTCATAATTGCCAAAGCTTAGAAGCAATCGAAACATCCTACAGTAGGCGAGGGGATAAACTGTGGCACATCTAAACAATGGAATGTTATTCTTCACTGAAGAGAAATGAGCTATCAAGCCATGAAAACTTAGAGGAAATTTAAATGCATATTGCTAACTGAAAGTAGACAACCTGAAAAGGCTACGTCCTCTTTGATTCCAACTAGATGACACTCTGGAAAAGACAAAACTATGGAGACAGTAAAAAGATCAATGTTTGCTAAGGGTTAGAGGGGAAGAAAGGATAAATGGGCAGGACACAGAAGATTTTGGGGGCAGTGAAAATATTCTCTATGATACCACAATGTTCAATATGTATTATATAGTTGTCCCAAACCATAGAATATACAATATCAAGAGTGAACCCTAAGGTAAGCTATGGACTTTGGGTGATAATGTTGTGTCAGTGTAGGTTAATTGATCATAACAAATGTACCATTGTGGTAGGAGATGTATATAGTGGGGGAGATTGTGGGGAAGGGCAGGGGGTGTTTGGGAACTCAATATATTTTCCACTCATCTTTGCTGTGAACCTAAAACTGCTTCAAAAAATTCTTAGTTTTTTTAAAAGGGGGAGAGTGACAGAATGTTTAATACTTCGGTTCTTAAAGGATAATACCTAATAATTTGATTAGGAGTTTGTGTCAAAAAGATGAGTACTGCATCTAAAATATTAAATTACCTGAAGAGAGTTTGAAACTGGAACACTGTAGAACTAATTGATGGATTTTCATCTGGAAATGTTGATACTGCCTTAAAATTCTCATCATTAGAATACTTATAATTAAAGTACATTAAGTAAATAGCAGGCTTGGATTAGATATGTATTTTCAAATGTATAAACATCCATTTACCCAACCTTGCTGTCAGAAATGGATGGAAACAGGTGTGGCATAACCCAAATGGGTAGAAAAAGCAGAGGCAGGACACAGCTCTTCAATCAATGACAGTGGCCTTGAACAGAAGAAAGCAAGACAGAGCATCATTCTCTGGGCCTAGATATTGCTTGTCAGGTTTCTTCACTATGAAGTTCCTTTTCCCTCTCCCCTTTCCACAGGAGAATTTTTTAGACTAGTTTTTCTTGAGTGCAAACATGAATTCTATTTCAGGCTTCAGAGTATAAGATTAGTTGATACTGATGAAGAAAAAAATTCCCTGATAAAATGTTAAATAACAGGGAATAGGCATATTTTTTTCCAATTAAACTTTAGTTTGCTTTCCAAAATTTTAGGTGTGTATCAGTATTTGGTTCTATTTTCTGGGGAAAATGGTATACAAAGTCATTCTTAAGTAAAGTCAAGTTATTGTAGTAAAAGTTTATTAGGTAATTCATACACAAACTATTTGAATACCTAGAATAAGTCAAATTTCTTTTGCAACAAAGAAAAAGAACGATATTTCACATATATACACATACAGAAATAAAATACACATAAAAAAGGAGAAAAAATCTGTCTAAAACTTAATAGAATATATCTAGTCACAGCAGTTAGATAAATGTGTTTATAATAAGATGACTTTTCCTCATTATTATTATAAACAATACTTATAACAGGCGTCATTAAACTAAAATAAAATTAAACAAAACTGTGAAAGTATGAAGAAATAATTCTATATTCCTCCATTCACAAATTCTCTTGACATTTTTATGCTCCTTGAGTTCCTTTCTTTCTTTTTCTTTGCTTTAAATATCATCTTTAAGAAATCATTTTAAATAGTCACATTTTACAGTGTATTTCAAAAGAGTTGGTATGTTCATTAAGGGGTCCCAGAAGCTCAAACTTCTGTCTGGGTTAAAATTGAAATAAGGTTTTAGACTCCCTGTAATTTCATTTTCTACTAAGTTTTAAGTAATATAACCTTAGCAAAACTCTTACATTGGTGTGAAACCACAGTAGGATTAAGAAGCAACTTAGACGGGCAGGTTCCCAGAGCTCCAGTCTGAAAGGTCAATAAAACTTACTGAAAGAAATCAGAAATATGGTGCCCGTTAATTCAATGGGCATATTCTGGTTTCCTCATTCAGCTTCTTAAATAATCAGAGAAACAAAAGTACCTTGAATGAAAACAGATTTATCTTTAAAGTCCTCACCAATATGCCCTCTCTAAAGAACACAATCTGAAGTCAGCTGGCACATAGTCATACGAAGTCTGCAGTCTCAGCAGCAGAATTTCTGAAAGCTAATAATGTACACCAAGTTCATTTAACTAAGAAAGAGTTATTTGATTACCTAAATTTTAGGAGTTTCAATGCATTCCAAGTAGTTACATGCTATGAGAAATAGCATACAACAAAAATATGTAATAAGTTCCTTACTTTGTTTTATTTATTAAGATTTGTAAATTATTAAACAGGATTAATGCATGTGATATAAAATAGAAAGACATTATATGTTGTACAGTGAAAAGCCTCTCTTTTTTCCTGTCTCCCAGCTACCAGTTCATTTCTCAAAGACAACCAGTTTCCACTTCCTTGCATAAACTTCAGGAGATAGTCCATGCATTTTTCCACAAGTGTGGTAGCATGTTGCATATGTTGTTATGCACTTTGTATTTTTTCAGTTAAAACATCTTGGAGACAACTTCCCATATCATAAATGTAGAATTTCATATTTTTAAATAGCTCACATGATATTTCATTATGTGGTTGAATAAAAGTTATTTATATAAAATAATTACTTATACAAAAACCCTACTAATGGACATTTAGTTGTTTATAGACTTTGAGAATTGCAACTGATGCTCCAATGAATTTTTATCAGATGTCATTTCATACATATTCCAGAATACCTGAGGAAAATCCCCTTTACTATATAACTTTATTTAACCCAAAACCACTTTCTCTTTAGAATCCAAATAAATATGAAGCTAATGTTAATAGACTATCAGTTTGAAGGGAGATGTGAGCAGTTAACTTACTGAGGTCTCCCATATGCCTCAAGCTTGTTTTGGTGATTTTAGTGTGTCTTTTCTAAGATGGTTCACAAGTACAAATCCAAATACTAGGTCAGAAAAAAAAAAGGATTTTTAAAAAGAACTGCAAATTTATGTATGCCAATTTTTAAAACACTAGAGAAATTAAGTCTTATTTATTTATACATTTTAAAAATAATCAATTTCTGAAATTGCAACTCTACCAGAAATTCTATAGCTTATGGCTACCATCTACTTAGATATGAAATGGGTAAGATCAATGGTAGTATTTGGTGTTCTAAGTAAGGTATGAGAAAGCTTGCCCCACTCCATCCAGGCAAGGTTAAAATAACAGAGACCCAGTGTCAGACATCAATGGCCTCAGTTACCAGAGGTCAACAGGCTTCTGTCAATAGTAAGGTAAGAAGATTTCCTGCCAGAGGGCATGAGATATCATTTGAGAAAAAATAAAAATATCTGCCTCATTAACTCTGAGTTTTTATTTTTCAAGGGCTGATAGGGGAAGAGACAAGTGGAAATCTCAGATGTCCCACAACTAGAGCAATAATTTGCAAGAGAAAAACATGGCAGTCAAGTAGAATATTTATGGAAATGATATTCATTGAGTTATGTGGATCCAAGCCCCAATGTAACAGATTTGAGAAACACTAAAATGGAGGACCTAGGTGTTTAGTCATTATTATTTAAAGTGTTGTTTTTATTGAATGATTTATATGATAACCTGATCTTTCTCAAGGAGTTTCAATTTCATATACTTTTTTTTTCTTAAGGATATTATTAAACATGATATAGACATTAAGTCATGCGGTTTCATTTTTTAAAAAGCACAAATTAGAAATCATTTTAAAAATCTGCCCTTGCCCAACTGAAAAATAGATAAAAAATCTAAATAGATATTTCTCTAAGATATAAAATTGGTCAATAAGCACATGAAAAGATACTTGACATTATTCACCATCAGGTAATGCAAAGCAAAACTGCTAGGAGATAACCACTTCACAACTGTTAGATGGTTTGAATAAAATAGTCTGATAATAACAAGAGTTGACAAGAACATGAAGAAATAAGAATCCTTGTATACTGCTGATGAGAATGTAAAATGGTACAACCACTTTGGAGCATAGTCTGGCAGTTCTTCAAATGATTAAACATAGAGTTATAATAAGACCCAGCAATTCCACTCCTAAGTATATACCCTCCACCAAAAAAAAAAAAAAAAAAAAAAAAAAAAAAATACATTTCTATACACAAAAAAGTGCATGAATATTTATAACAGCATCCTTTATCATTGCCAATATGTGGAAACAACTCAATGCCCATCAACTGATGAAAGGATAAATAAATGTGGTATAGCTGTATAATGGATTATTATTTGGCCATAAAGAGGAGTGAAATACTGATACATGCTACAACATGGATGAACCTTGAAAATATTATACTAAGTTAAAGAGGCCAGTACACACACACACACACACACACACACACACACACACACACACACACACAAATATTATATGATTCCATTCATATGAAAGTCCAGAAGAATGAAAATTATAAAGACAGATTAGAAGGCATTTAGGACTGGGGGCGGGTGTGGAGATGGAGGTAGAAAGTGATTGCTAAAGGGTACAGGTTTTCTTTTTGAGGCAATAAAAATGTTTTTAAAAATTGACTGTGGTGATGGTAATGGCATCTCAAACTAAAAATATACTGAATTGAATATACTGAAAACTATTATATTGTACCTTTTAAATCTGTGCCTTGTATGGTATGAGAATTATATCTCAATAAAGCTGTTTTTAAAAAATCACTGCCCCCACCCTCAGAAAAAATAAAAGGACCTGCCCTTGTTATATAATACTGCTTCTGCTCTAGCTTATTTAGATAATCTCTGGTTTTTGGAAGAATTAGCAGTTTTGTAATAAGACAAGGACAGTTTTACAAAGAAGGAAATAATCACAGTGGTCTTTTTAACCTTCTATATATAATCAGGCACCATTGAACATTCAGCAGCCTACTGTCAGAAGCAGCTTCTGTCAGCGTATTCTAAGAATGAGTTACACTGATTTCTGAATTGTCAGAATGAGAAAAAAGCACAGCTGCATTCAATAGAAAGAAAATTAGATTGAAAAGTGGCAAAGAATATTCCTATTGTTTGTGGAAGTCTTCTTCTCTCTAGGTCCCTTTAGTCCATGGGCCATCAGGAAATGAAACCCTTAACCTGATATTTCTGTATACCAATTCACAGCTACTTCCGTCCTGTACACACAGAAAAATCGGGAAGATATTCTTCTTATCTAAATCATTAGCAAAACTGAATGGTTATCATGCAATCGATCTGTAGAATTGTATAAGGTTTTTTTTTTTTTAGGATATAGAATAGAAACCTTAGACAATTTCTTGTCACTAAAAGGACACGCTGAAAGCTTTTTTTCTCAGTGCAGTATTTTTAAAACCCCTAAATTTGCATATATTTCAGGCAGTTAGCTAAATGTTGTATATAGATTTTCATTTAATTTCACACCAACGCTATGAAGCAAGTGTGTTAGTACAGATCCTTAAAATGCATGACAAAGCGACAAAATAGTATACAAAATATCCACAGATTCAAAGGCTAAGAAGCAGATGGGAAACAGGGAGGCAAACTGAGATCGATTGTGTAATTAATGGACATTAAAATTCTTGAAACTCTGGAGGTTTAAGTTTTTAAGGTAAAGTACTAGAGACATGGCTATAGGCTTGCGAAATATAGAAGTTGGAACTAAGAATCCTCAAGATCTGAACAGCTACATTGTCAGTAAGAAAAATCCTAAAAACAAGGAGAATGGTAAGGTAACATCTTGGTTACAACTAAAAAATGGGTGAGGAAAAGTCTCCATTGAGAATTTATAACCAAAGTCTGCTCTCACACAGGTTTGGGATTCAAATTTACATAATTCGCATGGTCTAAGAAGCCCCAAGCTAAGAATTGTACCCAATTTAAGGTTGCCTAGCAAAAGAAAAAAAATCTTTAAAGAAAGACATGTGATCTCCAGCTAAGCCTCACATAATTGCCAGGTATAGAGACCAGAGAAAGATGAGTTTACAATCCACAGTTGTAAAAATGCATGCCCAATCAAGCCAATTTGAGAGTGAGAATAGGAAAAAGCCATCAAAAACAGAATTAGACTCCCTCTAAATAGGACATTAGACACTGAAATTATCAGTTAGAGAATGAGAGAAAGAGAGGAAGTGAGACAGAGAAAGAGAGAGAGAGAGAGAGAGAGAGAGAGAGAGAACGGGAGAGAATGAGAATTAGAGGAGCTTTTTTTTGTCGGGGGAAGGAAAAGACTCATAATTAAATGGATGTCTGAGTGATACATATTTAAGATGTTTGAGCAATATAAAAAACTTGATATAATGATGATGTAGAACTCTGTACCTAACATGTAAAAAATAAACATTCTTATCAAGAATAGATAGAATGTATATGAAAACTGACGATGTGCCAGATCATAAAGCAAATGTCAATACTCATCTAAGAACAGATATCATACAGACTGTGTTCTTTAATAATAATACACGAATCTACCTGAAAGGGCCCTATATTCAGCTCTACCTGAAAGGGCCCTATATTCAGCTCTAGCCCCTCCCAACTGCAGTTGGTGGACAATTCTTCTGGCACAGGGACCCAGCAGGAGACACTCTGAGCTGTGGCCCCAGAGATCCTAAAGGACCCTGTACTGAGCTCCAGCCCCATTACAGCCAAAGTTCGTTCCAGGCCACAAACCAAGCAGGAGACACTCCTGTCTGCAGTCCTGCAGATCCTGAAAGGACCCTATATGTAGCTCTAGCACCTCCTAGGTATAGTCCACAAGCAGTATTCCTGGCTCAGTGAATCAGTCGGAGACACTTCTATTTGTCCTCCTGAAGATCCTGAAAGAGCAGTCCTGCTGGCACAGAGACCAGGTGGGAGACACTCGCAGTGGTGCCTCAGGTCAGGATATCCTGAAAGGGCCTTATCCTTGGCTCCAGACCCTCCCAGAATGGTCAGGGATCAGTCCAGACCACCCAGGACCTGGCAGGAGACACACCCATTCATGTCTCCAGAACCAGGTCTACAAACCTCAGTCTTGGCTGTAGAACCTGAACCAGCCCTGGGGATCAGTTCCAGCCCTCAGAATAGGTTTTGGGTACCTAATATTCAGCATGGTGACTATAGTTAGCAATACAGTATTGTATACTTGAAAGATGCTAAGAGAGTAAATTTTAAATATTCTCACCACACAAAAAAATTGTAATTAGAAGAGATGATGAATGTATGAACTAACCTTATTGTGATAATCATTTTACAATGTATATGTGTATCAAATAATCACAGTGTACACCTTAAATTTACACAATGTTATATGTCAGTTATATTTTAGTAAAGCTAAAAAATAAAAATAATTTTTAAAAATTGTTTCCCATGTAAAAAAATACTTAGATGAAAAAGAGGTAAATTTAAAAATACTCTAAACAATGCTGAAAATACTATATATCAAACTGTTTAGTTATTAAAAACAATATTTAGGAACATTTTTGTATATTGTTCTTTGGGTTCATGTGCACGCGCAAGTTTTTCTAGGTTCACACCTAGATTGGAATTTCTAGGCCAAAGAAGTATTCATGTTCAATTTTAAAGAAAATGTCAATTTTCTTCCAAGCTTGTTGTATTGATTTACATTCCCATCAGCAGTTACGAATATAGCATTATTTATAATAAACTTATTTCCAAATTTTCTGTATTATAATGAAGTATTTATAAGAGTAAATTAAATTTTTTTGTATTATAATAAAATCCTGGAGTAAGCATTTTTATATATCAATATTTGTTATCTATGTTAATGTTTCCATAGTATAATTCTCTGATATTGGAATGCTGGAAAAACAAAAATGCTTATTTTAAACTTTTTTACGTATTACCTCATTGCTCTTCAGAAAAATCTATGTGAGGGTTCGTTTTGTTATATGCTCACCAATATAGACTAATATTAATTTTTTCTTTGTCGATCTACTGTAAGGTAGAAAAAAGATATCTGATTGTTTCCATTTCTATTAATTTAATGTTCAGTTGGTCTAAATATCTTTTAATAACTTTATTGCCCATTTGCATTTTCATATTGGGATTTCTGAATAAAATTATGAGTAATTTGAATCAGTCTAAGACTATATATAAGAAAACCATGTAGATAATGCCAAAACCTATTACTGCTCCTTATATTTTACTCCCAAATTTATATACTAATTTAGCAATAATGATTTTGAGGTCACCAATACTATAATAGTAAAAATAGCTTGTTTTTATTAAGACTTTGTCATATGTTGTATACTTCACTAAGTACTTTATACAACTAGTTTGTTCATTGATTTGCTTATTCATTCAACAGTTATTTCTATGTTTCGGGTAATGACCAGTTGTGCAGCGGTGAGTGACACAAAGTGTCTGCTTTTCTATAACTTGATGAGATGATGAACAATAAACAACCAAATGAACAATTATTTATAAAATATAAAGTGCAATAAAAGAAAAAGAGGGTGCTGGAACAGAGAATAGTATGGGGCTGTATTTAAATGGAAAAACAGAAGTTTTCACTGAGTACGAATCATTGATGAAGGGCCCTGATACACGAGAAGGAGCTAAAAAATCCAGGGAGGGGAAGGGCTTTCTTGCAGAGGGAATATCATATCCACAAACCTCTGGATTTGCTCTGAATGAAGGGTCCTGTGACTAGCATGCAGTAAGTGAAGTAGGGATGTGAAATCAAGTTAGAGACGTCAGCAGGGACCAGACCACACAGGACCATGATGGCCAAGGAGAGGAGGCCGCTCCATTCTTTGAGCAATGAGAAACTTAGCCTAGGAGAGTAAATCTGCATGGCGGTGGTCTTGACCTGCCAATGATCCAAATCTTAGGTTAATTGACTACCACATTTATGGTATTCTATAGAAACTGAGAGTGTAAATTAAATTACATTTTTAAAAATATATGTAATTATCACATCTTTATAGATTTAAGAAAGCTGAAAATATGATAAATTTGAACTTCCAGAAAAAAAATGTATGAAATATTTTTTATCAAACTTACACGCCGTTAGGTGCTAAAGCTAAAACTTAAATTGAGTGTTCTAAATCATGCTCTTTTTGTGACATCACACAGATAGTCCTGGAACCCAATTGCAGTTCTCTAGTGTTTCATTGAATATGAGGCTCACCGGAGCAGTTCATGTGTGAATGGATTTACTGAAACCTTTCCTCTCACCTGGTAAAAACGTCTCTGCAGTCTGACAGTATTATGTGCATCCTAGTAATTTTGATGACAGTGTCATCGTGCTTCACCTGCTTTTAGATATTCTTAAGGTTAGAGTAAATTATATCTGCCTACAAGTTCTCCACAAAAAGCATGAGACTTGGGCAGAGTAACTATTACTGTCTCCATTTTATAGATGAAGAGGTGCAAGCCAACCTCACGGAGCTTCAGATTCCTCATCTATAAAATGGAAGCAGTAATGCATTCTCTGCCAACCTCTCAAACTTACTAAGAGGAGCAAATAAAATAATGGATGGGAGAGTGCCTGAGAAACTAGAAACATCATAAAGTAAGCTATTATTATATTATCATAAAAGAGAACACATCTGTACCACATACATTACAATATAGATGTGCAAAAAAATGTACCTAGTATCCATACGGGATCGCATCTTGTTCTGAGGTCCCGTGGTAATGCACTTGGGGCTGGGAGAAAACCTAAACCTGCCAATTCAGAGTGATTCAATGTCTTCCGGTTTAAAACAGTCTCCTTTTAGGTTAATTCAGTCCAGTTTTGGCAAAAAATTAAGGTAAAGTTGAAATGCCCCATCAGAACTATCTCACCTGAGTCACAGATTCCACTGCTCCATTCCTAGATAATGTGAGCACAAGGGGAGCTTACAGCATTATGGCAAAGACCTTGGTGTTAATCCAGCTCTGTGGATCTCTTCTGGCTCCCACAGGCCTTTGGCTGAGGTCAGCTCATTTTACCTGTCTCCATATTGGTCTCTATTCTCTCTGCATCTGTTTGTGAAGTTCTATAACTGACATAATGCTAGTTTCTTCTCCGTCCAGCAGTTCGCAACCTACACCTCTTCCTGACCTCGTTTCTCTCTGCCTTTCAGATTTCTGAGTCTCAGCCTTGGACTCCATTGGACCTCTAATGAGGCTGTCCTCTCTTCAGCCTCTGCTAGGGGGTTGCCCGCTTCTCTCACTGCTGCAGCCTCATTGGTGGCTCTCAAACTTTGGTACCTCTGAGAACATGTGGGAATACTGAATCTCTCCATGCTACCTACCAACAGGTGCTGGGAACAAAAGATTCTCTCTCTCTCTCTCCCCACCGCCTCCCTCCCTTCCTCTCTCTCTCTCCTCCTCTCTCCTCTCTCCCCCTCCTCCCACACACATCTTATGTCCCCCTCACTGTAACTATCATAAGTTTCTTTATATGATATTCTCCTTTCATACTTTTTCCACCTGGTGAATAATAGAGTAGCAAACCTGCTGATCAAAAGGGGAAAATGTCTATAGGTATTATCCTCATTCCCATCTTGACATGTCTGCTCATACAAGAAGACCCTCAAGAGCCAAAGACTCTGCTATGCACCTCTATATCAACAGTATATAAACCATGCTTTGATTACACTCACTGAAAGTTTGGTGAATGAATTAACAATTGAATCTCTTTAATTTATTGATAAAGAAACCGAGGTGAAACATTTTGCCCAAGTTAAGCAGTGAGTTAGAGGCTTAGCTGGGACCAGCTCAAGTACTCTTTTCAACATAATATATTTCTTTTTATCTAGTCTTCCTTAATGGCTGGAAGTACAGAGCCTAGAATATAAGACCTAAATGTGAGGAAGGGAGACAGGAAGGGACTATAAATCAAAAGCTCCCAATCAAAGAAGAATTGAGCTTTAAAAAAAATCCAAAGACAAGCATTCAAAATTAAAATGTTATTTTTCTGTTTGTCTATACAATATAAAATCAGCTCAAATCTGTATTCTTAAAATCTCTAAATAAAGATTTTATAAAACCCTGTGTTTCTGCCATGATCAACTATTCGTGCTGGGGAAGGGGTTATGGCAGAAATTCTTAAAGACTTTTTTCTTTATAGACATATATAAAATTAGGATCATCTCCTCCTGATAATAATATATGAAAGGTTTAAAAGAAATTAAAATCTATTCCCTTGAAAGTAGAATTCTCCCATTTTGCTGATTTAAAATTCATTACCATTTGAAAATAGTAACTGATGGTCTCTCCCTCTAAAAGACTGATGACACTCAGAAATCCTATTGGAGACATGGCTACCTCCTACATAGAGAAGAGAAACAAATTTTAAATTGCAGCACACTCACGCTCGAATACAGCATCTTGATAAATACACACCAAATATATTCGGGGAGCTTAAGGTTTATGAGTTTGAAAAGTTATTTTTTTAACAAACAGTAGCACTATTCTCAGGAAATATGCCACAGAGGGAGGTGGGATTTTTAGATCTATTTGTTTATGTTCCGAAGGGCATTTAAGCAATCTGCTTTTGTGCAGTATGTACCATTGCAGATCAAGGCATCAACTGGGTTGTTGGTGGGGCACATTTACACCAAGGATTAGGGTCCTTCTGAGAAATGCAATGGTGGACGAACAAGAGGAAGTCCATTGTCCCCATAGCTTCTGTTTTCCCAGTTTGCCTTCTTCTCTCCACCCCTCACGTTGCTAATGTTCTCCTTTGGGGAATGGGGGAACTCTGAGATGAGGTGACATGTGCTGACCTTTAATCTCTTAAAACAGTCACACACGGGCACTAAGCAGCAAAGTACTCATACACAATGACATCACTCTGAAGTATTAAAATATGTCACCAGAATTGTTTTTCTGTGCAGGTAAAGTAATCCTACTACAGATAGTGATATAGTACATATATGCATGTGTGTCCTGTCGGAGAGAAAAAAAAACACTTGTAAAATTCTTAGAAACTGAAAATGCATCAGTGAATAAGCCTTTATGTTGGCAATTTATGGGGAATTTGGTTTGTTTTCTGATTCTGTTTCAACTTTTAAGGACCACCGTTAATGTGATTAATTAGCAAGAATTTATTGACTTGAAAAATCTCGACAGCCAAACATATATGATTTTTTTAAATGTATTTTTTCAGGTGAAACTATAAACTGGAGGCCTAATTAAGAACTGCTGTTTCCTGAAATTTTGTGTGCACAGCTCTGGGAAGGAAAGTTGCTGAAACTTTACTTGAAGGGGTACATGTAATCTGAAGAGAAAATCCCAGCATGCTGTTCACTTCTTGCAGACATAGTCCTCACTTAAGGGCCCGGTGAATTTATGTCCATGGTAAACATGAAAGCCCACTGTGGAGCTGGCTTAGGAAAAACTCAAATCAGCTCAAACGTCATCAGCTGAGGACTTCAGCTGTTCCTAGCCAATATTTCCATATTTACGCTTAAAGACCATGATGGATCATGCAGGTTTAGTCTTTTGACATTTTCTTACATGTTCCCTTCCCATTACTTTGCTAAGGATGGAAGTCTCTCTAAGAAGAGAGCAAATCAGCTTGTAAGAAATATAATAACAATACAAAAGTATTCAATGTGCAAAAAAAAAAAAAAACTTGACTTTTGATGAGGTTGCAAAAGGCCTAAATTGAACTGCTTTCTGACTGGTACCCACTTCACTCACTTTCATTAGAAAAATCTACTTTCTTTTTCTAATGTTATCTTTTCATTTAAAACTTCCAATTTTAAATGTCATTGAGGGGGACAGATAATGTCTACAGGAAATGACCAGGACCTTTTCTGGGGCAATGAGCTGGTGGACAAATGCACTGTACAGTATTATAAAGAGTAGGAAGAGCCTCTACCCCTTTGCTTTTTAAAACTTTAAAAAGCAAAAATAAAAGAAATGTACATTTTTCTAAAAACTATTAAAGTTTTATTACTTTAGCTACATATTTATATGGCTTACCTCAAAATGTCACTATCTGTTGGTGATAAACTTCTGAAGTCAGAAATGATTCAAAATAATAAGTGAATGTTTTTTACACACTTGTAAGAAGCTTTCTCCTAGTGCTTCAGGTAGAAAATATGAACCACTTATAAGAACAGAGATCTCATAGTTGTCATTCAGCTAGAATGAATGATGACTGATAGTTTTATCAATTTTAAACTGATAGTTTTGCAAACTTATTACATTGTAAGGAGTGGGGGGCAGTTTTACAGAATTTTTAAATTTTTATATACTTTTTTTTAACTATATTGTGAAAAGAAACTTGTCCACCTTGCGATCTCAACTAAGAAACAAGTTATTTCCTTTAGATAACTCACTAAACTATCAGATCATCCAGGATCAACTAACAATTTATAGTCTGGGGCATAATTCTGTAGCCTGTAACACAGATAATACCAACATAAAGCCCCATTTTCCACCTCCTGGGTAGAGCCTCATTATGTATGTCTCTAAATGTACAGGGGGTAGAGGCTCTTCCTACTCTTTATAATACTGTACAGTGCATTTGTCCACCAGCTCATTGCCCCAGAAAAGGTCCTGGTCATTTCCTGTAGACATTATCTGTCCCCCTCAATGACCTGGAGATAGAAACATCCATGGTTGCTTCTTCTTTTGACAAATAATTTGGCTTCCCTGACTCTACCTTGCTGCAGTTCTACCTCATTTCAGACCCAGCCAGGCCTTTGCTCCAGAGCTTGAAGCCCCTGGCCACACAAAGGCAGAGCAGCCACGTCAGAGCTGTTCCTGGCACCAAGGAAAATTATTTGCCCCAAGAGGCAAACACAGCAGGGGCAGTGTCCAAAGTATCAATTCCTCTCTTCTATGTTATAAAAGGCCCTATTGTAGAAACACAAATCACTCAGAGATGGCATGTACAATGTCTAATCACTTAATAGCTACTGCGCATACACTGGATATGGGCCCCAAACTAACCCATTCACTAAAAGAAGGCAGGGGAGAATACGACACAGATATATATTCATCTCCTGCTCTACTCTTTCATACTAAAGCAAATACACATCCTGTCTACACACACAAGTAGACAGTTACAGTAGAGATGAGACTAGTTTGACCTGTGAGTAGCTAGGTAAAGGGTAGAACACAAGCTTGGTATTCACACTGACCTAGTTCTGAATTCTGCCTCTGTAATTAATCAGTGGTGTGACCTTGGAGAGTTTACTGACTCTCTGGGATTCTCTTTCCTTGTTTGCAAAATGAAAATAATTATATCTACATTGTAAGTGCTGTGAAGAACACTTCATCTAGTATATCGAAGTGCCCAAAGCTCTGTGTGGCACATAGTAAGTACTCATCAATGTTAGTCCCCTTTCTCGCCTCTAGAATTCTAAATGCTTGTCAAGGTATCTTATATACATTATCCTGATCATTACACACAAATCCTATTCATAAATATCTTCATCTCAGAGGCAGAATTTTAGTCTTTGGATTTCTTTTTGTTTCCTTTTAGGAAACTCTATTGAAAAGACACACTCGTTTTCTCCAATTACCTTAGCTCTGTTCTTTGGCAAGGTTTACAAAGTACCTGAAGCAATAAAAAGGGTTAATTTTATTCCAGTGTTCCAGATGTCTTCAGCACCTTGACTTTAGTAATATACTAAGAACAGTAAGTCTTTTTAATGAAAGTGAAAGGTATGCATTGTACTTAAATCTGGAACTTTTCCCCCCTGAAGAAACACTGCCACTGGGACTGCCATCCCGCCATTTTAGACAGGGCGAGATATGTTTTTGCTCAGGTTTACCCTTTTTCAGCACATTTTCAACCAACTGCAGTTGGTATCCAAGCAGTTAAAACTACATCAGCACTAATAGCTATGAGCTCATCTTGTATAAAGACATTTTTAGTTAGACACCACAATCTTGGGGGTGGGAGAAGTTAGCGTGCTTACCAGGCTGGCTTGGAATAGCTCACAATATGACGCATACCACAGGAAATAGAGTGGTATGAGGCACCTACAAAATATTTTTCAAACAAGTCATTGACGCTGTAAGCCCCATGCCTCAGCTTTAGGAAGTCACTTATTAAGAATCAACACCAGCCGTGCCAAGCTAAGCTTTTGCACTTGGTGATTTTCCAATTGAATATTCAGGGCCCTGTCTCAGTCTTGTTTTCAGGGGAGTACATGCCTGGAATGTTAGCAAGCTATTTGCTGGAAAAAATGCCCACAACAGGCCCAATGTTGATCACATTAATGCGTTTGAGTGGGTATAGAGTGCAAATGATTGAAAACGCTTCCAGATCCCCATTGCAGGGGACAAAGCAGGCTCTGTTCTCTGATCTGATGGTCATTTTTTTTTCCAGCAGAGGATGTGGTGCAGGAAGAGGGAAGAGTGCCAATCTCTGTCTAATGGTTCCAAACAGGGCCTGGGCCGAGCTCTCTGGATGCTGATGAGTGGGAAATGAAACACAGATGGGTCAGATGGGTAAGGAGAGGGGGATTACAGGTCAGGCCAAAGAGTTGGAATAAATTAAGTGCTTATGAGGTACAGAATGGCACATTGTTTAAGTGAATGGACAGGGAAAAAACATTCCAGCATTGTTCGGTCCAGTGAACGAGCTCAACGCTCCTCTTCCCAGACCAGCATGGGCCACAGAGATCCTCACTGTCAGGATGTATGGGACCAACGAACTGAAATGTGGCCAACTTGTGCCTGAAACATTTTTCTAGGCTCCAAGGAAGCCAATTTTGTTTTATTACACATGAGATGTAATTTATTGGGAGAAATGTTTGGGTTCATGTGTCAGATCATAGAGAGACAGATTTGGGGTTCCCTGGGGATCTCTGAGGAGAAGGTGAGTAACCACAAATTAATACAGCAGGGAAATAAAGTGACAAAAGAAATGTTTCATTGTGACTGAAATATTGAACCAATTTCCCCCATTTAGCCTTTTAAACCTTTGCTCACAAATCAGAGTAGCTCAACTGAGAAAACTCAGCAGAAGCCTGTGATGCCTGCTTATTAAAAAGCAGTGAAGTCCCATATTCTTCCTTAGTTTTAGTGTCTTCATAATGTAGAGAAAGACAGTGAGAAAGACGTCTTGAGAATATTAGAACATAATCCAAACAATTAGATAACAAAAAAATCGAAGCACTGAAAATCATAATGGCTCTGTCTATTATGTGTTCCAGGTGTGTTAATGAAATCTTGAAATCCCAACGTGTACACAAACCTGATAATTTAATAGTAGGTAATTGTAAGACAGGCTGGAGAAAGTATTTTCTTGAAGAAACAATACCAGTAGAACGGGAGTGCAGAAAGTGTCACAACAAGGGAGAGAGCCGAAGTTGCAGCTGGCCAGCAGAATTAGAAAAGTTCTAAAATTTGGAATTAATGGTTTCTTTTTTAGAGTGACAGAAATTATTTTCCAAAGTTTATTTTCTTACCAGCCATGTTTCTATTTTATGGACTTGACCTTTAACAGAATACCCCACAGGCAAAACTGGAGACAGTGGTTGTCCACAGTCAGCAGGGATGCTCATGCTGCCAGCATGGAGTTTCTCGGTTTATCGACGAGTGTAGCTCCAGAGAAGGCAGGGAGATTATTCCATACAACCAGTATAGAGAGTCTTGATGCGGCATACTTTTAAAAGGCCAGTGATTTCCACTGTTACTATTTTAGTAAGTTGATTCAGTGAGTGATACCAATTATATATACATATATACATACATATATATATATATATATATACACACACATATATATATATATGTTGTCTTATTTTCTACTCTTTAAGGCCATTTCAAAACTAAGAGCTGTACTCCTTATAATTAAATATTTTACCCTTTCCCCTAATCTTCTTCCCTACACAACTTTTATTATTTCTATCCTCTGTATCTTGGAAAGGAATCCCAAGAATAAATAACCGGTTCGTAAGGCAAATTTAAAAAACGATCATGACATAAGCATCAGTATTAAGAGTAGGAAAAAAAAATGACTGCAGAGACATTTCTAGCCTATGCTGAGCAAAAACATAAAAACTGTTATTCATGGAAAGAAGGACAGACCCATAAGAAACTAATATCCGGTTTTCGAAATTTGCTATTTTCTTTCCAATAAAATGGATAATTTTATTTTTCAGTCTCCTTTTCTCTTTTGAATAAAAAAAAAAAGACAGTAGGAAATGTTTGTGGAAGAATCTGAAGGCAGAGGTTATTATAATAATGCTTAAATGGCTATGTGTAATAACAAAATTATAGATAATTCTTTTCAGAAAAAAATACACATAATAGAATAGGGTTTCCAAGACACTGCCGTTTCATCTGGAACATACCTCCAATGAGATGCCTTAGTGTGGTGCAGAGGCCATCACAGAGCTCTCAACTCAACTTTCTGGGCTAGACCCTGAAGTATCAATAGAAGAGATTGAATAGCAGAGAGACCTCTCATGTACCTATGAGGATGCCTAGGCCACCTGGCTTCTTGCCAGGGGTTACAAGAGGATGGAAAATGTGCTTGCAGGCTTGAAACAGAGCCAGCCAAATCTCTGTGACTAAAGCAGAAGCCTAATGCAGGACGCAGAGGTGTCCACGACAAACACCCTCAAGGTGGAGAAGTGGGGAAGTAATGATGAGGCCGTTATCACCTCCAGCCAGTGCTACCTATCTGCAACCATGACCGATGGCCCACTCACACACAGGTATATCTTTTAAGAGACATGGCTCTCACATTTACCAACCAATAGAGAAGCACAGCTCTCTAAAACAGTGGAATGAATCTAATACCTATACCATTCCCACAGTTACTCTGAGGTTCAACTTTAGCACTTACGAGAGTTAGAAATAAATATCTTAAAGAGAATCTCCAAATTTTATAAGCTTCAGACCCCACATAACGCGAATCCACCCCTGGGATTACCATGTATGAGGTAGAACTATAGAAAGAGTTTTTGGAAAGGGGAGGGAAGTATATACACTTGCTTTCTTAATATGTCCACCTTGAAGCCCTGTAGAATTCAGACAAAGCTGTGCATTGTACATGGTCTGAAGAATAGACCTGAAATTTAATTCTTCTGATCTGCAGTATATGATTGTTATACTACATCATACAACTTTCATTTAACAATGGAGAAACCATTTACCTAATCTGGGCATTCTTCTAGAAGTAAGTCAACAACCTCCAAGCACTCTTCTTTTTTTGGTCTTTAAAAACATAATGTGTCACCAGAAATCTGAGGACTTGCAGCCACAGTGCAGGAATTTTCTTTTCCACCAATGACTTCTGAAATAAGGAAGGAAATATTCATCGAGTCTCTGCAAAGCACATGCTTTATGCTGTTCTCAAGTTGTGAGAACAGATTTACACTCTGCCAGTACCCTTTTCGCACTTGACTCCCTTATAAACAAAGACAGGTGTTCACAAAGTGACCGAGTAGGGCAGGATGTGTCCTGTGGCCATGGAACACATCAAAGCTATCTGTACTATAAAAGAGTGGTCACACCCCAGACTCAGTCATTCTTAGGAGAGGTTCAAGATGCTCCACTAAATGATAAATAATGCTCTGTCTGGTTAGAGGCTCAAAGAAAGGATATAGTGTTCCTTCTTCAAGGGGGCGGCCCTGACTATTCTTATAATGGTTCTTTGGTAATAAGCACAAAAAAAATACCATCATTCTGAAGATAAAAACTCATGCACAAGAGGTATATGGTAGAGATTACATTGAAATCAAGGACGTCTGCAACCCTGTCTGCCAAGCCAGTAATATAACCCACAGACCAGTTCACCTCTGTAGAGTCACTTTATAGCACTTGGGTGTTTGCTCAATTAAAATCCTACCCTGGTGGGAAAAAAACAGATTTCCAAATGGTGACTTTATTGATTCAATAAAATTTAAGAAATTCTGCTTATGAAAAACTCATTAACCAAAACTAATAAATAAGAGTTTACCCTGCAGTCTGGTTCCTCTTTATTTGACAGAATTAAAAATCACTCTGGAACAACTTAGTTCATTTTTCACTTGTTAATTGAGCTTAATAGTTTAGTAATTCCCTTTCTGTTCTAAGCTTGTGAACTCTTCATTCTTTCCATCAGCACTTGCATTCTCTCTCCCTTAACATTACAGAGCATATATTTATAAAGAAGTCTCACTGACGTGAAGAGTGTGGAGGAAGGGGGAAGAAATGAGAATCTGTTATTTGGGCTGACGCAATGACAAGGCTCAGCCCAGACTGTGGGGATGGTGTCAGATTGCACTGCCATGTTATAAGAATTCTTCTGCATCGCCTCAAGTGCAATGTCCACATCAGAGACAATGTTATTATTGACTACATGACGCAGCAGATTTCCCCTTCTGGTCAACATCTTCTATACAGAATCACAAAGAGTCAAAACTGCATGTACTAGACAAACTTTTCAATCAATTTTACCCTCTGGTACAAAAAAATTTCTTTTGGAAGGCTACTACTATACAAATGTTTTTGTTTTGTATTTTGTTTTGTATTTGTTTGTTTATCTTAGTAAAACACCTATGTCAGTTTTTTGTTATTTTTTTTTAAGCAGGAATTGGTTAAAAGTAGCTTTGACTGAATATGGATGTGTTATATATGATCTTTGGGCTAAAGTGCAAAACTTGAGGGACAATATCAGAGTTTGTCAAGGTATTTTTTTACTCTTCAGTTTCCCTTCTACCTCTGCATAGATGTCCCAACCACTCCCATTCTAGCCATATAAGTTATACTTATCCTAGATTATCTGTACCAAACACTGCCTTCTATACAGTAAACAACCAGGCAATTCTTATTGCATACATCTTAAAAACTAGTAGTTGAGGTGAGTCAGCTTGAGTTGTAAAGCCTTTAAAATATATCACGATCCTTTCTGTTGTCTATATTTAATGAATTATCCATAGAAAAAGAGAATTAGAAAAAAAAAAGAGGATTTAGACAGGCAAGAACATTCAAATTAGTTCAATGTATTCAGATAAAAGTAAATAATTGTTTTTGTCTTTGGATACAAATCGAGTACTACAAAAAACAAACAAACAAACAAACAAATAAAACAAAACAAAAACCCTGGACTTAATTTAAGTAATGTCAATTTATTTTACAAAATGGTAGTGCTAACTATGCTTCTACCAGCATTGTGTAACTGTTCCCATTGTTTTATATTCTTCCCAATTTAGGTCTGAAATAATTCATAATTTTAAAAACAAAAAAAATCATTTGAAATATGCAAGAGCAGTGAATGTTTTTATTTCTATGCTAAATTACGAAAATCAAATCAAAGAAAAATTGTTGATGTCAGCTCACATCAAAAACTCTCATTGACTATATGAAAAACTAAATTCTTTATCTTTTATAAAAGAGATTCATTCCTTTCCCCACTACTACTAAGAGGTTTTCCAGCTAAGTATCAACCATTTGATCTAAGTATCAAGTGAATCAATTTTAGGGCTTTTTTATTTGTACAATTTCCTCTCAGTTGTAGATCTACTTATTTTATAATTTGACATCTTGAATTTTACTTAGCTTTATAATGGAGACCTGACTTACTGAGAATTCTCCCAAAACACATTATTAATGCCTGCATAATATTCCATCATGTACATAAACCATAAATTATTTTTTTATTTCTCTAAGGTTGGACACTTATATTATTCCTAGATAGATAATGCTATTTGATTTTATTAATAACTTCTTTTTCCAATGTATTTATGCAGATGGTTATTGCTGGTGCATAGGAAAAGTTCTAAATGTATATATTTATCTTGTGTCAAGTAACTAACTTCACTAAACTTTTTAATAATTATAGTTAGTTTCTACTAATAGTTATTCAACTGATTCTTTACTGTTTGCAGGGATGTACAAAACATAGAAATAATCTATAATAATAGAAATAATATTTCTTTGCTACCTAAAAATATAATTTGTATTTGTTATTTCCTTGATTTTTTAGCTACTTTAAAATAAATGTCTTCAATATCCTTAAATATCTGATTGGCTATTGGTTTGAAATAGTTTATCATACTAAGGCAAGTAACATGTTCCTTTTTAAAATAAAGTTTTATTTAAAAATAATTTTTAGGTTTATAGAAAAGTCCTAAGTGTAGTTCAGAGAACTCCTGTATACCGATCACTGTCAGTTTCCTCTAATTTGACAACTTACATAATTATGGTGCATTTTCAAAACTAAGAAATTCACATTGGTATCTACTATTAAATAAACTTTTGATTTTGTTTAGATTTCTCTAGTTTCCCCACTCATTTCCTCTTTCTGCTCCAGGACCCATCCAGGATACCATCATTGCACTTAGTCCTCACATCTCCGTAGTTATCCATAGTCTGTGAGTTTCTCAGTCTTTCCTTGTTTTTGATGACCTTGACAACTTTGAAGAGTCCTGGTCAGGTATTTTGTAAAAATGTCCCTCAATTTGAGGTTGTATGATGTTTTTCTCATGGTTAGATTAGAGTTATGGAGAAAGAATGTCACAGAAAAGTACCCTTGTTATCACATCATATCAGTTGGTACATGATGGCAATCTTACTTATCTCTCATAATGTTACCTTGATAAAAGTAATGTTTGCCAGGTTTCCCTACTGCAAAATTACTATTTTTTTCCCCTTTTCTTAGTCTATTAACTAAGCCACTCATGAAGTCTAGCCTATGCTCAGGTGGGGAGAGAGGAATTAAGCTTCACCCGCTGGAGGAGAGAGTGTTTACATATGTTATTGAGAATTCTGTAAGGATTCTTCACTTATTGATTTATTTAAAACACTAATTTATGTTAGTATGGATTCATGGATGTTTATTTCATACTTTAGGTTCTAATCCAATACTGTGTTATTTTTTTATTGCTCAAACTGTTCTAACTTTGGCCTGCTAGCTCTTTCAGTTGGCTCCTGTGCTCTTTTGACATGCCTCATCATTTGTTGTTGTTTTGTTTTGTTTTGTTTTGCTCTCTTTGTTTCTTTGAGCACTTTACTTTTTGGCAAGATTCTCCAGGTTTACCTTGTACTTTATCTGCCTCAGTCCTAGAAACAGCCATTTCTCAAAGAGATTTGGTTCCCTTTATTGAAAAATGGTATTTAGAAACCAAGGGCTGGGCACTGGATGTATTCTTTTTCATATTTAAAATGTTTTGTTTCACGTTTTCAAAAAAATTGCGGTAATATACACATAACATAAACTTTATCATCTTAACCACTGTTATGTGTACAGTTCAGCGGCTTTAAGTACATTCATGTTGTGCAACCATCACCACCATCCATTCACAGAACTGTTTTCATTTTGCAAAAATGAGACTCTATACCCATTAAACAATAACTCCTCATTATATCCTCCCACCAACCTCTAGCAACCACCATTCTAACACGTCTCTATGAATTTGACTATTCTAGGTACCTCATTAAAGTGGAATCATACAGTATTTGTCTTTTTCTGACTGGCTTATTTTGCTCAACATAATGTCTTCAAGGCTCATCCATATTGTAAGATGTGTCATAATTTCCTTCCCTTAAAGGTTGAATAATATTCCATTATACGTATATATCACATTTTGTGTATACCTTCATCTGTTAGATGGACACTTGAATTGCTTCCGGTCATTGGCTCTTGTAAATAATGTTAGAAAGAAATAATATCTCTTTCAGTCCCTGCTTTCAATTCTTTGGGTTATATACCTAAACGTGTAATTTTTAGATCACATGGTAATTCTATGCCTAATTGTTTGAAGGTCCTTAAAGTATTTTGCGGAGCAGGTGTACTGTTTTTCATTCCCATCAACAGTGCCCAAAGGTTCCAATTTTCCTACATCTTTACCAATAACTTAAAACCTATAGAATGTACAACATCAAGAGTGAACCCTAATTTAAACTATGAACTTTAGGCGATGGCATATCGATGAAGATTCATCAATTGTAGCAAATGTGCCATACTTTGGGGGGAGATGTTTATAATGGGGAAGGCTGTGTATGGGGGTTCAGGGATATATGGGATATCTTTACATTTCTCTCAGTTTTGCTGTGAACCAAACACTTCTCTAAAAACAAAATCTTAAAAAATAAATTTAAAAATATTTTGAATATTTCTTTATGGCCTCAGTGAGTCCATTGAACAATAGGTTGAACTTAGCCTATGGGGTGGGTGAATAATTGCATTAAGTGTCATCTGAGAGAATTAAGATACATATTCATTTTTAATAGCTTCAAAAGAAACCATTTTTATTTGACTTCTTTCTCAAAACTGATAATACCTGTTCCCTCATAGAAGTTATTCCTTAGCTTATAACAGAAGTTTGGGGTTTCTTTATTAAATCTGTGGCAAACTACTTGCAGTGAAAATACTAGCTAAGCAATTACTAGTGGTATTTAACACAACTTTTAAAACAATTGTCAAGAGAATAAGCTGACAACTTAGCAAAGCATACTGGGAGGTGAGCAAACTTTTTGACACCATTTCTGTTCTTTGACAAACTCAGTGAAGATAAATGTGTGAAGATGAAAAAGCTTTTCAAATTGGCTGATTTAATAACCTCTTTCCACTAGAGAAAAATCTTTTTAGTCTTATGAGGCTAAAGCAATCTAAATGGAAATATTGGTTCCCACAGATTTCTATTGGCTTTGATGATAAAACCTTCTGCCTCATCTATTTCCTTTTGATCTAGTTGAAAAAGGATGCTGAGAGAGGCTAGGACCAGGCTCCTTCAGTGACCAGCTGCTGATACAGCTGTGGCTTGTTAAGGCCACAGGACAAGGAAAAGTTCCAGCATGCTTCCTGTTTTATCACATTCTTAAGTTAACATTATATTATTGAGGAAAATGATATCCTCACAGATGCAGAAATATGGTACGTACTGAAGGCCAAATGGATTGTAAAAATGAGGATCCAGCTACATATTTCAAGAAATTATTAAGATGTAAAAGCTTATCATTAGAGCCTTTATTCCAACTTAGCAATATGAAACAAAGATCTGCTTTTAGATAGTTTACTTGTTTAAGATTGATGGGGAGAAAGTTTGAATTCTCTGGAGAAACACACTTTCAGGTCTCAAGTATCCAGACGGATTTGCATCCTAGATTCAACCTCAGAGGCTTAAGGAATGCTGCAGAAGGCCTCCAGCTGATAGGGGGGATCTTAACCATGACTCTTACTGCTTTCCATTAAGGAAATGAGAAGAAACTCACTTTTTACAAGGTGTTAACTTAGCTTGGCTGAGCAGCCCGACTGAAAAATCAAACATGCCCAAACACTTCATGTTTATAAAAACAAACTCCATTAACATGCCTGGCTTCCCTTTTCATAAAATTGCAGATGATTTACTGCATATCTTAATGCAGTCCAATTTTCCTGTAAAATGAATGTTCTGTATTATGTTTGGCACATATTAGACGATCAATGTGTAATTGTTGAATTGAATTAGAATTGATTTTTTTTCCATGAAAATTATAATGGAGAATTTTACAGAATCTGTGACTACTCAACTGGCATAAAGTAGAGTATTTATATAAGCTATAAGAACAGGTATGGACGCCTAGAAGGAAGTTAAACATTTCTTTTTAATACCACAGTATTCATCCTTTCAAAAGTGGACTTAAAAGGAAGAAGACCAAATATTCTAACAACTTGCTCCATCAAATTGGACCTTATTACCACAACTCCCTCCAGAGTAATTTAAGTGTCTCCAATCCCTATATACCTGATTATTTAGATTATTCTAGTAACCCAATTCTAGGACTTTTCTAAATTTCTTTAAATATTTCCAGATAATGTTTACATTTTCTCTTTAGCCACTTAAAGAACGTTATTCAATAATAAAGAAAAAGGAATATACAGCAATCATCTCTGTACCCATCCACAGAAACAAATATACAGAGTCGAAGCCCTCTATTTACCCTTCCCTGATCACGTTACCTTCCCTTCCCCCTCAGAAAAAACCATTTATCCTATTTATGCAAGTCTTAATTCAAATTTGCTCACTGACCTGTGGCTTGGGAACAGGGAAGCATTGTAATAGGTTCATGGTAGAAATTAGTTTCACTTTTAATTTTTTGCAATCCATGGTCTTAAGTAAGGTTGCGATGATTTCACATACTCTTTAAAAGACTCTGATTCTCTTAACTCTATTATAGACGTATACTCTACTAAACTTACTAAAATGTTGATGAAGAAGAAATAGACATTGTAGAGGCTTCAAAACCCAGGCTTCTCTCATTGCATAGGCAATTTAGTTTCCTCACTTGCACAGGCAGGTCTCTGGCATTCTCCACGCATGGCCAACTGCACCTTTCTGCTCTTCTATGCTACATACTCTAAGTCTTGCAATAGACTTAAAACACTGTTTTACCCTCAGTGCCAAAAGCCACAAGAAAGGACTAATTGTACAATACACTTTCAGTCCTAATGGCTTTTTGTTGGTGGGTTGGTTTCGTTTATTGAGAATCAGAGGTTAAAAAGTCTAGAAGAGTTTTCCAGTTAAGGTTAGTCAAACTGAAATTGTAAATACTTATTCTTCGAATATTTATTGAGCACCTACTAAGATACACTGAACATACAAAGGTTAATAAACAAATATATATTTAATGTTTGCTCTTCTCAAGTGCTAGGTAATAAGGATTAAGTGATGAGCAAAAGAGCATAGGTAATTCTTATCTTCAAGGAGTTTACAAGCTGATGGGAAAAAATAGAAAAATGGAAATAAAATAGGGAAAGTATGTTAAGCAAGATATGAACAAAGCCCTGTAGACAGTGTTTCTCCATGCTCATGCCCCTCTGCTCCTTCTTGCAGATTTCTTTTTCTATGGCCACTGCTTCAAGACACAGATCCCTAGGTTTGTTCCTCATTTGTTCATATCTCATTTGCCCTAAGTATTCTCATTCTCTTGACCTTGACCTCCCACCTCAGCTGCCTCTGTATTTGACCTGACAACCTCATTTAGGTGATGATAAATTATAAAAAGTTTAATCTGATTGATCTTAGCTTTTCTGAAGTTCCTCCCTAGAAATATAACAGTGTAACTCAATGGAAATGAAATTTCCACAGAAAGTCCTGGAAAAGGGAGGCTAGGAGCAGACATTGGAAACATCAGATCAGGTTAGAGGTGAAGGATTTTTATGAGGTAGGTTTTTCGGGGGGAGGGGGGTGGCAAAAATCATTTCATACAAACCAGGCAGCTCTGAAAATTGCACGTGGGAACCCCTATGGGTCCTTCTACTATTGGACATTTTCTTTCATTTGAACAATTCTTAAATTGTTCAAAGTAATAATCATTTTTTTAATTTTTATTTTTTATTAAGCTTATTGGGGTAACATTAGTTAATACAATTATATAAATTTCAGGTGTATATTATCATTTGACATCTGTATATTCTATTGTATGTTTACCACCTAAAGTCCAGTTTCCTTCAGCTATCATATATTCGATTCCCTTTACCCACTTCACCCGCCCCTACCCCCTATATTTGACCCTTTACCCCATTTACCTCTCCCTCCCCCCACCCCCCCCACCCTCTGGTAACCACTAGTCTACAGTCCATGTCCATGCATCTCTGTTTGTTTGTCCTGTTCATTTGTTGCTTTTAGGTTTATATCCCACGTATACGTGATATCATGTGATTTTCAACTTTTTCCGTCTGGCTTATTTTGTTTAGCATGATTATCTCGAGGTCCGTCCATGTTGTCCCAAATGGCAGTATTTCATCTCTTCTTATGGCTGAATAATATTCCATTGTATAATAATCATTTTAAATTCATGTATTGATTCTCTTAGATTAGGAGCTCCTTTGAAGGCTGTGGCAACTACCTATGAGTTTATTCAGCTTGCCCCTTCCCCTACAGCACAAGGCTTTCTACAAAGCAAGTACTTATTCCTCCCAGACACATTCATTGGCTACTACCTCAAACAAGGCCTGGTGATAGTGATGAGGAGGATACAAAGATGTAGACACAAAACAAAAACATGCCATTTGACCAAGAAAATGAGGATTATAGTATCTCCCTCTTACAAACACATGGAAAAATTGTGAGCAGTTGGTACTTTAAAAATGACTTAGATGTTGCTTTCAGCCATGTATCACGCAGCACTGACAAATATATAGTGTCAATATAATATTGTTATGTCTTCAACCCACATCATCAGTCACAGGCTTATCTGTGTTACACAGTCTCCATTTAAAAGCATTTAGGAGACTCTATGGTGGGTAGTGATTTAGGAAGAGATGAGAATAGTTGCACATTTCCTTAAGAGTCGTGAGTGCATTTTGTGGGAATGATGATAATGATGATCATGATGATAATGATAAGGTCCCCAGCTGTCTGTTGAAGTTCCTTTCTGGGAAACAGCTGGAGATTCATTCTCTAAAGATTGCATCTGGCTTGATTTGCCAGCACTCAAATCCCATTGATCTGGTTCTGTTCTAGCCCTCTGTACTCACAGTTCAAAGAGCAGGGAGGCCTGTAAAGAAATTACTGCCATATTGTTCCATCGGCCACAGTGAGCAATATATACGATTATAATTAGGAACACATTAAGGGAAGCAGCTCAGTGGAGATAAGCTGCTTGACTGCATACGCTTTTTGATGAAGGCTTAGCGCCAATCCGAGAAGAAAAAGATTAAATGTTTGTTACCAATCCTTTTGAACTTGTGGCAGAACATGTGGTAAAGCATTTTTGATTCAAATTAAAAGCATCCTAGGATAAAAATAACCCTGTTCTCCCAGGCCTTTCCAAGTGAAACCATTTGGAGACTGATTTATTGTATAGCCCTTAACCTCTTTCCACCAGCATGATTAACGTAAGCATTTCTGAATCCCATGTAAGCCTGGACAGGTATTTGTCTTGTTACACATCTGTGGAACAAATGGCAATACAAATTAGACACTCAACAGATGTAAGTTTTCAAAGGCCAGGCAAATTTAATTTGACTGTGCATGTAAATGAAAAGTTCATTGAGCTCTGAGGTCAGTGCTGTGGGTTACAGGTAGAGAAGGTTGTTCCGTCAAACATCACCGAAGGGCCAGCAATTCAGAAACGCTCGAAAAGGAGCTTCCTAAACCAAGCAGAGAAAACATAGGCTGCTGCTGCAGCTCCAGAGATGCAAGCGTGGGGAAGGCCGGGAGGGAAAAGGCCTGATTTGACCACATCATCAAGAAAGTTTTTAGGAATTAGAAAGGGCAAGATGACCATATTAAATATTCTAAGCTTCCATGCCGAGAGGAAGCATGGTTTAGTGGTTTCTTGTGGGAATAGAGAATAGAAAGTCTGTTCCAGATTCTGCCTCTTATATCCTCTGTGGAATTGGGGAAGTCTCTTACCCTCTCTGTGCCCGTTTACTTTTAAAACTGGGATACTGGTGTTTATGCACTGTACAGACATCTAAAGTTTAACTTCTTTCTAAAGTGACTGCTGATCTACTGAAAATGACACTACATATTGCACACTTCATGAATCTTGCAAGTGTTTAACCACATGACACTGCCTGCCAAAAGAATACCTTAGTTTATGTTGGTTTTAATTATATCATGTGTTCTTTTAATTTCTACAAACAGTGAAGTCCCTACAGGTTAATTTTTAAAAAACTTAATTACAATATTTTCTCACTTTCTCTTACCAAATCCCTCGGTCCCCAAGAAACACACACACACACACTCTTCCTCTTCCCATTCCAAATTCTGAGAACTTCTTCTCTATATATAATTTCTTCCTGATAAGGTTGATATAGTTAATAGCAGTAATGCTAAACTTCTGAAAGTAGTAAAAATCAATAGTAAATACCACAAGCAAACTTTTCAGCACCCTAGTTATCGAACTGTCAAGATGTTCACATTCTATTACCTAAAGTAGCATTTTCCAAGTCCCAGGAATATTGATAGGTATTTTATGTTAAAAGCTCTTTAATCATAGCATTTTGAAACATACTTGGTTAAATCCAGTAATATAACTCTCTTTAATATGATAATGTATGTTGTGAAATTCTAAGAGAGGGTGAAGTATAAAATATTTTCCTAACTTTTTTGTATCCCTTTGCCATTGAATGCTCTCAGGCCTGTTGTTCTGAAAAAAAAAAAAAAAAAAAAGTTGGGAAAATAACTAATCAAGGGCTTTGTTATACATTTGCTATTTGAGAAAGGTGAAAGAAAGTGGGTCTCTTAAACCACAGGAAGTTATTTCCAAATCCAAATGAGATGGTTTGAAAACGAGAATTTGCCTTTAGAATGAAGATCGTGGCAAATCAGTAGAGTATTCCTTTTTGCTCTTGCTTCTACCAGGAAGAATATGTTGCTATTACTCTTTTGCTTTGTTTGGTTTGTCTACTTTGATTCTTGCTTATAGGAATAACAATAATAATAAATGTATTTGGAGTAGCTGAGCTCTCTATATTATAAATCTGTGCCAATTACTAGAGAGTCAAGCAAACTAAATCCGTAGTTTATGATAGTTTTATAAATAAACATATTATATTTTAAGTGATCCTTATTGTTCTTTGAAATGCCAATTAGTCAGGAAACTCTTGCTGCTTTATAGCCATTAGTCAGGGAAAGTGAGACTTATGATTCCACAGCAGTGTGAGAATAACTCAGTGCCTCACTCCTAAAATGGCAAAGTTAAAAGGGAGCGAGACGTCTTTCAGGTAAAAGTGGTATAAATGAAGACAAAACTCCATTAACAACTTTTATAGCCGATAGCTAGGTGACCACAGTGCCCTTCCTGTGAGTACCTTTACATCATCTGTTTTTCAGGTCTGCCTTCCCCGTTAAATCCTGAATTCCTTGAGGTCAGAGACTAGATCTTATTTGCGTCATTTTTCCTGGAATATTCTGTAGTGCCTGAATCATAGTAGGCACCTATTACACATTTATTGAATTGAACTGACATCAAGTGATTTGGAACAAGAATATTTATAAAAATATATTCCACAATACTTAGAATACTGAGGTCAAATTTTATTTTCAAAGTGAAATGGAGAAATTCCACATTTACCTAGGTATTTCTGGCCAGAATATATAGCTTATTTGTGGCTGAAAGAGAAGACATAAAAGCATAACTACCTTATAATATTTATTCTGGGTCATAGAAACCTAGCTCGACTGCAATGATTTTTAAAAATCAATTTGAGAAACTTTTTAATATCCTGGGTAAATGTCACTATTTGGTTATAACCTGTCGAGGCGATTTTGAATTTTGCTTTTTTTCTACCTGCAATGGAACCATTCCTCAGTGCTCTGAATCATCTGGGAATGTGAAAACTCTTCCTTTAATGTTATTTCCCAAGATTTGGATTAAAAAATTTTAAATCCATGGCCAAGGGAAGAATTTGATAGTCCAAAAATAATTTCATTTAACTAAATGAAACAGCATTGGAATGTGAGCTTTTATCTGCAATTATGATTTCATCTAACCTGCCTTTCTTTAATATACACAAGGATATTCCAAGACTTTGTCAAATACTTTGCTGACATGTATTTTGATTCTACTGTAATTATAAAGCTACTGTTCCTATGATATTGGTCTCAGAGCTGACACCTACCTACAGTGTAATAAAGGCAAAACAATCAGGAAGATTGACATGGTCGAGACTCGTGAACAGACAGGTCGTGTCCAGCACAGTTGCGTACTTTCATACATCCGTCTTCCTGGATAATTACATGGAAATTGCCATCATGAAACACGTGGCCAGTAACTAGTTCTCTCAGACTTCCTTACCCTTGAGCTATGCATGATGTGAATCTTACACTTTATATTTATGCATTGTAATGCCTTTCTTTTCCACTGAAATGTCAGGTAATTTCCACAAAATGCTTTTAATTTATAGCTTTCAGATTTTGAGAACAGCTAGCTCTTAGAGATATTTTACTATTTATTACAACCTATGCCAGCAATTCAAGGCAGAATTTGATACCAGATTATGAATTAACTGATACATTTTTTATCAGTTTTAAGAAACTTAACAAGAAATGCACATCAGAGGATTTCATGAGAGAATCTAGTGTGTATGAGAATGTGATAAATATAAAAGTAGTAGTTTAATTCATTAGAAAAAGCATGGACGATTTAATCGTTAACAGTGACACAGAGAAAGAAAATAAGCATGAGACCTAATCTTGCAGCATTTAATTCAGATGAACTAAAGGCAAGAGCAATGATTATTGATAAAAAATATTTGAAGTTCTAGAAGGCCTCATGTGCAATTTTAATGAACACAGGAAACCAAGAAATTAAAGAAATATAGACATATTACACTTTAGAAAAACTAAACTGTCAAAAGATATCATACAGAGTCAAAAGACCAACTTAGAGGAGGAAAAAATAATTGTAAATCAAATAATAAAGAGTTAATATATCATGCACATTACGATAGGTAGATGGATGTTACAAATAAACAAAGAAAAGAAAAAATATTGAGTTATAGGTCTGAGATAGTTGTAGGCAGTTCATGGAAGAGCAAATCCAAATTACTAACAATTTTTTGAGAAATGCTCAATTTCACTACTGGTCAGGGTGGGAAATATAAAGGAACAATAATATGTCACTTTATCGATTTACCTCGAACTAGCAAAAATTAGAAAAAAGAACACTTGCTATACACTTAGATAAAAAGAGATAATATGATTTGAATAAAAGAAACTGGGAGCTCACACACAGTGTTGAAAACATGAAGTGTTGCAGTCTCTTTCAGAAACCAATGTGGCAAAATCTGTTAAGTTAAAAACACTCTTCAATCCAAAATTCCCACTTTGGTCATCCAGAATAGAGATTTAAAAAAATATAAGAGTATTTCATGAAGCATTGTTTAGATATATTTTATGCAGGATTGTTTTAAGCAACAAAAAGAAAACTGAGTGGAAACAAATGAAAATCTACTGATAAGTGAATAGTTGAATTCATGTGGTGTGTCCTTACCATGGAATATTATGCAGCCACTAGATATAAAAAAATAGAACTACATCATTTGATATGCAGAAACATTTTCATGTGGTATCAGTGAGCAAGTAAGTTGCAGAAATGTTTATTGTATAATCTCGTATTTATTTTTTAAATGATTTTTAAAAACCCCTATTATGCATGTGCATAGGAGTGTGTGTATATATTATACATATACGTGTATTTATACACACATGTATATTTATACATGTGTATGTATATCCATCTATATTTTTGTTTGCAATCATATGAGTGTGGTAAGATACACAAAAGATGAATGTGTGTCACTGGGGGACATGAGGAATGTGAGAAGGGAAGAGATTCCAAGTTAAAAAAATATATAAGAAAATAGTACTACATTAAAAATCTCTAGCATAGGTGCAGCTAGCTATACACATATATCATTGCATTTTTGCATTATGTAAAATAATATATATGTATTTAAAGGGATGTTTTAATGAAACTAATGAAAAGGAACTAAGCACAGAAACTATGTGAACAAGTCAAAATGCTACTTCGAACAAGTTGAAACTATTAAATTACAAATTAAATCAATTAAATAATTTCTGACACTAATAGTACCTATGTCAGCTCTCCCTGTTACAATACCTTAGAGATTACCAAGTGCTTTACTATTAATTGTTTCATATAAAACTCACAACCCTGCCTATCATTAAATACAATCATTATATGCAACGTGTATCTTATTTTGTAGATTTAGTTTAAGAAATCGATATACTTTCAATTCAGATGTTAAAGTCATTTACAAAGAGAAAAGTTTACATTATAAACTTTTATTCAAAATTCCCTGCTGTCTTCTAAGGCCACAAAATCTAAATGATGCTAGAAACAAACCATAGAAATGAACACTTAGAGGCAAGAGGCTGGGCCTGAGAATTTCTGTATTCTACCCATGAAGCTGTGGACACTAACATTCTTTCAAAAAGACCCAGCTGATCTGGGAATGAAGAATCACAGCTACTAATCTCAGCTTTGCTGAGAATTTGCAATGTGACTTTGAGTAAATCACTTGACCTTTCTGAGCTTCTGATTCCCTATAGATAATAATCCTGGCCTTATCTCCCTCATTGTTTCAAAAATAAAATGAGATGGATGATTTATGTGAAAGCACTTTGAATAGTAAAATGTGCTATATTATTATTCAAACAAGGCATTATCCACTCAAACCTACTTAGAAGGGGTTGGTAAATGCAATACTGCATATTAATGTGATCCTGGGTTTCAGAGAACTTGGATTCTCTGGGCACTATTACAGTCTCTGCTATATTTCAGCACAGCATAAATTATGTGCTCCAAAGAAGTCTTCAATACCCTTCGGAAGCTTGAGAGGCATATGTGAGGCTGCTTAGTACCCCCAAAATAGGTACCACTGAAGAGAAAGGAAGAGCATTTAAGAAAACAGTGAACAGGCTCTGCCTGCCAAATCTGTGCTCAAATTGCAGTTCCTCATGTACACGGGTGTTGAGAATAAAGAAGGCATGTCTTAAAACCCCAAGTCCAGGCAGGAATTCCCATAGCCTCTGGGTATTTTACCAAGTTACTATAATAGATGCATGTCTGTACATAAGTGTGAATATATACAAACATGACATTATAAAAGCAGATAGCTTTGCCATGTCACACAACCAATCACAAAATGGCATCAGTTCCACAAATCTTATTTGTTATTATAATTGTACGTTGCATCTCAGAAATAACTATTTTCCTACTTACAAATCTCAGAAGTGCCTGAATACTTTGTTATTGTTGTTGTTTTTTAAAATATTAGAGCTTTGAAATGAGGCAGGACTTGGAAAAATTTGGTCATGGATTTTTCTCAATCTGGGGACCCTGACTCAATCTGGGAATTCTCACTGGCATTTTATTAGAACCACCAAATCCATTTCATTACCTGTGAGGTTTCAGAGAAAGTAAATCTCTAGAACAAGGTTCCCCTTGTGTGTTCAAGTGCACCTTGGGCCTTATTCTCCCCACAAGCCCATAAAGGTAATAGCAATACACTCTGCTGGGCACACAGTAAAAAAGCCTCATTCGTGGTTGCCAAAGCCCTCGTAGCTGTCATTCTTTACTCCCTGAGGTTCCTGGTAACCCTTATCACTGCTAGGAAAGAGACTTTTTCCCATGCAACACAGATTAGTGGTGAAGAGCCAGCATTATAGGGTCTGAGAATTGATTGATATCTCAGCTCAACCGCTTATGTGACTTTGGGCAAATTGCTTAATCTCTTTGATTCTATTTCTTCATCTGGCAAATGGGCATAAAAGTTTCTAACCAAAAGAATGGCGATGAGGATTAAATGTGATAATGCATGAGAAGGGCTTAGGATAGTATCACTTTCACAATAAGCACTCAGCCAATGACAGCTGGTAGTTACAATAAAACAGCAGCCACAGCAGGCATTGCTCACTATGCTTCGGAAGGAAAAGTACCCAGTTATAGAGGGGTCTAAGTCTATTAAAAGAGAAAAAAATCTTTTATTCTGTAAGTTTGAAGGGAGATAAGCTATACACATCAATTAGTAAGTGTGTAACTGTACAGACCGCTTTCCTGTCCATAAATCACTAGTCAGGCTACATAAAATTTGCACAGGGACATGAGGAAGAGAGTCTCCACTCTCTTGGGTGACTCCTGAATAGCTCCATGGCAAAGCAAGAAAGGAAAAATAAATCTAAAACACCTAATACACTTGAAGGGCTTGTATACATAGCTTAATATGTACGTGACATTACAAAGTACTGTAGATCCCTACGTAGGCTGAGAATTATAAACTCTAGGTTGAAAGAACTAGTGTCCCTGCCCTTGGTATGACTGCTCAGGGACAATGGTGTCTTTGGTTTTTAGTATTCTCTTTTAAAAGAAGAGATCAATCTTGTCTTTGTGGTTCTTGTAGGCACAGTGGTGACAGAGTTCTGTGGGCACAGCCAGGGGTGGGAGCAGCCCTGCTTTATAGCATTTGCCAATTTCTGTAGTGTAAAGACTCCCACCATGAGGCTTCACTAAATGCAAAATTGTAAAAAGAGGCATGCGGCCAGTACTAGCCCACTGCACTGCACCACTGTGTACACGAAGCTAGCACTGAGGGAAGATGTTATTAAGATGAAGATTTCAGCTCTCTCTATCTCTCAGGTCACTTCCAGTCTAAAACTTGTTGGATTTTATTTCTCTCTTCAGGCTTAGTTATTTATATTCCCTTAATTTTTCCCACTGATCTTACATTCTTGTCCTTGGTTCCTCCTGTTTCTCTGCTATGAATTATAAGTGATCTGCATTCTTCTGACTGGGAAGATAATAAGAGAGAGGTACAGAAATCAGTCAGTTAGGGAAATATGGAGACAATTTCTAATAGTGCTGTTACAAAATAAGCTTATTTTAATTAAAGTTCATTATAGCGTGTGTCCAGAATAAATTGTTAATATTCAAGTTCAGGTCCTTACAACTGTACTATTGGCCTATCCCCAACCCCTGTGAATATGGTTTATCAACTTCTCTCTCCACCCAACCCAGCCTGCATGCTGCTGCCAGAAATATCTTCCTGAAATAATTCTTGGGTCACATTTCCTACTCAAAAATTCTAGTGGTTTCTCAATACCTTCCAGAAAAAAAGTCCAAACTCTTGGCCTTCAAGGCCCTTCTTCAGTTTTGACTTTACATTCTACCTTTTCTATGACTCTGTTCTAACCTCTTTTTGTGATTTGATCTTCCTTTTTCTGAATTCATTCAGTTGCCTTGTCTTTACCTCCCAAATTGCTCATCTTACATACTGTTTGGTGTTAAAGCTATTTGTTTATATAATCTCAACTGACCAGCATGAAAAGCACCAGGACCACATCTATTCTGCCAGCACTCTCTCCAAGAAAACTCTCTGTAATGATGTAAAAGTTCTTTATCCATACTGTGTAATACAGTAGCAACTAGCTACGTGTAGCTATTGAACACATCAAATGCAGCCAGTGCAACTGAGAAACTGAACTTTTATTTATTTCGATTCATTAAAATTTACATTTAAGTAGTCACAGATGACTAGTAGATACATATTGAACAGCATGACTAGACTCTGCAGAATATAGCACAATATCTTCTACTTTGCAGCTATGCAACAGCTATTTGTTGAACGAATCAATGAGATTCTCTTGTCACAGCATACATAACCCCCCAAACTGCCTTCTAGCTCATCCCTAGTTTCTAATCTCTTGCTACACCCTCTGGCTTCTTTACCCCCCAAAACCTTTTTTGGTGACCAGCAGTAGATGGAATTTAAATGTTCATTAGTAAACAGTCTGCTTCCATCACTCTAAGACTCAGAGGTGAGTGGTGAGCATGGCAGGAATGGAGCATTTGAGAGTAAACTACTTCAGTCCACAGAGTTATCTCCACTCTCAAGGGCAAATGTGCCAAAATCAGTATGTCTTAAAGTCTACATTCAGACTTTCTAGAAATTGTCCAGCCACTTTAGGTCATTTTCACCATGCTATGTAAATTTAGTAAAAGTCTATATTTCAGATTTCATAGCTAAAACATGGTTAAATCTTGGTTTAAATGTGTGTATATATATATATATATATATATGCATATTTATATATATAAATATATATAATAGTTTAATTTATAGCAAATAATCTCACGTATTTTTATGCATTCACTTGCTAAGATGGGACAACAGTTCTTTTCCAATTTAAGGAGTTTAAAATAACGTAAACACTTTCAGCAATGTCGAAAAAAACTAGAAAATTTTTTCTCTCAAACAATTTGTGAAATGCTAAACTTCATTGAGAAATAACTTCAAATGAAATTTTAAAGTTAAATGGACCTTAGACATCAATGAGCCCAATATACTCACTTTACACTTAAATATAAACATGGTAATACGCGTTGTTTTCATAAAACTATTGGTACAGCTTTGCCTGCAGCAGAGATAACCAGAAATACACCTGATTTCTGCAGCACTTTCCATTAATTAGCAGAATCCTAATTTAGAAGAGTATTAAAATGCTTTTTTTTACTTAAAATGAGCAGATTAAGTTAGATCACTTCATTTTATAAACATAAAATGTAAAATGCTGTTTTTATTCTTCATTCTGTAATAGGCATATAGAATAAGGTAATGTAATAACATTTGTCTCATTTGAAAAAAATCAATGTCTGTAAGAAAAGGAAACATTTACTTATTTGTCTTGTGTTTTTATTAGACACCGAGGTTTGCAGATGTAACTTTCCATGAATAATTCACCCCAGAATTTGACCCAACTCCTTCTTAGCTTCTGTTTCTCAGAATACATTTAGAACTGCATCACGTTGTGACCTAGCGCGCGCACACACACACACACACACACACACACACACAACAACAACAACATAGTGCCAAATGTAATTAAATATTTTATAGTACAATATAAGTCACAGAAGGTATTTTTTATAAAGTTTGTATTATCCTATAAAGATTCTTTGTAGAAAAATTAGAAAATATTCCTAGGCGACTAGTCATTTTGTATTTGCTTTTCATTCCCAAATGATCTTTGACTTTCAATTGTCCTGAATTATGGAATCTGTTATGTTATACAATGGTTACATTGTTTTACTGCAAATTCCTAATTTCAATATCAAAAGAAGTACAGACTTGCCTCCAAGATAGTAATACTAAAATACATTCACTGTCAATTTCTCTAGCTCTAAATATAAGAATTAAACTATAGAATGAAAGACATTTCTGAGAGCCAGATTAATTATACAGTATACTTAAGTAAATGAAAGGTTACCTTTGAACTCACATAGTACCCAAACTAAGCCAAAAGATGTTACCAGAATATTTTATTAGATGGAGGTTATGTTGTACTTTTTGGTGTAGAGAATAATGTGTAAAATTAATATATTTTGTACATAGAATATGCTGATGAAGAGCTTATTAAGTTGCCTGCCTATAAAATTTCCCTACACTCATCCACTTACCTTGATTTTCTTCCTAATAAGCTTATAAGCCTCCTTCTACACAACACACAATAGTCCTTTTTGGCTCAGCTTATTATATTTATCTGAGATTACAAATAAATGGCCACTTGTCTTCCCAGGATGCTACAGGATACTAGGAATATTTTTTGTTGTTCTCTTTTTCTTTTTTTAGATTCTCATTTTTTTCCCAGGAAAATCAATTTGGTCTGAGACATACAGATATTTCTCACTTGAGAAATACCTAAGTCTAGGTAACCTGTTGGACAGATGCGCTGAGGGCTCTCCAGGGTCCAGGTAGAGCAGAACCTGTTCTGAACTCCTGGGACACTCACGCTTCCAATTAGCATGTTCACAGTTCTTCCCTTCCAAGCACATAGCATGAGATCTGTCCATATCGCAAATAAATTAGCTAACATTTATTAAAGACTACAGACATTAGAGTTGGTTAGTGTTTTCAACAATATTGAGACAATCTGAAGGCAGAATGTGAGTCTCTTTTAGAAACAGTCATAGATGAGCCTAAGACTGAAAGCCAGGCTCAGGGAATAATTCATAAATCAGTTGCATAGCCCAGTAAAAACCATTTCTTATGTTTAAAAAAGAAGGAATTCCTAAAGACACTATAGATTGTTTGTATGTAATGGTAAGAAATTCCTGCTAACAGAAGCCAAATGTTTCTTCACCATGAGAAAAAACAATTCTAATACCTCAAAAATCGAAAGATATATTAAAAATACAGTGCAACTAGCATTTAGAATAGAAAAAGAAAATATTAAAAAGATGTCAACAATATTATTGTTCTTAAGTCAAAACAAAAAGCATTCTCCAAAATAGTTAATACAGCATGATATAATTTTTTGAGAAACGTAAATATATAGACCAAATTATTAATGGTGATTCTCTTCAGATAATTTATTATTTTTTCCTTCTTTTAACCTGTCTGTGCTTTATAGCTCTTTCTATAAATAGGTATTCATTTTTGAATTTAAAATCATGCAAATTAAAGAAAAAAACAACTAGTGACTGGCAATGATAACAGCACACTCTGTAGTAATAACAACAATAACAATAACCACAATAATGATAACAAACACAGTGTTTACTACATGTTCAGACATTCGAAAGAATACCCTCTGCTTATTCCAATTATGTGTATTTTGTCATAAAAACATATTACTCTAGAGCCCTATTCAAGAGTTATTATTAGTTGGATATTTTATATTCACGCAGTCAATTCACATTGTCAAATTTGATGAAAATGTCTCACTTTTGAAGGTAAGGTTTTCAATCTGCTGTTATTCACTTCTCATGAGTTGCTCTCACTGCTGAGTCATCATGCCTCCACCAGAGACCTGACACTGACGGTGAAACAAGATTTTTTTTTCTCTGCTGCCTATTCGCTGAAAGGTTACTTAGTAAGTCATTACTTTTATTCATGGATTGAGCAGCCTCTGTGTGCCAGGTACATTACTTGGGAATACAGATGTAAAAGATAAAGACACAAAAATCACAAGATCCTGGCTCTTATGGTCATACATGCTTAGTATATATGTGGAGAGATATTGGGAAATAGGAAGGAAGATATGGAAATTAGTTACAATATGGTCAATATATGCTAATAAAACAATGCAAATTACTAGAGAAATAGAGAGGAGGGAAAAAAACCTTTTATCTGGAAAATAAAGACTTTCCTCTGAGTTTATTAAAAGCACATTGTGAATCCTAACATCCACTAGAGTTATACAACTTTAGCTCCTATGGATGCATCAAATTAATATGCATACGCATTAGGCATAAAACTCAAAGAAATTTACTTAAATTCTCAAGCGATGTCATAATGGGGGTGGCGAGGGGAGGAGAGAACCTCTACATCTTCATTAGCATAATTCTATTAGCAGGAAAATGGGAAGAGCCAGGATATTAAATCAATATATTTTCCTCCTAAGAAATCCTTACCTCCTAGTTTTTCTATGATTATGAAAAACTAAGCGTGGCCATCTTATATTTTAGAGTTTTCTTCCCTGGTACAGAGAGACTATCTCTGCCACTCATGAACACTAAGCCATGAGGCTTATTGAAATAAATATGACCTAAGAAATGTTTTGATCACAAAGAAGGTACAATGCAAAACCACTTTTTGAGCATGGTGGAGTGTAACAAGAAGTACAGAAGTGGAGGGCAATAATGATAGACCAGATTCCAAGTGTCTAATCCCCAAGGCCCCTCCCTTAACATCTTGGGAGATCCAAGAATACTAGAGTTAGCGACCTACTTTCTTTGGTATTATTTGAAGGATAAAGAAGCTCTACGTTTGTCTCTATGTCTCATCTAACATGTCACCAGCATGATAATGCAGAAACTGGAGAGATATTTTGTAATGGCTGAAGTAGCACCTTTTGGGATGAGACGTGCCTGGATCCTGTGAGCTCCAAAGAGAGGGCACACAAAAGTGTTGGGAGGGAGGGGCTGACGGAAGTTGGGGTTGGAAGCAAGGGCAGCAGAGCATGGAGCCTTGAGACTGCAGGCAAAGGCTGGACCCGCAAATGTCAGGTGTGGATATCAGCATGATCTCTCTAGAGGCCACATGGAGCCAGCCACATGTCAGCAGAACCCAGAGGGCCAAACAGACTAACTTCCTCACCACATAGCCGGAGAATGGCACACAGAACAAGGACCTGCATTCATAGAAGCCCCACTTGCCCGCTGTCACAGGATTACATGATCTCCCTCAGCCCCCAACCCTGAGACATATGACACCACCTCGGGAAAGAGCAAGGAAATGTTTGAGAAATCTGAAAACCTGAACATTTACTCTAAAGAGACTGAGTCATCCAAAAGAAATTATCTAAACAGGAAGAGACAGAAATGCATTTAATTAGCAAGATTAAAGCACCCCACCCCCTACCCCTATGCCACTAATAAGCAGAGTTAACAAGCTCAGGAGAAAAATTAAATCATTATCAAAAGATTCCCCCAAGCTTCTGAAAAGCCTGTGAGAGGGAATTATATGAAGTAGTAGTCACAGGGCAAATGTCATTTATCCTATTACACTAACACCCAGCATTCAAAAGCTCATTCTTTGAAGCAAGGTGACCCTCACTCAGTTGACAACTTGGACTGATTATGGTACAAAAGAAGAGATCCTCAGACAGTAGATCTTTGATGTCACTATAGATCATTTTTCATTAGTTGCCTGCTGCTACTTGTCTTGCCCCGAAGTGGGTAGTCAGCGATGAGAGCTAGCCACAAATACTGGTTTCTTCTATGTTATTACCCCTACACTCATATTCCCCACTTATTATAAGATGAATAATAGGGAAAAAATGAAATATATTCACAAACTGGGAAGATGTTTTGGTATCGTGTAAAAAACCTGGTTTGGGAGAAAGTAGATACTAGGAGCATCTGATACTATTTTGTCACCGATTTTCCAGAGTACCACATAATGTCTACTATTTGGAGGAAAGAATGTTGTCAAATAAGTTGTAGAATTAAGCAGATTTCTCTGAAGGGTTACGTATAACAAATCTGATGTACACACTGAAATTCCAATGGATCGTAGTGGCGTGTTGCCGCTGCTGGTACCAGCTCTTGATCCCAACTCCGAGATCAATGATATCATTGGTAGTTTGAAAGCAACCATGCTGAGAGTGTTTACACCACAGAAATTAACAAACACAAATAGAGATTTTTCTTTTCTTTCTGGAAAGCTGGTTTCTAAACATTTATCAGCATACCATCGTCTTAGAAACCTCTTGTTAATAAAACATTCCACAGCACAAATACATTAGTACATTTTCTATTGCTACTTAAATAAATTACCACAAAATTAGTGGCCTAACACAATGCAAATATATTACTGTACAGTTCTGTAGGTTAAAAGTCTGATACAGGTCTCCTGGCCTAAAATTAAGGTGTCAGTATTTCTTTCAGGAGGTTCTAGGAGAGAGTACATTTTCTTGCCTTGTGTGACCTCTACGGTCGTCTGCATTCCTTCATCAGAGCCATCAACAGCTGGTTAGGTCCTTCTCACACTCCCCCTTCTACTCCTAGGATTACTTTGGGTCCACATGGATCATCTAGGAAGATCTATGTATGTTCAGGTCAGCTGGTTAGCAATCTTAATTCCAACTGCAACCATAACTGCCCTTTGCAATGTAAAATCACACATTCACAGGCTCCAGGGTTAGGGTGTGGAAGGGCCTTTGAAGGACCATCATGTTGCCTAACACGATGAGTGTTCTAAGGAACATATTTTGGGGAGAGTCACAAAAGCCCTTTAATGAAAAGTGCATTGGGCTCACTTTCTAATTTATCTTGTGTAAGTTATTTATCCTTTTAGAGCCTCAGTGAATTGCTCTATGAAATGTGGATAATGTTTTCTTTATCTACTTTGCAAAGTTGGTTGAATCAATTAAGATAACAGAAGTGGCAATGTCTTAAAAGAGGATGAGACTCTCTACCTACATAATTATTAATTATTAATCATAATCATATACATAATCATTATTATTAATAATTAATGTCATACAAGGTTTTATGTAAGGTCTAAATAATTCTCATAATTTAAACTCAACCATTTCCTACCTGCATAGTCTCAAAAAGATAGGGCTGGCTCTGGCCCATGGCCAAGAGGCAGGCGTACAGGAATAAGAGCTGAGGAGATACACTCAGGTTTCAATTCCCAGGTCACTTTAGATTTTCACGTGAGCACAGATCTAGATTTGACCTCCCAGAGGCCTTTGAATTAGTAAAAATCCTGGGAAAATGCAGGATCTCCCATGGCCTTCGGGACTAGATCTGGGCAAATTCCCCATTACTGGCCTCTCTTTCTCTCCTACTTCAACTTTGTCTATGACATTCTTAAACCATAACACAGATAAGTGGACCCAGGTATGGTAAAGAATGGGAATCGTTTTTAATGACTGCTCCCTTTTAGACATAACCTGAAATCAGATTTTTTTCCAGAGAGAGTCATAGACCTAAATACTCTCAATCCTACGTGTTGGTTTCTGAGTTAATATCTTCCTGCATTTCAAATAAATGATTCCATTACTTTTACTTTTTGCTGTCTACATATTGGGTACTTTGTTTTTTATTGATTTATTTGTTTGTTTGTTTGTTTGCCTGTATTTGCAGTTAGATTACTTAGAATTAGAATTTTGCTTGCTAATTCAATTTGTGGACTTTTTATCTACCCAACCATTCCCAGCATTCTAGGAATCTATAAGAGACATGTAATAACATATATTCTTTTCTACACCATCCACCAACCTTGACATAGAATAAATGCATAGCTGGAAAAGAGATTATTAAGGAATGTATTTCCAAATGAACTATAAATTTTTACATGGAAAATAAATCTTAATAAAATATGTGTTCATTTGACTGTATATAATTTAGAATGATTTTACTTTGTTTTACGAAGAAAAATAAGATCTCCCTGTACGTTTTTGGCAAAGACGAGTAGCTGCAAGTTGTTAGTTATCAGCCTCTGATAAACCTGACACTACTCCAGGTTGGTTATATAATCTACCACTCCCTTGTCCTGGGGCAGGTTCCACCTTTGGAATCTGTGTTACATTATACTGCCATCAACAAAACCAGCCAGGCAAGATGGTGACCTGAGCAGAGCTAAGATTAGGAGAATAGGATCGCTTTCTGTTTTGTTTTGACTCTACTGTGAGAATGGTGAGTGTCAAAGCTAGAGTCTTTGGTGTTAGGGCTTTTCTGATAATCCTGTCAGGGCCCAAACTAAGCTGTCTTCTCTGGGCTTTATTCCAAGGAGCCAGCTGGGGATTCCAGGCAGCGGTGACATCCTGGCAAAAAAGAGTCTTGGATCGGTCCTGGCCACCAGTGGGCTTCTCTGGGCTCGTCCTGCCACTGAACCATCGTGATGATGAGCAAGTTTTCATCAGCTTTGCCTTCATGAGGAAGACAGAAGCCTTTGGACTAGAAATGTATGGACTGCTCATGCACAAGGAAAGCAGCAGCCTAGTTCTAGCAATCCTAGAACTGTTTCCATAGGAAATGAGAAAAGAAAGTGCTGAGAGCAAAAACGTACTAAGTGGGAGAGGGAGAAGTAATTATAAAATCTGGATGGAGTCTTTTTTATAATTTCTTGTGACTCTTTTGAAAGCACACACATACATTTTGGCTTAAGCCATGGACTCATTAGACAAGAACTGAAATGCAAAAGAAAATAGGCTAATAAAGATGATAATGTTATAAATAGAAGGGATCTTCCCAGGATAGAAAATTACCAAAGTGATTCCATTAATAAAAATGGAATTATCCTTTAAAAAAAAAAAAAAGATCTGAAATGCCCCCCAAAATACAGAGTAAACCAGCATAATAGGACTGCTCAATAAAAACAGCTATGTAGACTTCCAGAGGAACAGCCTTGTTTTATGCAAAGCCTTCATATTATAAAGCAGATCTAAGCTTATCCCCAGAGCAATTCTCATAAGATGGTAAATTCACTGAAGGACAGAGATGCTATTCTCTTCCTTAGAAGATTCCACGCCTTCTCATAAAGTATATGATACTTTAGGTATTCATAAATCTCTTATTCTAATATTAATATTTATCACAAAAGCCTAAGTTTGAGTTCTTTTCCATCCTCTAGCTTTCAATTTACTCTGTTCTGAAGAAAGGGTAACTCTGTGAAAGAATCTCTGAGCGACTTTCTTCAGGGATGTGGGGACACACATTGAGCGGGTTGGAGATATATAATCACTGAAGAAACTGAACCAGCCACGTAAAACCCTCCCCTAATCTCAATGACTACAGAAAGAAACACTCCCAAAGGGCATTAAGAAGGTTTAATTCCATAATAGATTAGTGCTGATATGAGTTTAGTGGGGGTAAATATGACACATATAATCAGTCAGCACTCAGCAAAATTTAATTCTTTATCTTTTTCTTCCATGTAGGTGAAGTATTCATCACATGTTGAGTTAGAAGAACTGCATGCACGGGAAAACAGTCACTGAGGGGAAAAAGGTAACCCATCTGACTCTTATCCACAATACTTGTATAAAGAAGGTGGTTTCAGAGGAAAGTCATTCCTCTGGGGCTGTTTGGAATCATGGCCAGAATATTTAACACTCCCTCCATCAAGAGATGAGGTCTGTTCTTCTCCCCTTCAATCTAGGTTGATCAGTAGACTTTAGTAGAGGTTACACTATGGGTTTTCTAAGGCTAGGTCACAAAAGGCCATGTGGCTTCTATCTTTTTTCTGGAATGCACATTCATAAGCCCAGAGCCACCATATCAGAAGCCCAGCTATCCAGTAGCCATCATGCTATGAGTACGCTCAAGTCACATAGAAAGCTCATGTGTCAGAGCTCTGATCACCTATCAGAGCTAACTCTTCAAGTCATCTCAGGCCAGGTGCTAGGCATGAGTGAAGAAACCATCAGATGATTATAGCCTCTACTGGTCTGATTCATGCTCAGATTTTCACTAGCTGAGGCCTCAGACATGGTGAAGCAGAAACGAGCTATCTCTTCTGTGTCCCCCCTGAATTCCTGACCCACAAAACACATAAACATAATAAGTTTTTGTTCGATATCCCCTTTCTCTTTCTGCTTTTCTGGAAGATTGAAAAGACAGGGCCATTAAGACTACATAATTTCATTAACTATCAAATCACCTCATTTTCATGAATTTCATGGCAAACGTTAAATTATATCCATCATCGGAAGAATGAAATCTACTTTATAGTTTCTGATACCAGAAACCATAGTCTATATATTTTGCTCAACTATCAGAAAAGTTTGTCTCTGGTTGGCAAGTTTATACTACATGTTTCTTCTTTATCGGAACAGCAGAACACTGGTTCTATCTTTGAGAAACTGAGGAAAGACTAGCATTTTCTCTCATAACTGCTATGGCCTGAAGCAGAAATGAAGCGCCAACCTCAGCCTAATGGACCATTCTCAAGAGATGAGATGTCACGGTTCTTTCCTTTGAATAAATGATTAGTAGAAATAAGCAGCAGAGATTTTATTATTGAAATAGCTAAAAGTTTAGTAATACTATATATTGGCATGCCAGTTGGGGAAAAGATTGTTTCTTACCTGAAGAAACCTGAGCTAGAGAGTCTCAGAGTATTCACACTTTTCAAATATTGAAAAGAATGGTATTTAAAGTAAGAACAAAGATTAAAATAGGAAAAAGGCATTGCAAGGCTGAAAAAGACAACCTACCATAAAAAATACTGATTTAATTATTCTGAAAATGTGCTTAAAGTTCATTATATTTATTACCAGGTGTGCACTACCTATTCCATTGAACAAATATTAATTGAGCTTCTATTTAAGTAACATAAACATATCAAACTTAACAAAATAAAAAACCCTTTTCAGGTTACCGGCCAAAATGCAATATTTCAATACGATTAAAGGTAATTCTTATTATTGAAGTTTAATAATATTTTTACTAAATAGCATTGACTTTATAATTTTTATAATTTTATTAACCATATTTCAGATACCTGAATTTCAGACACTTGGGATTTCCCATCTTTTGATTTATTATGATCAGAACAATAAGTCAGATTATTTTAAGAAGCCACCTAAGATCACCCTAGCATTACTACATTTGGAATTATCAAGGGGGTGGTCACAATTTGTTAAACCTTAGTTCTGCTAGAGCCTAACTCTGGTTATTCACGTGAATCTGGCTTCTTTTCTGACTCAACTGTGGAATTCTAAGTCAATTTCTTTGTTGGATAAAGTAATTTTAAAGCTGACATATAGTTTAACGATGAGAAATGATGGACACGTCACTAATTTTTCCCATCAAGGAAGAGAGCATACAGAGGGATATATTATAGTCAGGTGTTAACGAAGCTGAGGATCCTTAAAGAGGTCTAGATTGCTCCAGAATTCCACACTTAGATGTGGCCACAGATGCCTTCCCAATACTTAAAAAAACTGTTTCATAAATCCCTAATAGCAATAGGGAAGACAGTTGAAAGACTGTGAATAGATATGTCCAAATCCATCACTGTTTCTAGAAAAAGGATTCAAAACACACTGAGTAACGTCATGAAAAACAGACCACACTGATCACCATCAGATTTCCTTGAAATGCTGGAGAAAGCAGCAGTAGATGGCCACAGATTTATTCTTTCTAATTCTAAGCATGTTCACTGTGCCTGAGAATCATGTCCTCTGAACACTTAACTCTTAGAAATTTAACTATGGTTCCTGACATTGTAAAACCAGTCTAGTGAGCAAATGCTATGCTCTTGACACTCCTAGGCAATACATATGTATTATTTTCTGTGAATTTCGAGTATCTCTTCTATTCCTCTTAAAACTGCACTGAAGCCTGCTTTTCTGTGATTCTGGCTCTCTAGGAAAGCATTACACTATTCACCCCTCCACGCACTAACCCAACACCTTGCCCCAAGGTGTTCAGGCCTGGACCCAAGCCTGAAATTCACTCTTAGAGCTTTGCTTTGTTAGCCCAGTAATTCTCCACTAGGTGAAGGTGACATACACAAATTACCCAGACAGTTCTTTCTAAACTAAGGAGAATTCCTTCTCTTGGGAGATGTATCAGAATGGTTTGGGAGAGCATAGTGATTTACATAGTTTGAAAAGACTGACCAGGAGCTTCTTATTCCCCTGCCCTACCCCTCCCTTCACTGCACACCTCCTCCTAGAAATACCCTAAGACTATGTTGAGAGACTGTTTTAAACTGAGGCTGTGATTACCAAGAGAAAGCTAACTAATCAAGTCATATACCTCTACTGATAATGGCTTCTACTTTTTTCATTCTTGTAAAACCTCTGGCAGTTTTGGGGATAGAAGAGTTATCTTCTAAAATTCTTCTAAAATAGTTATCTTCTAAAATAGTTATCTTCTAAAAATCTGATTAGTACCCTACAGTGATTCTCCTTTATCCTTAGAAAGAAGCTCTAACTTCATACCCTTCAGGACCATCTACAATGTTCCCTAGCATATAAATTTACTCCAGATTAAGGGACTCTGCATTTTACTCCTTGGTGTTTCAAGCAGGATGCCTTTCTGCCTTGCGTTAATCTTCACACTTAACATCCTCTCTTTCTCTCACCCTTCATGATTCACTCAAGAGCACACTTTGCCAAGAACATTTCTGAATCCTCCAAACCTGAGTTAAATGTTCGTCTTAGATAAGCCCCCCTTGCAAACCTCCCTTATAGCACTTCTTATCACATTGTATTTGGAATGAGGAGCCTGGCTCCATTTTCTTGGTGTCAGACTGTGGAGAGCTTTTAAGCCTCACTCTTTCCTCTTTTCTTTGTGTCCCACATTTGGACAAATTGATAAGAAAGCCTAGGTTTTCCTTTGGAGCTGGCAGGAGATTCAAACCATGAAAGCCCTGTCCATGGGGGAACTCTCACTCTGGCCTCAACCTCTAACCACAATGAAAACCTGAGTCAGTCTCTTTTCCTCATCCTCTCAAACCATTTCAGATCTGCTTGAGAGGCCTGCTGTGCTCACCTCAGAAACCTCAATTATTTAAGCAGTGAACATTTTCATACTCTCTAGATGTGTGTGTGATGTCATAAGTCTCAACAAACGAACTAAACCTTGAGTAGAGGGTCTATCTGCTATTGAAGGTGACTATAACAATATTACAATCACTGTTTTTTTTTCTTTGGTCCATATTCTCCTTTAAATTATGAATTCTTTGAGGATAACTACTGTGTGTTGTTTATTTGTGGAACCCCAGTACCTAGTACACTTTCGGGCACAACAGTGGATCTTCGTTGATTGTTTGCTTATTGAATAATGTACCTTAAGCTGAGTCCTCATTTTCATTAAATGAAATGTAAGTAAATTAGACTTTTAAGATTTTAAAGGAACTTAGATATCATCAACTACAATCTAAATTAATGAGGCTTATATATTGTAGCATTGCCTGTTATGGCAAAAAAACACAGAGAAAGGTTTTTGTTGTTGTTGTTTATAGTAAGAAATTTCAAAGAGAACTTACTAAGATACAAAGCTATCCTTTGTGGACTAGGCTGAGAGGTAATAAGATCACAACCCCAGGAGGTATTTAAAGAAGCATCACTTGGAGATGTCTATTCTAGCCTCCATAGATTCAATATGGCATGTTAGGATTCCCATTGATTTGGATAGTTTGAAGAACCTGGAAGTAATCATGCATGCAGAGCCAGGTAGCAAATTATACATATATTTATTACACATTTCACAATTACTTCAAAAATGCTTTCAGATGGGATGCTTATATTTCAAAGCAACCAGTATCAAAGTTAAATCTCTACCAGTAGCTGACTTTAATAGCTGCCTGTAATACACTTAGATCATCATATGCATCAATTACAATGATAATAGGTGAAAACTCTGGCGATCTGGCTACACAGTATTGTGAAATAAAGATATCATCTCCCACCCATCAGATTTGCACAAACATACCCCAAACCCTGCAACCAAACCTTCCATAGTCCCCCGGACATACTGTTGTTGTATGTATTATATTGTAATGTAACTTTCTATGTTCTTTTCCATCTCTCTGCAATCTCACGTGCCATGAAGGCAGAGACTGACCCTTGCTCACCGCTGCATCTCTAGCTCCTGGTGCTGGCCTCCAGAGCTGCGTTATGATTTCCTCAACTCTGGACACTATAGTCTTTGTGAGCCCCTTTCTCCATAAAATAATAATAATATATATAATTATTTTTATAACTGGGTTGGAATAAAGATAAATAGATTAATATAAACTAAAATGCCTTGGATCTAAAAGTTAATTTCTTTCTCGTGATTGAAAAAAAATTAGAACACTTTTCTGAGCTCCCAAAAGCATTGTTGACCTTGGTGTCTAATAAATAAATTGGTCCTGCTGGTCATATCAAAGATAGTCACTGTTTGACAAATGGATGATGAATGGAAGGGAAAAGAGAATGTGACCAGCTAGCTAGACGTAAATACTTAAGAGTGCATACACATATCATCAGTCTAATCATCTGCCTACCCACACGCACCCACATCCGTTATCACTTGAGGTCACTAGACCCAAAGAAGTGGGACCCTTGCTGCATTTCTGGGGGATCTGCTTTTTGGAGTGGCACCCTCAATATTTTCTTCCCAGCCCCCTTCTTTTGCCTGGGACAAACGAGGCCACAGTACTATCTTGGCTGTGTGCCCCAAGCACCGATCAGTACCCACGGGGACCCCTGTTTCTGTTCCTCCCCTTTCAGGTGCTCTTCAACACTTTAACTCTCTTAATCCACCTCCCTCAATCATGAGGTTGACGAAATGACCCAGGAGTTCTAGGACTTGTGCCTGTGCAGTGGTCTTGAGGTTTTGTGGCTGGGATGGGGTTCTAAGAGGGTAAGCTGGCAAGCAAATGAATCATTCTCCTTGTCCAGTATAGTCACTGAGTTTCCAGAATAGTACTGCTGACACACTGATTAGAATAGATTCTTATTCATATCAGGTAAAGGACAAATTCAAGTGTCGGGCTAGTCTTCAGGTGTGAGCCCTTCAGGTGGGCCCTCTGTATGTGCTGGCTATAGTATAGTCTTTAGTCTACAGCACCCAAGACGGTGGGATGGTGCTGACATCCTTTACCTGGTACCCCCACCTGCCATGCTGGCACTCAGGATGGTCACCTATCCCCTTCACAGCTCTACACCATGTGGCAGACAGTCCTCCAAGGTAGCCACACCTATCTCTTCCTGGGACAGTCTTTGCTCCCCAGTACCAGTGAACCTTTTTCATCTATATGATGACAACGTGCCTTCTGGGTTGCGCTTAAGTCATGCTGGATGAGGTATACACTTTTCTTGCAGGAATCACTTTTCTCACTCTGCCATGGCCCCTTGTGTATTCTTCCTCCTGGCGACCATGTGTGGAAGGCAGAGCGATTGTCAACATTAAAAGATGTCATGATTTACAAATGCAGTAATTATGGCCTAAAGAATTCAAGTAATAACATGGTTGGAAGATGTATTTGTTCTATGTTTATGCTATAAAGTTCCACAAAATAAATTCTATGTGACCAGAAAATGAATTATTGTTCACATTTTCTGTGTCCTCTGAATAAAACATGCATTTATGGCTATCAACAATGAAGCCCAATAAACACCTTTGAGAGAATCTTTGGAGAAAGTATTTGTGGGCAGGGGAATGGGCAGTGGGATGTATGATACAGGTCATGTGTAATGATGCAACCAGCATCAAATAGATGGAATAAATGGTACTGGGGAATTTCAGGGGCAAAAATGTCAACATTGTTTTAATACAAGTGAGATCCGAAAAGCCATGGCATTGTGTGTAATAACATCATTGCTACCTTAGTCTTGTGGTGAGAATTATTACATTTGACAGTTAAGAACATGAAGAAATGGTACCTGGCTCTGAGCTGAAAAAGATTATATCTAAACACTACAAAGAATCTTCCTTTGCTCTGATTGGACAATAAACAAATACCTAAATACCTCTTCTCTACTTTTTACTCTAAATTTTAATCTAAAGGCAACACACATGAGTTCATGAATTGCAATTTTTTTTTTTAAATAGTCTTTACATTAAGACAAGCCCTACAAAAAATAAATATTCACCTGGGACTCTGCACACGCTAGGGGTGGTCCTGATTGAGGAAAGCAATTGAAAGAATCCTCCCGCCTTTCCATATATTTCTGCAAGTATGCCTATTAAATGTTTACCTTGATTTCATAGAAAGTTTAAGAAAGAGGAATAGGAGCAGGAGGGACCATGTAATTAACACATCAAAGCTGATACTTCCCCAACACACACACACACACACACACACACACACACACACACACACACACACGCTGCCTAGTGAGTCTGTCTTCAGGCCTCAGCAGTTTGTCATTTTCATGGGAATTGCTAGAAGGAGCCCCAAATAATAGCAGCTCTGAAGAACTGTAGTAAAACCAAGCTCTATTTAAAATTTTTGAAAATTGTGTTCTCATATTCTCACAGTAAGAAGAAAATACTTTCTTTTAGAAGTATCACTAGAAGAAATTTAGTCTTCCTCACAGTTGCTATATTTTCAAAGAATCTTTTCAGGGGTGGGTCCTTTTATTATCTTACAATTAGCTGAAGCAAGTAGACACTTAAATGAGAGACAGACAATTTTTGGATGCAGAAGCAATTATCATTTTCATAAGTACTTAAATAAAAACCTGATAAAATACTACCATTTTTGATACTCCTCATCCCATTATTTCATTCACAGTAAAAAGAGTACTATGTCAGCCAAGACAATCAGGAACATAGTTGTTTAAAAATGAGATTCTCTCCTGATGAGAAGAGTCAGAACAAATAAAGGAAACATATGTTAATGTTTATGAAATTTTATTTGATGATTTTGTGGTAAGACAAACAATATGATAAGAAATAGTAAGGGGGAACTGAGCTCTTGTTAACTAGCAAATTCCAGATGCACTCTGCAAATGTCTTCAGAACAGTAAAGATCTGCTATAATGTCTTATAAGAATTTAGTTAGATGGCAGGGTGCATGCTTCCTTATATTTCTGATCCAAAAACCTGATTGATTATTTCAAATATAATTACAAAAATTATATATTTTTGTAATCCTTGATATTTCCCCAGATTAAACTACTCTGAAATTATTGAGAAAAGGGAGCTAAGTCATTTTTTCCATCATTTGTGAATAAGTAGGATTAATAAAACATCAGCAAAGAATAATACTTGAACTGCAAACAGTATACTGAAATTTAAACAAAAAAAGAAGAGACTTAAAGCAATTAGAAGCTGGAATTGTTTCTAATACTGAGTTTAAATAGAGAATCAAGGATCTATATAGAGGAAGGTGGTTATTAATTTGTTGCTGTAAGAATGAAGAGAAGGTTATATAAGAACCAAGATGTGAAATGATGATATAAGGATGTGGGTATGAAGTAGACTGTATTTTTATGAGGAAGTGAGGGTGTGAAAAGCAGTAAGATCTTTAAAGCTAATGTCTATTAGAAATATGTAAGGGTAGAAAATAATTTAGAGATTATCCAGTCAGAAGGTCTGTGGTAGGCAGAACAATGCCTACTTTCTTTTCTTCAAAAATGTCCTTATCCTCTATGTGTAGTGACAGATAGGTACTAGCGTAATCGAAGGAATCACTTCATAACTTATACAAAAGTCTAACCTTTGTACTGTATGCCTGAAACTAATATAAAATTTAAAAAAATAATTAATTTAAAAAAATGTCCATATCCTAATGTTCTGAACTTATAAGCATGTGACCTCACATAGCGAAAGGGACTTTGTGGCTGTGATTAAGACTCTTGAGCTGGGAAGATTATCCTAGATTATCCAGTGGGTCCAATGTAATCACAAGGGTCCTTTTAAGAGGGAAGCAAGAGAGGTAGTAGGAGAGAAATCTGAAGATGCTAAGCTGCTGGCTTTAAAGAAGGGGAAAGGGGCCATGAGCCAAGGAATATAGAAAGCTAGAAAAGGCAGGAAAGCAGATTTGCCTTTAGAGCCTCCAGAAGAAACACAGTCCTAGTCATACCTTGATTTTAGCCCAGTATGATGTATCAGACTTCTGATGCTGAGAACAATAAGATAATAAATTTGTGCTGTTTTAAGTCACTAAATTTGTGATAGTCTGTTACAGCAGCTATGGGAAGGTAATAAATTGTCATTCTTACAGATAGTCTAAAGAGTAAAATAACTTACCCAAGATAACTGGTAAGTGACAGAATAGAGACTACAACCCAGAGATTAGAAGGGCCAATCCATTACATGCCACTTTCTTCCAGATTTTTTCTAATGGAGAAATAGACATATGGTTTGTTTAGATAACAAAACTGGAAAAGTTGTCGTAGAGAGCAGATTCTGGTCTTGAGACACAATTGGGCTTTCTAGTCTTTCTCCACTAAATTAGTCACAGACAGAGCAGCTGAATAACTATAAGTTCATCCTCCCTATCCATCCTCTTTGCAGGACAGAGCTTCCCCAGGGAGGCTCCAAGGGGAGGAGAATGCCAGCAGTCTACAATCAAGAGCTCCCAAGAAAGTTGAATGGGTTATAGGCCGCTCCTGAGCAATGACCCCAACCACTCTAAAGCCACCTGCACGGGAACCGTGGGTCATCTCAACCATAGAGAAGACATGAGACAGAAATGGCTTCTTCCTCAGTCCCCCACTGAGAGGGCAGATGTGTTGGAGCCTTCTTTTTTAGGCACAAGATCTTAAGGAGGAGAGTAATGGCACCTACAAATCTAATTCCACTCTAGTCCGGTCTTTCGGTCTGCCGCCTGCCTCTCTCATAACTCTGCCAGACATAAGAGAAACTCTATGAAGTAAAGGAATCTCACGACGAAGTTATATTTGTCTTCTTTTTACTTGTTTTTACAGAAGGGATATTCATAATAACAAAAGTATAAGCTCATGTTTTAAAATTATTTGGGGAGAATTGAAGATTACATAAAGTAAGTATGTAAACACAGGAATGGCCCCTACTAAAATATGAATTATTTTTTACTCTACAAAAAGTTCTTGGCTCCCACTAAACTATTAGTTGCTCTTTCCCCAAGGCAGTAACTTTATATCGCCAGCACTCAGCACAATATCTGGCAAAGAGAAGGCTCACTATTGTTTGTTGTAGAGGATAATTATTTAATTCCTACTAAAACACTACAAGGTAAATATTAGTATAATCACTCACATTTTACAAATTGAAAAACTGAGGAACAAATAGGTTTGAGAACATGCTGAATACAACACAGCTGAGATTTGAACCCAGGCATCTATGCACTAAAACCTTAGCTATTGGCTGTTGTGTGCTAGTACTTTGCATTTTAGGCAGCTAGGATATCAAGCTTCTGAATGGCCAAAGGACTGAGTAACTATTCACAGCTAGGAAGTAAGCCACAAAGGGAGCCAAGAAATTCTCTATTCACTCTGCCTCATTTCTTTTCAAAGAAAAACTGTTATAACACAACAGTTTCATATGTGAAAAATAAAGTCCCCACTATCATGTGGTTTAACACTGCATTCCTTTTTTTAAACATGCAGTTTAAAACACATGCAGTTTTAAATGTCAGTCGTTTGTTGTTGTTTTTCTAATACTTTTGGCCTGTAAGGTTTTAAAGGATTTCCCCATGCAGGCAAATTCTAGGTATATGCAAACTCCTGAGTCATGTGAGAGAGCAACTAGAAATTTATGTTGAATTAGCAAGATCAGTTATCTGATGGATGAGCAGTGTGCCAAATCTTAATCAGGCTGTGCTACATGAATAGGTTTCTTTCCTCTGTCACACTTATTTAGATTATTTTCCTAATTTTTCACTATTTTATTTCTTACTATAGAAAATATTGCCCTTCTTCTGGGCTAAAGGAAGGTTATTTTACCGTGAAACTCACAGCTTTATTCCACTGAGGGACCAACGTCACATCAGGGTGATGCCATCTACTTGTGCGGGTGGGCACTATCAAGAACAGGCCTGTGAAAGTCACCATGTCACTTGCGATGATGATGCCACTGAAGACATTATTTTTCCCCATCAAATTATCCCATTTTGAAAGCCCGGATACAATTATTTCTGGTTCTGGAAGTAAGGACGTTTCTGCTTTTCTTAAACCATTAGTTTACTTATCTCTTATGCACTGTCAGGAAAATTCTGTTTGCTTTTTCAAAGGGAAGTTAAATCTTAAGTCAGAATGAGGCTGGGAAGTTGAAACTTAGTCAGTGGGCAGGAAAGGGAATTTTGGGACTTGTCCTTTTTATCTCTGAAATAAACTTAGCTCTGTCACATAGAATGCTGTACCTCAGAAAAGTAATATGCCATTACATAACATCAAATCTCAAAAATAACCTAGCCAAATTGCACAGAGTAAGAAAACTAAAAGAAGTCTCACAGATTTATTTTGTAAATATTCTTCAAAAAACAAAAAAAGGACAATGGATTTAAGGGATTGGAATGTTCTAGTCTGTCTTAACGTCCATTTTATAAAGGGATTTAAGGGATAAGAATGTTCTAGTCTGTCATAATGTCCATTTTATAAAGGCAGCACTCAGTAGCCACAGACTCACAGCAAGCTGAACAGAGTGAATAGACATCGAGATTATTTAAATTTGCCTCGAAGTATCCATGCTAACATATAAAATTTTCATAGAGTGGTGTTCTGGTATAGCAGGAGCATGGGTTCCGCTGCCATGAGGTGCCTCTGTTATGCATTCAGGCCCCAGAGTTCTGCACTGGACTCTATATCTGACTTGCAGTAATTTATACATGCGTATGAAGAGATATGTACAGGATATTTATCACATTATTGACTACAAAAAGAAAAAAAAAAACTGAAAACAACCCAAATGCCCATGACCATGAAACTATATAAGTCTATTGTGGTTTATACAACCAATGAATTACTATATAGAAGTGAAAATGAATCATTTACAGCTACACACATTAATGTGAATGAATTTCAGGATCGTAAAGATGAGTGAAAAAAAAAACTGTCATCAAAGAATATATGCTATGGTATACTATTTGCATAAAGCCAAAAATGACCAAAAAAAATTAAGTTTGGGTATAAATATAACTGTCATGCAATGGTAACCAAGAAGCACAAAAAATAAAATAGTACTTGTTTAAGAGCAATATACAAAGAGATGCTAGAGGCATACAGCTTTGAACTGCATTGGTAATAAATTATTTCTTATACTGAGTTCTCATGTTATCGTTTATGTTCTCCACATATGTGTGTACATTATATGACAAATATTTCAGAATTTTAAAAGTTGGTGGGACCAACTAGTTTGCTTTGGCAGAAACTAACTAGTTGTTCACCACCATTTTTCTTCTGTCTTTCTGAGCAACGGCTTTCTTCCATTTTCCAGCCTCCCTTGCAGTTAATTCAAGCTAGTTTTCCCAGTGATAAATTCTGGACCAAGGACTATGGACAGAACAGTATACATGACATCCATGCTGGCCCCCAGAAGTCTACCATGTGTCCACCACATTGTTTTCTTCATGCATCTGCTAATCGGATGTAGAGTCCAGTGCAGAACTCTGGGGCCTGAATGCATAACACAGGTACCTCATGGCAGCGGAACTCCTGCTCCTATCCTACACCCAACTGTGTTGTGAGCCACTGAGATTTTGGGGTTGCAACAGCTAGCTTACCCTGGCCAATATACTTGCTATAAAATGAAGACTGTTCAGCCTGAAATTAAGAAGTTTAGTTAACTCAGAACACAAACTTAAGTCCTTTTCCTGAAAAATTAAACCAATCTCTTTTTGGTGATGAAGAACACTAGATTCAAACCCATCTAAGAAGCCAGAATTTTACACTGCTGGAAAATAAACAAACAAGATTTGAAATCAAGTCAATCTTACTTCACCAAACAAATAAGAGCATTCATATGTTTTAATTTAAGCTAATTTCTCATTTCTGGTTTCAGTTTATCTGTGAGGAAAGGACAGAGCCATCATGGAGGTGTTTGTAATCGAGAGACCAAGTGTTCAATGAGCAACGCGTAGTTGAGTACGGCCAACGCAGCACAGAAAAACTCCAATGAAAAGGTAAGCAGCTACCTCTTGCGCCCACACAACCGTGGCTGCAGAAAGTACATTTGAAAGAGAGTAATACCAATAGCTACATTTTATGAGTATTCGCTTTATGCCGAGCATTGTTAACATTGGCTTACAAAGATATTTAATCTTCATAATGCAATAGTGCTATCATCACTATTTGACAGAAGAAATTGAGCCCCAGAGAGTGAAGTACAAGGTTTAAGGCTCCCTTGACATCCCATCTTATACCATGTCAAGAAACAAGAATGTGACTTTTTCAGAATATGGGATAGTTATTTCCACTTAAAAATATTTATTCACAGAAGCCCTAGTTCTTCTTGGATTTTCTCTTTAAAATTCAGCGGGCCCAGCAGTAAATTGCAAACACCGCTAACTGAAAGTAGTAGCAATAATTGAAGTCTATCCCTGCCCTCTTGAAGCCCAGAAATGGGAGGTAGAGAGAGAAGATTCAGCAGAAGAAAGGCTTAGATCAGTTTCTCATCCTCCACTATCCCTCCTACTACTGCTTTTGAAAGCCATCAACCTTATTTGGAACATGTTTTAGAATCCTCCATTTGAAAACAAGAAAAGCTATTAATGCTTGTGTCCTGAGCTCCTATTGAGTATGTAATGTTCCATTAGACATGAAATAAGGCTGGCATTACTTGTGAAACAGGGTCCTCAAGTCCAAGTTCCTGTGATGTAGAATAAAACATAAACATGTCAACTACTCTATTGGATCAAAGAAAAAAAGTCAATATCTTGTTTTCCTGAACCACGGAACTACTAATTGCCTTTAACTGGGCAATATATTTCAGCAAAGTAAAATGAGCTAATTGTCTTCTTTCCTTTTTCAAAAGCCTATCATAATGCAAGAAATGGAAAGAGCCTCTCCTTTTATTAAAATTGCTTTAGGAAGAGTATAAAATGCATGTCTTGGACAAAAAATAAACAAAGAAGTGAAGAAAGGAAACAATGAGCAACAGAGACAAAAAAGTGTGGGAAAAAAAGTGGGAAAAGATCTAGCAACTCTGAAAATGACAGGAGTTAAAAATCATCAGAAAATGCGTCCTTGGAGCTCTGGCACTTTTGCCTTCCCCAGCAATAAAGGTAACATTGGACAAGTGATTGTTCTTTTCCAGGCACTGATATAAATATTTTACATGCACTAAATTAGATGAGTTCTAGTAACATCTCTAGGTTATAGATGAGGAAACAGAAACAGAGAGTTTAGGTAGCGTCTGCAAAGTCACACAGTTTCTAAGAGACACAATCAATATTTTAAAATGCATGAGAAAAGAGAATCTACTGAATGGGAGAGGATATTTGCAAATGATATATCCAACAAGGGGCTAACATGCAAAATACATAAAGAACTCATACAACTCAAAAAAAAAAAGACAATCTGATTTAAAAATGAGCAGAGCACCTGAGTAGACATTTCTCCAAAGATGTACAGATGGCCAACAGACACGTGAAAAGATGCTCAACATCACTAATATCAGGGAAATGCAAATCAAAACCACAAGGACATATCACCTCTTGTAAAAATGGCTATTATCAAAAAGACAACAAAGAACAAGTGTTGGCAAGAACGTGAAGAAAGGGAACCCTCATGCATTGGTGATATAGTAAACTGGTTCAGCCACTATGGAAAACAGTATGGAAGTTCCTCAAAAAATTAGGAACAGAACTATCATAGAATCCAGCAATTCCACTTCTGAGTATTTATGAAGAAAATGAAAACACTAATTTGAAACTATATATGCATCCTTGTGTTCATTGCAGCATTGTTTACAACAACCAAGATATGGAAGCAACCTAGCTGTTTATCCATAGGTGAATGGATAAAAATGTGGCATGTATAATGAAATATTATTCGCCATAAAAAATGAAATCTTGCCATTTGCAATAGCATAGATGGACTTAGAAGGTATTATGCTAAGGGAAATAAATCAGACAGAGCAAGACAAATACTGTACGATTTCATTTATATGTGGAGTGTAAGGAACAAAACAAAGGAACACAGAAAACAAAACAGAAACAGACTCATAGATATAAAGAACAAACTAATGATTGTGGGGCGGGTTAAGGGAGTGGGTATAAAAGGTGAAGAGGACTAAAACATGCAAACTCCCAGTTATAAAATAAGTTATGGGGATGTAATGTACAGCACAGAGAATATAATCATGAATATCATAACTTTTTACAGAGATTAATGGTAACTAGACTTACAGTAGTGATCACTTTGGTATATAAATGTTAGGTCACTGTCATACACCTGAAACTAATATGATATTGTAAGTCAACTACAATTAAAAAATAAAATTTAAAAAATGTGTGTGAGTTCAAACACTGAACCATCTCTAAGCAGCCATCCTCTGGTTTGCTTTGGCTCCTCTTTTGCCTAAGTCTTCACATCTTCTAATGACCGTAATTAATGCTGATGGCAAGGAATTCAGGTAAACTTTTACTGGTAGTTCTGTGGTTGCTGACCTTGAACATGCTCTCTGGGGAGAATCCTCCTGAGTAGGTATGGAGAGAGCTATAGCAACACTGAAGTGAGCTGGAAAGGCTGCCGGAAATCCTACCAGATGGCATGATATTGTTCAAACAGCGTTGACAGATCTCTTGTGATCATATGCAGAGACAGCATATGAGTGAGAGAGAAATTGAGGATGCTTGTGTGAGTGTGAGAGATGAGAGCAGGAACAGGGATGAGAAAGGGAGAAGGCAGTAATGATGATTTTACAGTAGCTTCTAGTAGATTACGAGCCATATTGTAAATAGGTATATTATTATATGAATTGTATATGATTCTTACAGAATAATAACATTACAAGAGATCAAAGATAATAGCCACTCCAATTGCTGAAGTTAAGATACAGTCAGTTAGGCAAGTTTTTTAAGTTATCCAGCTGGTTAACGTCAGGGCTAAGAGGAGAAATCAGGTTTCCTAACTCAGAGTTTATTGCTCTTTCCATAACCCTGTGCTACAATGTCTAATAAACAATGTCAAGTTTTAATTATCAGCATCTAAATTTAATATGAGCAATAGGCAGCAAAGGCTTCTACAGCTTCTAGATTACTTTTGCTCCATCTGTGTGAAGTTGCTAATTACCTGCTGTCAGTGAAAGCAACCCTTTTAGGCAGCTGAACAAATGGATTGGAAATTGGGGTTTGAAGTCACGTAAAAAACACAGGTGTTGCTTTGTTCAATTAAAGCCTAACAAGAAACTTAGTGGGATGAAAGGGTGGGAGGTGGGAAAAGGAAAAGGAAAAAATGACGTCATCCTCAGCTGGAATTGTCAGAGAAAGGATAAAAGCTAGAAAACGGCTTCCTAAGCACTTCTTAAAAGGGAATTTGGAAAGCTGAGGATTCACAGGACTAAATCCTGTCCACAAAAACAATTTTCATTTTAGAAAAACAATTTCTGAAAAGGTTTTCTATCTTCTTGTTCTTTGAAAACATGTGAACCGGAAGTTGTGGTGGTTAAAATTAAAGATTATCTGTTGATTGAAGCAGGCAACAAATCATAAAATGAGATTTTTGTTTGTTTGTTTTTTATTTTTGGAGGGCAGCAGGGGGATCAATTCTATTTAATATTTAGAGTTTAATGTTTGTGCACTGTATAAGAATGTATTACAGTAGGCATTTCACCTGTGCTACTGTAGACAGGACTAAAAACATCTTTTTGGTTTGTTTTTAATAATGATAATATACTTTTCAGAAATCTTATAAATAGGCAATGCTCCAAAATTAAAATATATTGTGGACTACTGACTCTTCACTTGAACACTTAATTCTCTTATTCCAGTTTGGAATTCCATTTAATACAGGAAAACAGCAGCCTTACTTATTTTGCATACTCCAAGGCAAGAAATTCTCATGCTCTGAAGAATGTATTGAAAAGCTATGGAGAGAAGCATTACTTGAAACTTTAGGAAGCTCTTTGTCCCTTTTCCCATCTCCATCATCTTTAAATCCAGGTACATTTGTAGTAGGAATTTGTTCTCTGAAACCCTGCAGCAATATTTCTTTTCATTTCCATGACAACAGCTCCCTATCAACTTCTGAAGGAACTTGCCTGTATTGTAAACAAACCTCTCTTGGCAATTGGCCTGTTTTCTTTCTGTATCTCATCTTCCATCTGCTCAAAGGCTTTGCTTCAAAAAGAAGTAGGTTGCAGGTGTGTACTTTTTCTTTCCTAACCCTCCCCTTTTGTTTCTGAAAGAGGTCGATGTTGGAGATTAAAATTCTCTCAACTAGTGACTTTAACAACCTCACAGAGAAAGGCTGAGTACCTGTGTGTACCTGTGAACTAATATTTGGAGCATATCAACATGTAACATGCTTGGTTCCATTTTAACACAAGTCCCACGGAAATAGGAAGCTTACTCATTCATTTTAGAAGTAAATTCTAATTGCAGGGGGAAAAAAAAAACTGTGTTGTGCCAGCCAAAAATGAATCAGAAAGGTTTTTTTCCCAAGATCTTTTATTGAAGACTAAAGTGCTTATTATAGATATTGTTTCATTACAGAAATAGAACCTTATCGGTAATCAAGATGGGAAAGAAATAATTATTTTCTTTTGAAAAAGAGAAAATGTCTTATATGTTTAATCTGAGGTTTCATGACCTCAAAAGAGTATAAAATTTTAATCCTTGGGGCTTGAAATATAGGTCAGTTATTTGTCCAATATAATAAATTTGATGTTTTTATAAGTTCATTTATTGACACTTTTAAGTTTTTTTTATTCAATGTCTCAGCTATTAGATCAAGTAGCTACTAGAGTAAACACAATTGTCTGGCCATATGCCAGATATCAAGAGAAAAAGAAATCTAGCAAAAGGAAAAAGATACATTTTCTTCACTAAAACACCAAATTTGAAGAGAGATAACTGGAAAGAGAGTATCTCAGCTAGCAGTTGAGAGAGGTTTGGGCATATAAATCACAATCTCGGATCTCCATTGAAAATGTTGTTTTATTTGTTCATTTGTTTGTTTTTAATTTTCCTTAGGATCCTGAGCATGGACCACCTCACTGATTCTATGAGAAGAAAGATATTTTGATATTTTTTGATATTTCCAGAACACCCAGATTTGGGAAGTCCGGAGGGCCTTCTCATAGATAAAAGCATTTTCATGACCTTATCTCATTTTGTCATATGGTCTGATTCACACATGTATTAATTTAATCATTCAAAAATATTTACTGAGTGCTTACAAGGGCCCAGGCACTATGCTGACTATTGGAAACGGACATGATCTCTGTACTCATGCAATTTCCTGGGAACTGGTAGATACAGACTTTAATCAAATAATCACACAAACATATGTAAAATTACAGTGTGAGAACTTTTAACAGAGGAATTCGACATCTAGCATTTGGAAACAATTTTCAAGGAAGATCTTGCAGAGGAGGTGAGTCTCAAGCTAAAATTTGAAACAGTAATTAAGCAGACAGTCTTATATAATGTATTTCTTGTCTGTTCCTGTTTACTGAGATTTTAGTTTCACAAGAGCAGACTACGCTGTCCTGTTTGCCACATTATTCTTAGTGCCTAAAACTGTGCCTGGCACAAAATTCAATTCTCAATAAACATTTATTAAATGAATGAACTAAAATGAGTTGGACCAAATAAGAAGAAAGAGAAGAGCAATTCAGACAGGCTTTTGCAAAGATCTTTAGCTGGAGGAATCACAGAATATGAAAAAGGCCATAAAACTCAAAAAACTGACTATAGGTTTAGGGGTCTGGGGTGTAGGTATTTAAAATCCTTCAGTGATGAGGCAGTGGGATCTGTTGACTTCTTCTTTCCCCTTTTTTCTCATTTATTTTTTTAATGAACAGCCAAGATTCCAGGGTGTATCTGGACTGTAATGCTTTCAAAGAAATGACCAACATGTATAGCCACCTCCCCTTCCACGGCAGACTTAGGACATCACCTAGGAAATCTGTGACTGGTTATCATTCTCATATCACAATAAAAGCTGGTTTAGTATACCCACAGGGCAGTGCAGGAGATAATGTATACAGATACTATCTCTCCTTCTCCTTCTCCTCCTCCTCCTCCCCTCCTTCTTTCTCTCAGTTTCCCTCTCCCGCTAACTATGCAGAGCACGCTTTACTCTGAAATTTTTATGGTGCACATGTGTAAAATATAAGAAAAGGGCTCAGGGCAGAATACACATTGGCCTTGGGTAGAGCCAGTCAACATTCCATGAGTATTGCCTGCATATCTGGGGCTCTCCTGGACCATTTTGGGGAAGGACTCCATCCTGAGCAGGCATCCACTTAATTGGAGAAGCTGAAACAATACCCTCGAAAGGAGTTACCAACAACAAGATTTCAACTCATGGAATGAATTCTGGGTGGCGTCGTATATCAGTGCCCAGTACGTGAGTTAGATCGAGGCTGCGTCCTGAAGAACACAAACGTTTTAGTTTGATTTTAAAAGAGAAGTATCTCGATCATCAGAGAGAAAAAGAGAGGTAGAATAGGAAAATATTTTTCTTTGCATAATGTAAATATTTTCAAAACCTAGGACTATTTGGGAATAATCACCTCTGAAGCAGAATCCTGAAATATCATCATAGCTCAGTGGAAATTACAGCAAACAAGTACATGTACAGCCAAAAGAATAATTTTCCTTATTTCTTTTCAAGGTCAAATAAGAGTCCTTTTCCTCTTTCACCAAAGAAATATACTTATATTCAAAGGACAAGCAATGGGTTCAATAAGAAAAGAGCACATTATGAACCACATAGCAGCAAATTTCTTCAAAACTGAAAATTTCTCAACCTAAACTACAAATTGTTAATTCTGATATTAACTTTTATGTCATCTTTCCTCTGGTGTAAGAAAAAATGCAGTATTGTGGTAAACCATGAATTGTTTCTTTTAGCGCACGTACCATAAAATTTTAAAATGTATTCCATAACACTAAAAATGTAGATAATGTTCCATTTGTTAGGCATTTCCTACCTGAAGGCACAAAAATAAATTCATACTGGCTGAAGTTTGTGCTGTGAGTGTTTTCGCCTCGCTTCGGATCAACACCTGCTAGTCTGGTCTTGTGTCTCTTTCACTCTCTTAGATAGTATTTCACTGCTTAGGGGCCTTTGAAAGGCAACAGATAACAAACACTCTTTGGTCCCTTGTATTTCAATAGAAAAACCTGAAACTTCTTATCATGACAGCTCAGGCAGACCATGATATTGGGGAGGGACTGGGTTCTAGTTCCATGTATAATTTGATTTTTTAAAACAAAGAATGGGTTCAATTGAACACAAATTTATGCCAAAAATAACTTGTTACAGCTGCAACAATGATCTTCCTAGGTTCTCCCATTTTCCTCATTTCAAAACACCTGCACATGCACGACACGAACAGAAGAGGACTGGCCAGACATCAAGGCATCAGGGCCCTGTTTCAGAGGGAGGCTACAGTGAAGCTATATTTAAGTTACAGAGCTCCTGATGAAGAGGCTTTTAAACGGCCCCTGAACGAACTGACTAGTCCAATAATCAACTTAGACAGACACTGAGGAAAACCCACCTGTGGCCAGAGAGGACATGACATGAGCTTGCTGTGTACACTCAGATTATGTTAGACATCATAAAGCCATTTTAGGAGAAAACCACTAGTCCAGCTAAAATGTTATTGAACGTGTGTGTGTGTGTGTGTGTGTGTGTGTGTATTTAAATGATCCCTAAGAATATAATATATACTTAGTATGATTTACAAGAAAATAGTGCTTAGAAAAAACTGTTTGCATTGGGAACTGTGACTTGCAGTGCACATAGCATTCATTCACAATATGTCCTAGCCCAGGGCCTTGTACATTCAAGATGCTCATTCTTGGTTGAATGAATGAATGAATGAATGAATGAATATTGTTGCCCATCCTATTTAAGCTGAGAAACTCAACAGCACAATTCTGAGATTGGACAGTATACATGAAGTGACAGATGCTAACCTGCAGTTTTCTCCTTTCTGAGTACACATGTAATCTGTCATGGTCAATTATAGTTCTGGCACAGCCGACCAATGTCTGTCTGACTGGCCAGTTGCAAGTCAATTAACTTGTCTTTAATTCTATTTCTATTTTTGTAACTTGGAAATGAAAGTACAAACTGACTGCCTTCCTTAGAACCAATGTAAAGCTAAAGGAGATACCGCCAGACAGCACAGTAAAAGCCTATAAAATCGGATCATCCAGGTAAATCCATAGAGACACAAAGGAAATTGGTGGTCGTGCTGGGCAGGAGGTGGGGGCGGGAGGATTGAGGGGTGACAGCTTGATGGGCACAGATCAAAATGTTTTGTGACTACATAGAAGTAACAGTGGCCTCACACTGTGAATGTACTAAATGCCACTGAATTGTACAGTTTAAAATGGATAAAATTTCTACTAAGTAAAAAAAATTGTATCATAACATTCATAGTTCTAAAGCATGTTTTTGCTAAATCTGCAAAAAGAGTGATATGGCGAATGTCGTCTATGTATGTGTCTCAAAAGGACAATTGTTCCATGCCTTTTAAATAAATGTCTAATGAGTGTACAAAGATAGAGTGGATATTAATAATGAATGTGGTGATAGCCTGATAAAGTTACAATGATTTCAGTCTGCACCTGAAATCAAGGCAAATTTTGTGACTTGGTTAGAAAGAATATTTCCTGGCAAGCAAGAAATTATTTATCTCCCCAATCATTAAAAATGGAAGTCACTACTATCTTTTGTGTGAAAAATATTAATGAGCAAAATTAACTATGAATTATGGTCCATTTACACATATTCTCTGAAAGCAAGATTTTGTTAAAGAAAGCTCTGATGTCACAAGTACATTAGAATTTCACAAATCTTGCTCTCAGTAAGTCAACGTGTATTTAGTGAGCTCTACTATACATAGTATGTGACAAGCACTAGTATCAGACTCCAAAGTTAATGACAAAAGAAAATGAGAAAACAGGTTTCATCTCCATTATTTTATTGTTTACAGAGTTGAGTTTTATCAAACAGATAGTATCAAATGGTAATACTTTTAAATTAAGCAAACAAATGCAACATAATCTTTCAGCTCTATAGCTCTTGGCAAAATACTTTGGCGTGTAGTAAAACCCTTACAGTCAACCTGAGAGGCAAGCAGAGTATGATTATTTATTGCCATACTGCAGGATTAGAAAGTTGCAAGGACACACAGTAAGTAGCAGTACAGCCAGAACTTGAATCCAGGTCTCACACCTAGGCTGGTGCTTCATAACACGTAAACACAGGGTCGGAATTGTCTGAGTTCTAACTGTGGTTCTGCCATTCGCTCGCTAGCAGGCACTGAGCGAGTCCCTCAGCCTCTTACATTTCAATGTCCTCCTCTCTTAGATGAGCTGGTTAAGGAATACTTTCTCAAAGGTGCTCTTTTTGGAGCCTGCCTCTCTATTAGCAAATGCAAGAATTGCACATGCATTAGCTAACTATCCTTTCTTGTCATTTTTTAACCCAGGTACACCATTCTCCTTAACATAGCTCAGTTTCCACATGCAGTAACACATTTTTTTAAATGCTCACGATGGAAAGTTTATGTTTGCAAAGCCACTTCAATTAAAATAGCCTGACAAAGAATTTCCTCAAACTCTTCAGCCTACAACATATGATCTTCTCAAGGTCACACCAGTCCTATCCACAGGTAGCATTCCTCCTTGCCTGCTATATTCCCTGCTGTATAAAGCACTTCAGTCTGTGCAAAGTGCTTTTCCATATCTTGTCTCACTTGACACTAGTACCAGGCAAAGGCTCAGCCTAAATCAAGCTATCTCTCCCTAAACTAACACAGCACTACACCCAGTTCTATTGTTAGCCTACAAGGATGAGACAGAGATAAGATAGGGTGGGAAACTGACCCAGTAACAGCCAATCAGAAGAGCTTTTGTCTGTGGATCTGACCAGGAGTGATTCATCAGCTACCAATCCCAGAGGCTTTCAATGGGAGAACAAAAAGTCCACTATTGCCCCAAAGGCTGTGCTTGGGTTTATTCCCTTGTGTTAACTGTTAGGTTAACTGTCAAGATCAACTTCAGAATTCCCACAAAGCTCAAGAGAGGAGAGTCCAAAAAAGAAAAGCTACGTGTATTGCTTCTATGTTTCTACAGTTTCAGAAAGAGTAGAGACAAGCTGTTGCATAATCCAGGATAACCCGTCCCTAAAAGAATACCCCAATAAGCTCCTTTGTCTTAAATGTCGACAGAATTGTTGTACAAAATAAATTATTATGAGAATGGCTTCAGCATTCCAATCACAGGTGGAGTAGACTTGTGTATCATTTTTTTAGGCCCTTCTGGTTCTTACTATATATACATGAGTGTACAGAGACATTTTTTAACTTGTCTACTCCAAAGTACCTTTAAAATATAAATTTAAGCAAGCTCTTCCTTGCCCTTATATAAATTTAAAATTTTTTATTGCTATGGAATATGGTGTTATTACACTCTCAAGTTTTAGAATACAGAAAAACTCCAGCCACAGTTTGTACCAGAAAACACAAAGTGTGCAGAAAACCATGGCTAAGTGACATGGATAGGTAAGTGTTCCAGATAGTGGTAGATGGTGGAGAGATGAACATTTCCACCCAAAGAAATTCTCTAACCGCCCTCGTCTACAATGGACTTCTGGAGTTAGAAGGGAGTACTATTAAACAAGGGAAGCAGGGAGAAATAGGCAAAAGCAAACCCACAACAACAACAACAGTTCTTTTACAATATACTAACACTATATTTGGAGTCTGACTGCTTTCTCTAGATGTTAACCTTTTAATTATTTAATTACTTTATTTTATCATTAGGTGCGAAATGGTATAGTCAAATGATCTCTGGAAAGGTGATCAGGGGATACCAGTTCTAATTGCAACCCCAAGCTCTGACAGGATTATTAGGTGTTGTGGGCCCCAGGCCAGCCTGGTCCCAGGTCTGGCTGCGATGCAGGCTCATGGCTAGAGTTAGGACCCCGGATCTAGTATGTTAACATTAAATGCAGTAGTGCGCCTGAGCCTAGCTTATGTAAGAATGATTCAGCTTGTTGTATCACTCGTGTATGGCAGAATGCCACTGTTGTTCTCTGGCATATATAAAGCCCATGCAGTACCCCAATGAGGAAGCACAGTCCCTGAAATAAAGTTTTGCCTGCTGCTTCGTTCTCATGTCAGCTCCTTGTGCATTCTTTCAACTGGGCGTCCACCAGCGAAACCCCCCCTTCTCAATCAGCTCGGTGCTGACAGATGTCCTAGCCCAGTTATGTGACATTTGTTTTATCATTAGTTGTTCAGTGATTGGTTATCACATGTACAATATTTTCCAAAGGCTGCACTGGGTGCTAGCTCTGAAAGCCTGCCATGATCAAGACTCTTTTTGAAAAAACGGTACAAGCATTCCCTACATATAGATTTCAGTGATTTATATTCCATGATCTTGCTACTATGACCTTATCAGGAACTGGCAACTGACCCAAACACTGCCACCTATTACCCTTCCAGCAGCTTATGAAATAGCTTATAAGAAATGCCCAAAATGCTTCTCTATACTGGATAATAACCAATGCAACCATTATAAAAATCTCTTGGGGGCAGAGTGGGGGTGTTAAATGCCAAATATACAGAGAGGAGAGTAGGCCATAGACTAAGAGCAGGCAAGAAGGAGATACAATCACATACTCAGGCCTGAGGCTATAGAAGCCATGCCTACATATACAATATGAGTAGAGTGAAGAGGTTGGAGAATTGGTAGCAAAAGAAGTAGGGATCTTTTCTAAGAGGAAAAGATTCATCAATTTAACCAATAAATGTTTATTGTATACTTTATATGTGTGAAGATATAAATGAGAGTAAAACAAAATCCCTGTTCTAATGAAGTCTACTGTAAAAGCCAGACATTAATCAAATAATCACATGAATGTGGTAAGTGCTTGGAAGGTAAAATCACAGGGATTTTACAGGATGAAACAAGGAGGGGCGGCTGATTTGGTGTAGAGGAGGGATGCTCAGTGAAGACTGCCTGAGGTGGTGACATTGGAAGGAAGATCTAAAAAACTGAATAGCGATTAAGCGGAGGAAAGTAATTTGTGAAAAACTATATCATGTAGACGTTGGAAGAGTAAGGAGCAGAGGAGATTAAAATTAATCTAGAAAGCTAGAGAGAGGCCAGTTCATATCAGGTCTTGTAGGCCATTTTAGTGATTTGGGTCTTAATCCCAAGAGCAGCAGGAAGCCATCAAAGGATTCCAACAGAGAGAGACAAGCAGAGATGTATATTTAAAGTGACAACTGTGACTGTCATGTGGAATTAATGGACAAGGCTTAGAGTGGAAGGACCAGTTCAGAAGCTTCTGCGGGTATCCAGCGGAGAGATGGTGACAGCCTAGACCAGGGTACTGGTCCTGAACATGTAGGCTTCAGGATGGAAGAAACATCTAATTCATCTCTGCATCCATACATAATGTGTGGCACAATCCTGGCACCTAGAAAATACTCAGGAAATGGTTGTTAAATGAATGGAGATTGAGTCTACGAAGTCAGTGGTCAGTAATAATTTAATAAGTTTTCTCTTCCACAATGAATCTACCCTAAATGAGAGATATTTAATGCAATTTCAGGCACTGTGTTTTTCTCACTCAGAGAAGATATTTGAGGATAAGGGAAACTTTTCGCCCCTAAATGACCCCACCAAAGGTACTTCTGTTCAAAAGGCAGATAGAATAGTGGTTAAGATCATAGGTTCTGGTATCCAAGTGCCCAAATCCATCTCCCAATTCACTAATTTCTCATTGTATTAAAATAGACATACTATTTAAACTCTCTCTGTCTTCATTACTTTATTTGTATAATGGAAGTATTAATAGTATTAAAGCCTACCTCCAAGGATTATCAGGACTATTTAATATGTTGATTATTTATCATAAGAATTGACAAATAGGAAGCACTCAATAAACACTGTTGTCGTTGTTGTTGTTCTTACCTAGACTGTGAGCTTATCAGAGGAAAGCATCCTTTATTAGAAAATAGAGCCTGTGACATATTAGATACTCAATAAACTTGTACTGTTGACTTTACATCCTAATCCATCATCCTGAATTTGAGGATTCCATTCCAGCATGTTTATTTCAGTGTCATCTTTTTTTCCATAGGTATCCTCACATCTTTTGTATCCTGAAAGAGAACATTATTCTCATCCTGTAATTATCGGTCTTTCCATCACCTTCCTCTTTTCCTGTTCCAAAAAAATTATTCAGTCTGCTTACCTTTCCCTGCACAAATCCTGCCATTTCAAAGTTAATTGCTTCTCCTTCCATTACACACCTGCCTTACTTTATTTTGCCTATTAACTTTGCGTTCTTGTAAGTAGATTATATCTATTCTGCTTGTTCCCTTTCCCTTATTAATGAACTTCCTAGCCCTGGCATCAGTTGAGAGTTATCCTTCTTCAATCCAGGCTTCTTAAACCAGTCTCCAAATTCTTTGCTGCTTAGGTGATCATTTTTGGCATCCTTCTTGCTAATTCACCTTTGTTAAGCAATTCTTATCTCTGAAAACATCCCTTTCTTACAGAATGCAGGAGGCAATTATTCCTCCAAACAATTTTTTTAACTGCTCTTTCTTTTGAATTAGTTTTACTTTCTTCTTCCTTTGAATGGCTAATAATATGCATCTTCCAGCTCGAATTGCATGTTGTCTCTACCTCTGGCCGATAGAAGAAAATAGCCTCACATTCAGGGACTCTTTGAAAAGGAATCGAATAAAAGCCCACCCAGCTCTATTTTTCTGGGTACCTCTGAGTGTAGACTGGTTTCCTTCAGGAAAAACTGTATTAATTTTGTCTTTTCCAATTTTTATGTTCCACTGGCATTCCTTACCTTCCATATCTCACTACTGTGTAGGTTGATTGTTCTTCTCCTCAATTGTACCCTTAACACTGATTCTATCTCCTTATTCTGGACCTGGTTTCATAGATCATTGAAAATTATTCATCTCCATCTCCCTAACACCCTCACCCCAAATCTCTTGGATTTATTTATACAACTCTTAAACAAACTCTTTGGAATTTTGTGTGATTCAAGTGTGTTTATGTGACTCCTTTTTGTTTTGTTTTGTTTTTAACTCTTACTTGTACTTCTTTAGGGGTTGTTACTGTGGCCAGTGGCATTCCAGGGCTCTGTGTTTTGTTTGGTTGCATTTCTGCCATCATTCCTAGAGAATCAGCTTAGTTGATCACTTGGCTCAGCATTGATTATTTTCAAATTTGTCTCCTTCACAGCTGATTCAGTAGAAAAAGAGGGTGACTGGGTTGAGAATTAAATAATCTTAGGGCACAGAGAACCTTAATCTGGTTAATCTCCTCTTCAACATCTATGTCTTCCTGACTGCATTTTAAATGCTTCAAGTGACAGGAAGCTCATTGATCTATAGGCTATGCCTTTTACTTTTGGACATTCTCATGGTCCATGAAATACTTCCTAATTATTAAATGCAATCCACCTTGCTGTAATTTTCACCACTGTATACTACTTTTGCCTTCTGAAATTCAGTTCAATACATTTACTCACCATTCCCCCATTAAATCTTTCAGGTATTTAACAATAGGGGTCCTAAATCTTTGACTACTGCTTTTTTTCTAGGCCAATTATCTCAAATTCCTTCAACCATTGATCAAGTATATTGGCCTCCATCTTCCTTATACTCTGCTATAGAGTTCTTTCATGCCAATGTCCCTACTGGTCCCTTCTGACCTGGAACCAAGTACTATGTTCCCCAAGGATCTGACCAGCTCAGAGCATGATATAAGGATGACCATTTTGTTATATTAATTAGTCTGAGACTGCATTAGCTTTCAAACATCCTTACTTTATAGGGACTCATAAAGTATTCTATTTCTAATTTTGATCTGAATTATTCCTGAACCAGATATCTCCTGCTCTAGAATAGCACAGTTAAGTTTTAGAACCTAAATGTAAGGCTTTGCACTTAGATGTATTAAACTGTATTTTGTGAATCGTGGGCCCTTATTTCAACTTTTCTCTTTATTTTTAAATGCCAGCTCTAACACTTAGTATAGGGATTCTGCCTTCACTTTACTTCAGCTATAAGTTTGGTAAGTACTCTTCCTATATCATAATGCAAATCACTGGCAAAAACATCAAAGAGTCAGAGACAAGAACACTAACCAGAGAGCCCCATGTGCAGTTGATATCAATGAAACAACCATCACTCTTTAGGTCCATCACTACCCAAGAGCCACAACTCTCTGGAACGCATGGTACTGCCCACATTTCTTCAAGGGATATACAAAGATACCATGCACATCATGATGATGAAAACAACTAACGTGTATTGTGAGTCTATTTGTGCCAGGTGTTTTTCTAAGAAGTTTATATGCATTAGCTCATTTAGTCTTTGTAATAACTATGAAGTGGGCCATGTTATTATTCCCATTTTACACATAAAGAAACTAGGACACAGAGCAATTAAGATGCTTGTTCAGACAGCGGTGGCATGGGGATTTCAACTTAGCCCTCAAAGACTCCAGAGCCTAAACTCTTAATCCCTCATTGAGATTGTCAAATGACATTCAAAAATATAAAATTTTTATGAGTCTCTCGATCAACAAACCTAGTGCTTTCCGAAATAAGAAATGCAGCTGATTTAATGTGGATTCTAAGTGAAAGTCTATGTGGCTTTTAGTGATCACAACTTCTTTCTAAGTCCTCACAAAGCATGTGTTCAACAATCCAAAGCTATCATCGTAGCAGGATCAGAACACAAGATCACACTTCTAAAACCTCAGGATTCATATTCGTTCCACCTCCATATGTTTCACATGACACATGCAGTTTAGTTACTACTGTCACAGCTTGTTGACTGTGATTCAGAGACTGTATGACCTTGGCTGCCCTCAGAAGTAATAGACCAATTTAAACATTTAGCCTATCGCTATTTTAATCAGTCCACCTTTCCTGAGCCTCAGTTCTCTCTTAACAGCTGTGATCCTCAGCTGAAGAATATACCCCAATTTGAGAAAAAAATAGAGGTTGAGTATTTCTAGTCTCCTGCTTTCATCTAAAAACCTTATAGTATCTTTTTCTCATAGTAAGCCTTTCTCTTTTTTCCTGGGAATTACAGTGAAGAATATCAGTGTAGCAGAGTATTGACTTTCCTGCTCAAAATATGGCTCAAGGGAAGATGTTATCAAAGCATATAACATGCTAGGATGTTTCATGGACAGAATATAATTCTACTCAAATATCTGCTTTCATAGTTCCTGTAAGGAGAAAATAACTCTGTGTGCAGCCCAGCTATACTGAGACAGTTCACACCAGACAGGCTGACTGGAGTGGTGTGGCCAAGCAACCAGAACCCATGGACAGTGATACAGAGCCCAAGGGAGTCAGGAAAGTTGAGGGGTCACAGTCCCTGGCAAAGGAAAGAACGAGAACTAAAGAAAGAAGGAAATATGAGAAGATAAAGACCAAAGAAAAGAGAAGAAGAAATGGGGAGAAAGTGATCTCTGTGGGCTGGGGTAATTAGCATGGGTCATGGTATCTTTCAACAGTCAGCTAGCTTACCTTTCCAGCTCCAACTCTTAACATTTTCCTCCCATGACCCCAGTGTACATCACACCCAAATGTCACCTCAGGCTGAACATTCTAGGCAGCACATCATGACATCATGACCCTTTGCCTTTATTCACAATAGAGAACTTGGTACTATACCTAGAATATAGCAGTTGTATGGCCTTTATTGTTAGTTGTTTTCTCTGTGCCTCAGTGACACTCGACAGAAGGAAAAACTCACTTTTTAGATACAGACTAGCTTTAAGGGCCTTGCAGGAATGGCTGGGATATGAAAATCCAACACTGACCTTGGAATGACCTTGAGCAGTGGTATGAGTTAATAGACAAAGCTGAATCAGACAGCTTTGATAAAGCTTCTTGATATTTATTTCATGTTTAGTATGTATATTCCAAAAATATGCCTCTATGAGCCTTTGACTACAAACAAATTACACACACACACACACACACACACTTTTAATCCAAACTGTAGTGCTCATGGTGGATGCACGGACCACTTCTCTTGCCATGCATCCCCTTTTCCCCCTAATTCATTTCCAAAGAAAATTTCCATAGAAAATTTATAAAAATGTATTTTTTTTAAAACAACTCTTTCGAAAAAGAACTGGATTGGCAGGAATCTAGAGCACAAGTTAAGCATTGGGCTTAACCTCTCAAATAATGGTCAATGAGGGAATGTAACTCACGGTTTAGAGAAAAGTATTGAGAAGAGCGTTGTTCACATACTGCTACTAAAACAACAGAAGTCGTTTTTGTCTCTAGATGTTTCAGGACAAATTGGATCCAAAAGAAATAAAGAGGGGGAATGTTTTTCCTGGCTACTTCTCTTGTGGCTCTCAGCATCCTGGCTTGGTGGGGGTAGAATCACGTGACAATCTTTTTGAGATGGAGAACATGGGAATAGCCCTTTCTCAGATTGTGCTTGCAATCAATCTATAAATTCCAGCCAAGCCAGATTTCATTCTCTCTCTCCAAAACTGTTGCCAGGCATTAAAACCAAAAGAATTATACTGCATAGACTTTTTAAAGAAATCAATTACAAACTCTTTTTATTAGCCAAATAAGTTCAACTACCGACATATTTTATGTGAAACATATATAAAAACCCATGGTGGTTTTACATGATGTTTACCGGTCAAGCTTCTTTATGCACCAAGGTAGAATATGATGAATGAAACACAAGTTTTCACAATACCCTGCATTTTTTCTCATGCTTCCTCTGTGAAGGATTGTGAATGCTAAAGACCAACGATGGGGGACCAGCAGCCAAGACAGAATTCAGGGCCATTCTCACTGACAACACTGTGGAGTTACTGAGGGAACGGCAAGATGAAGCTTTCAGCTTTTTTCAGTGTCTAGGAGAAAATATTTAGAAGTAGATTGTGCTTGTAGAAAGTTTTGTTAGCTTCAAAATTAAGAGTCATGATGCAATTAAGCTGAAGGAAAGAAATTGCATCTGAGATCCCTAAAGGGTGAAGCTAAATTTTCAGATTTACTAATCAGAAAGTGAAACTGCTTTAGAGACACAGGTCTCTGAAGAATTGTGTTATGTACAAAATTATCCCACATTCTTCATCAAGTTCCTATTAGTTACAAGTGCCTGAAAAATTTGGCCAAACTAATAAAAATGATTGACTATAATAGGTTTCCATATATGGGAATTCCAGGTCATGGGCAATATTAGACCAATATTAGTAAAAAAGTTCCTAGATCTTCTGCAGGAAATCCCTCCATGTCTAAATAGAAGGAAAATCAGCGTCAGAGGGGTAGGTGATACCCCATGACTGGGAATGAAGAACTTCTTGTTCCCCTCCACAGGGCAAGGAGTTCATATACAAAATATAATAACCACATGTTTCCTGAGATTCTCTTCAACAAACACTAATAAGCATCTAAAACAGAACACGTCCAAAGCTAACTTCATCACCTTTCTTGCCTATCCTGCTCCTCGTCTCATGTCCTCTGCCTCAGTAGAGATCCACATATTTTATCCAACCTAGAAACCTCTTTCTTTCTGAACTTATTGTATCCAGTTTTCACCAAGTCCTACTAATTCTACATCCCAAACTTCTCTTGCAACTATCCATATCTTTTTCTTTTTTTCATTGCAGCTACCCTCGTTCAAATCAAAATTCTCTTCAGTTCATATCACTGAAATGGTCTTTCAGTGGGTCTCCCTGTCTCTTGTCACAACTTCCCCATGTCTACCCTCAATTCATAATGCCTTCCTCAGCCAACATGATTCTGGGAAAATATAACCATTCAAAAGAATTCCTTACCACTTATAGACACTGGTCTGGGAATTCCAGAAGCCAAAATTAGATATTGCCTCTAAATGATAAATTGCTAAATTACAATTCTGATTAAAATAGCAACCTCACTAAAGCTCTTATGGAAAAGGTAATGATTGGAAAAGTAAGGCATCTTTACAGTTGGAATAAGACTGGCTATTTGCAAAAGTTCTGAGGCCTTAAAGAACCCTCTGAGCCATATTTAAATGCTTCTTACTTAATAATTTCCTTCAACATTATCTCTTCATTATTAGTGATTGGGTGACCAGCACTAGACCTCAATGTGGCCTGAAAGATAAAGTGTGTCATCCAGGTAAAGAACAAAGAGTTATTCCCAATAGAATAACAAAGAGTCTCTAATTTATTTTTTTAAAAATCTGGGGAGAAGTATATCATACATTTTGAAGATGTTGGACCAAAGAGGACAGAACATAATTTTAGACTGGGTGGCAACCACCACTGACAGAGGTGCAGTCATCACTGTGTCTGCTCTCAGTGTGTTCACCTAAGCAGCTGACCGTAGTTATAAACTAGTCACTGGGCCAGCTAACTCAAACTCAGATCAAACACAGGATCACACTAGGTGACATCAGAACGCTAGAAAATCTTTATTTTTATGTGGAGGGAGGACAGTAAACTTTAGGAACAGTAAACTCCTTTGGAATATTCAACTCACTTTTTTCCCAAACCCTCAACAAGGCCCAAAAGACCACCTTTTCTTTTACCACCAGGAAAAGATTGGGGAGAAAAGCGGTTCAGTCTTTAAAATGTGCTTAATATCTGGGTTTAGTCAGCTGGGACTGTTGATTGTAGAGGATCCAATTAAAATGGAGAAGAGAGGAAGTAGGAAGAAATGTGAATATTATCATAATAATAGGCAGAGTGCCTAATTTGGAAATTTGGTCTCAGAAAATGATCTGACCTGCAGGGATAGAGGTATTAGGTTGACGGCTTTATGTGATAGAGTCTCCATTTGTGACAGAAGCCTGACTAAGCGCCTCACTGGAGAGTCATGGCATCTATCTCCCCGGACATGAGATTCAAGTCTATTCTCAGGCCCAAAGTAGCATGAATAAAAGACAGGCTGTGTAGCTCTGGGGAATAGCTTTCTTTCTCCACCGTACAGTTATACCGTGAATCTCATTCCTGTCCTTTACTTACGTGAAGAGAAAATCCTGAAAATTGTGATTTCCTTCAGATACTGCCTCTAAAGTAACACTCAGACCTGGGGTCTCAGAATGAAATTTGTCCTGGGTCCACTTGACAGGGGTCAATGATCTAATCTCGTTTGTCCTTGCAGTGAGTATAATGAGACTCAAACACATCCCGTGATCATTCCCCTCCAGTTTCTCAGTGTTTAGATGAAATGGACACCTTCAACAGCTGCTAGAATCCCCACAACGGCCTTTAGCCCTTGAAGTAATAATGGCTTAGTGGAATTCATTGATTCATCTCCTCTCTCTTCAAGAGTGCATGAAGCATACTACTTTCTGGGGGAAACTGAAGAGACTAGTGTAATTAAAAAGCATCTAAATGCTTCTTATCAGATTAATTGCCAATTTGGCCTGGCTTAGAGGTGATATATGTAGGCACTAGGTGAAAGGAGAGTGCTGTGGGATAGAAGTCTTTTTCAGGGGTTACCCTGAAATACTGAGGAATATAGAATAATCTTATGTGGACATTGCATTTTCCACTTTACCGAGAAGAACAGGTCCAAGGGCATGAATTTCTTCGATTCCTGGGAAGTGGCTACTTCCCAGGAATTTCCCAGATTCCTGGGATCTGGTTTCATGGTCAAGAACTTGGAAAGAAGAGTATTGGGAGTTGGTGATAAGACACTTTAAGAAAGGGATGTGTGAATGGACTTCTCAGAATGGGACCAGGCCTGCAAATGCAATAGATCATGGCAAGTCTCTCCAGGATACCCTCTCTGCAGGAAAAGATCTGGTTAATATAGAATAGCTAAGTATTAATGTACTGACCTCTTTTGTCCTTAACAGTGGACATAGTGAGACTCAGATACCTCCTCTGGTCATTTACCCAGTTTCTCAGTATAGATAAGATAGTCCATTTGATGGAGATTGATCATCCTCCTTCCCCAGGCAGCCCAATGCTTTCTCAATGGAATAACAATAAAGGAGTCCATAGTGCGCTCTACCACATATCTATCCCATCACCATGGCTGTCTAGGCTGCTTCTATAGCCACATGCCCAATTCGACACTAGTAAAGTATTTGAGATCTCTTGCTATAGTTCAAAAAGACCAGGCAAAAACCAACAAGTGAAAGATCTATTTCTCTAACCCCTAAACTGCAACAATTTGTTCTTGTTGAAATAGAGACTAGTTTTTCATGTTATATTTTTAGAAGATCTTTTCTTTCTTTCTACTCTTTCTCTTCACTCCCATCCTACTGAATATAGAGAATGTTCAGTGTTGTTCTGTATGATGTAATCAGTGTTGTTCCACATGATGAAAGAATGATACTGTTCCGTGATAGATCTAGAAGCAGAATGAAATATGATTTTTGCCTCAATGAGCATTTGATGGTGTTAGAGAGATAAAACTAACACCAGAAAAAGAACATCACAATAAACAAGTACAAGGATTCAGGAAGGACTCTGGTGAAATAATCACTTCTAAAAGGAAAGGTTACTGAGGATTCAAGAAATCTAGAAAGGAACAAGAGAAAGATGCAACAACCTGAGCTCAATGGAGCTGGACGGAATGGACAGAATAAAGCTGGACAGCATGCCATAATGGGTGAAGTTGCAAGTAGTTACTCAAGAGAGAATGCATAAGTGATCATGCACAGAACCAAACTTGGTGGAGACTCAACTCTAAGACCCAGAAAGCCCCTGATCCTTTCTTTGTGCAGGAAGAATATTTGCAAATCATCATTCTGTCTGAAACATCTTTTCAATAGACTTTGAAAATGCATTCTTTTCTTTTCTGCATTTTAATACTATATAATCTATTTTAAGTTCTCTAGATTCCTAAGGAAACTGTCTTGTCACTCTCAGCTGCTAATACTCTTTCATGAAGAGAAGGTTTTATTCAAACCTGATAAAAATGCAAAAGAGCAAACAAGAATGTTCTGCTTTCCATTGCATTTCCTTTCATCCAAAATTCTTAAAGCACTTTAAAAATATTAATTATATCTCTAAAGAGCTGTAATATAATATGACTGTACCACCATCTTTTCTTTGTAACCAGTGAGAATAAAACATAGACCACTATAACTATTGACTCCAGTGAATGAGGTCCCAGGATCCAGGCTAAGAGCCAATACATCTCTCTACCAACCAGGGCATGCGAAGGGATAGAAACTAGGGACATAGGTCTTGCTAATTAAAAGAAGCAAGTTCTATTATCTTTCTTAGAATATAAAAGAGTTATTTATATTCAATATTTTCAATATCTGTGAAATAGGCATATTAATGACTTCGAATGACTGTGAGATGTGAGTATATCACTTAGACACCTTGAGAGAGGGCAGAAAAGAAAACTTTCCTATTTTCCAAAGTTATTTTTCTTTTGCTGACAAGCATGTTTACCAACAAGACAAATTTTGGCAAGGTATATATTTTTCCAAATAAAAAGGAAATGAGCTTCATTTGCCTGAAATACAAATTGTCTCTTTTGCCATTATCTCTATCTGTAATTTTAAGTCAGCTCACACCTTCTAATTTCCTGGAGTAATGATGGGAGATTTAAAATTCCAACTCCTTCATGGAAAGGCTCCCTGAGCATTTTAGTCCAACTTTGTTTACTATATTTTCTTGAATTTCCAGAACGATGTTTCACGATTGGCATTAGGCGTCAGAGAAGGTAGACTAAGCTATAGCAGCATTTCCTCCCCGCAACCACAGTGTTAAATTATAAGCAAACAAGCTCATTTTAAAACAAAGAGCTCTGCAAAAGTGACCACCTAATTAAGGACATTCAAATCCTTTGATGCCTTAGCTAATTCACCTGCCCCCTTTTTTGACCTAAAATAAGCCATCTAATCCAAAACATGAGATTTTTTTTCCCCTAGGCCAATGAAGCCACAATTTGTCACTCAGGTCATTTAGAGCTACATATTACCATAAGTCTCCCTAATGTAGTGCAAAGTCACGGTTATGACATTTAGGGTTTCTGGGTAGCCAATTTTAATGAGGAATAAATAATTTTTCCTGTTCAGCTAATACCTGTTGGTGTAAAAAGGTAGTGCAAATGTCACTGCTCCATTTCTTTATTGCAGAAAAAGAATAATGTGCAACATCTGCTTTGAATATGTGCCCAGGGGAAAAGGCTTGGGGTCTCTTGTAATCAGAATGATCTGTGAGAGTTGAGAGACCACTCAAAGGCCTCTGTGTCTCCAACAGTCAGTGTCATTAGAAGAAAAAAAAAAAAAAAACCCAGGAAGTTCTGGGCTTAAAAGACTGCACCATCATGGCTACGTACATGTGTATACGCTTCTGCTCCAAAAGGTTGAAAAGCATCCAGGACGGGAAACAAACACACAAATGTGTTTATTGCCACTCTTTAATAAACAGAAGCAGTAAGAGGAGCCTTTGGGGACAGGTTTGGTTCCTTCCGGCTCTAGCTTTGTCCACAGAGCTGGTGGGAGCCCAGGTGACATGGTCATAAATAGACAAATATACAATCTAGCCTCTGTAAAGTACCCCAAGCCATGTCTTAGCCAAGTTGCCTTTGTGCTGTGCTTATCACCTGTGATGCCAAGGGGCACGGGGTCAAAACCTGATGTCCCCCCCGCAACCTGCACAAACCAGCTTGCTTCCAATGGAGATTGGCCTTTTCCCATTTATCAGAAGGCCGAAGGCTTGTTTTGATTTCTTGGCTTCTTACTTTGCTGAGATGTCTGGATATTTATTTTTCTTCCTTTTGAGAACATATTCCCAGACTCCTCTAGATTCAGAAACAGAAAAATAAACTCAGCTAAAAAATGAAGGAACATAACGTGACACTCTCTGGGCTCTTGACATCTGCTTTTTTCTGTGTTTTTAATTTAGTCATTCCTCTGTACAAATTTATTATGGACCTATGCTTAAAGTAAATAAATAAAAATAGGGCCTTCTTTTAAATACTAAGTCACCTACTATAATGCCCAGCTCTCTTTAGGAAAAATATATGTTATACACATGAGGAATATGAAGACAAAACTTTATGCTTTTTTATGTTTTTATGTATAAAAACAAAGAAGCAATCAGTTGTTTAAGTTGATAAGGTATTATCAAGGAAAAAAATGAAAAGAGCTTTGTTCTCTTGTCTTTACTTTGGATTCCATTGTTAATTGAGAACCTGTGTTAGTTAGGGTTATCTAGATTAGGTCGTATTAAATACATAAAAATAATAAACTCTAAATCTCAGTGTCTTAGAACAATAAGTTTACTTATTTGCCTTATGTGGTATGCATGCATTCATGCATGTATGTTTGTATATATGTATGATATCATATTTGTGGTTCAGATGGCTGCCCTGGATGGCTCATCAAGATACCAGCCTAACTCCCTTACTTACCCCTGTGCTATAAGTCTCTATAACACTTGCATCTGTTTGGTGTTATAGAGACAGATCTCAATGCCACTGGTTCCACACTAAATCTTTTCTTGGGTAGTGATGATCAAATGAAGAACTTTTCTTTTAAGGCCATCAATTGAAAGTCTTTCATAAAAACTTAATTTCAAAAGTAAATGGGGAAGGGATGCCTGAGGGGAATACTAATTATCTCATAAAAATATCATTTATGCTCTGAATATCTGTGAATTTATCATGAGATCTTTTATTTATATGTGATCAGTGCAAAACACTGACCACTCCTTTGAGTTATATTTTTCTTTGGATCCTGTTAGTTTTTATTTTATTTTTTTCTGACAGGGTATGTATATATATGATATATGTATACATATATATACATACACATATGTATATGCATGTATGTGTGTATATCTATGTTATATATTTATTGGTATATTCCATAATGTATAATGTTATATGTAACTATACATTCCTAACATGAGGAAAATATAGCATGTCACAATCCTAGCTTCCCAAAGTTTCTCTTAATTTTTATTTATCTCTATTTTATGTGTTTATCATTTTTTTAAAAAAAAAATCGTGCTCTACTTAAACAGCCTTAAATCTCATGACCTCTTTACATAAATAAATGTATAATTTTCTTCTGAAAAAAAAGTACCTGATAAAGTAAAAATGAGCAGAACAGTGGAGAAATGAAAATATGACACGATTGCAGTCCCATATTGAGTTGGGCTGCATATCTTTTGAGAAGTCCATGTAAAATGCCAAAACTCCATTTCAGAGATGTCTTTTACATTTGAAATCTGTGCCTGGCTGGGCTGAGAAGGGTCCATGGACAAGCATATGGACTTTTTCTCTTTATCATCATCCAGGCACTATACCAGCTCCCTTAAAGTTAATCCACAAATGTTTTTTTGTTGGTTTTTATTTTTTCTCTGCAGGGATAACAACATACTATAGGGAGCAGACCATGAGCTCTGAAGTAAGAAAGGTCAGGGTTCAAAACTCCAATCCACCTCTGAGATATTGGCCAATTACTCAACCACAGACTATTTCTTCACGCTCAGCATAGTAGTAGCTATTATGATCCAAAGGCACATTCATGGACCGTATAACTCTTAAACTGAAGCCTTATTATTTAACTTTGAGAACATCTTTATATACTTTCTGGAGCTCAAGCCCAGGTATTTCTACACCAACTGAGACTATGCTTTCTCCACACCAATTTGAAGAATGAATTTTCAGAAGCCTCGCTGAGGTGATCATAGGCACTTTGGTATCAGCCACGTGACATTGGACAAACTGTGGGAAACTGATTTGAAAGACAATTAGGACAATAAAGGAAGGCAAAGATAGACATGTTTATTTCCTTTTAATTAGCAATCAACTTCCTTATAAAAAAGAAGATGTTTGACTGATTCCCAGGTAGAAATGGAATTATCTCATCTACCCAGATCTACCCAGATCTAGTCTATTCCAACCTAACCTGGTGTTACACTACCAATACTGACATATTTACACCTAAGTAAGTTTCATCCTGAAAGAAGACCCCATCATGACTGTAACTGTAACTTCTGTGCCTAAACCTACTTCTCTAGAAAGTCTCCAGAATGAGGTGGGCTATCCTATCATAGAATGATATTCAAGGCTGCAGTGGGTGAAGGAAGGAATCTTGAATAAATGTAGGATGGAGCTCTCTTCAGTTTATAGGAGAGCTGAGCATAAAAATTAATGGCCACAGGCCCTTTGGGGAAACTAAGGTAAAATGACTATATAATTGCTTCGCTGGTACGAGGTCTTTTTACTGGGACTCAGCCTCTCCTTCAGTTGGTGGTTCACATTGAGAACCGGGATAAGTCTGAAAATTAAGGGATCTTGACTTTGTTAGGAGTGAGTGCTCTCAGCCTCCTGGTCTCTTATACTTTTTTTTTTTTGATTGCATGATTGAGTAATACCCTTGTTTGCTGCCCATCTACACTGCCTCTAGAAAACACATAGTATTGTTTTAATCATTTCCAAAGCTCTCTGCCTCTGGGTGCCACTTTGACCTTGATGCTCATTTTGAAAATTGCAATCATTTTACTGCTGAAAGTCAACCACAGCCACTTGGCTTTTATTATACTGGGATATATTTTTATCCTCACTGCTATCAGAAAGTCCTTTTCTGTAACAGCATCTCCTACCATCAGCCATGGTTTTTAGAAGACAATCATCTCTGACTTTTTTGACAATACTGGTGTCCTTCTTTCTAGTGTCCTCTGGACCCTCCCATGGAACATAACAAGCCAGTGGGTTTTCTGTTCTTATATAGTATATCCACTCTTTCACGCCTACCTTTCAACAGCTGTCTGCAATGGCAGTTCTGGCATTTCTACTTGACTTAGTGTGTACCATTACTTTTACAAGGCTTTTAAGAGCCATTCTTCTTGTGATTTAGCAACATCTCTCAGAGATTTTGCTAGGGTGTTTAATCCATACAATGGAAGAGTGCTCCTATGTTGATACACTCTCCCTTACACATCTTTATATTCCCCCTTCATTAATCCAAGTCCTTCAGCATTTAAATTTACTTGGATTTTGATTAGCAGGTCTAACTCTTTCTAATTTTCATTCCAGGACAGATTGGACGTTGCATGCTATCTTGGAGGGCAGAGGCTTTGGCATTTTCTGTAAGCAATGAGGGAAGTGTTAGCTTTTAGCAGGGAGGAGTGAACTAGTCCTAGAATGTGCAGGAGACTCTTGGGATTCAAAGTTCTTTGAGAGTTATCAACAGATAGATTTTCCTATCCCAGGTATTAGACTTCCTTTCTTCACAATCAGAGCACTGACCTTGGCATAGGAGACTTGGTCCAGGTAAGAATTCAACTTCTCTAGAGCTATACTACTCTTTTAATTAAGTCCTGAATCTAATCCTTAGCTTTTTTTTTTCCCTTAGTTATAAAAGATGGTAGTCTCTTCGTAAGCTGCCAAGGAGGCCACCTGGCTTTTAGGCTTCACCTTGACTGCATGGTTAATCATCCTTAGCTGTTCATTGTCTTTCTTCAATGCATCAATAGCTACTGGCAAGAGAAATCTGATTCTATAATCTGTATCATCACTTCTTTCCCCCAAACCTCCCATATGCGTGAGATATGACACACACTAGTTGATTGAGTATCTTCTTCCTCTGGTACCCTCTCCCAGTTCACAACAAGGGAAAGTTTTAAAAATTATACTATCAAATGTCAATGTATATCGGTGCTCCAAACACCATCTGTGATCAAGTCCACATTGCCAGTCAGCCAGTAATAAATCTACCTCCAAAATCTGCTCAAACTTTGCTCTTAAGATTACTTCAAGTCTTGGTTTTCTGGTATGTAGATACTTATGCAGAGATTTTATACAGAGGGTTTATTGGAAGAGCCCTTGGGAATAACGTATAAGGGAGAAAGAGAGGGAGGTTTGGGGAGAGGAGGAAGTTGAACTAGGATGGTTTCAGCAGAGGCTTCAATCAATTCTGGGAGTAGCTTGAGAGCTGGGCATTTCAAAAATAATCCTCCCTCACTGGAAACTTTATTACTGGATAATAATGGGTAGAACTGGGCAAATCGATAAGGAAGTAGGAGACTTGAACACACTAAAACAACTAGATCTAACAGACACTTTTTGAGCTATAAAACATTTATAGAACTTCTCCTTTAGTTTATCTAGGAACACTTTCCAAGATAAACCACATGATAGGTTATGAAACAAGCTTCGATACATTTAAAAGAAGAGAAATAATATAAATCATGTTCTCTAATCACAATGAAATTAGAAATCAATAACAGAAAGAAGTTACGAAAACACACAAATGTGGAAATAAACAACACAATTCTAAATAAACAATGTGTCAAAGATGAAATCTAACAGAAAATTTAAAAACACTTTGAAATGAATTAAAAGGAAGAAAGAGTATACCAAAATCTTATGGGATGCAGTTAACACAGTGCTTAGAAAGAAATATATACTCATAAATGTTTAAACTAAAAAAAGAAGAAAGACCTCAAAGTAGTAACCTATTCTTTCATTTTAGGACACAAGAAAAAAAGAGCAAACTAAATTTAAAGCAAGCAGAAGGAAGGAAATTTTAGTGAAAATTAATGAAACAGAACAAAAATACAATAAGAAAATTATTAAAATTAAAAGCTAGTTCTTTGAAAAGGTCAATTGACAAACTTTTAGCTAAATTGATCAAGATAAAAAGAGTACATTCAAATCACTAGAGTCAGAAATGAAAAAAGATCTTGATATCAATCTCACAGAGTCAGAAATGAAAAAAGATCTTGATATCAATCTCACAGAAATGAAAAGGATTATAGAGGAATACTTAATATATAGAGGAATAATTAATGGTATACCAATAAATTTAAAAACTTTGATAAACCGGACCAAGTCCTAGAAAGACACAAACTACCAAAAATGACTCAATAAGAAATAGACATTCTGAATGGACCTATAACCAGCAGAGAGATTGAATTGGTAATTAGAAAACTACCCACCAAGAAAAGCTCAGAGACAGATGGCCTCACTAGTTAATTCTACCATTCATTTAAGGAAGAATTAATATCAATTATTTACAAATTCTTCAAAAAAGAAATAGAAGAGAACACTTTCTAACTCATTTTATGAGGCTAGTATTACCCTGATACCAAGCCAAAGATACTATAGACACATACCTCTTATGAATCATGAACACAGAAATCCTCAGAAAAATACTAGCAAGCCAAATCCGACATATAAAGAAAATCTTATCCACTATAACCAGATGGAATTTGTACCAGGAATGCAAGATTTACATCTGAAAATCAATTAATGTAATACATCATATTAATAGAATTAAAAACAAAAACTACATAATCATTTCAATAGATAAGGAAAAAGCATTTGACAAAATCCAACACCATTTTACAATATAAACACTCAACAAACAGACATAGAATGGAACTGCCTCAATCTGATAAAAGGTATATATGAAAAATCCAGAGTTAACACCATGCTTAATGGTAAAAGACTGGTTGCTTTCCCCTAAGATCATGAAGAAAGCAAGAATGTCCACTCTTGCCACTTTCATTCAACATTGCTCTTGTGGTTCTAGCCAAAGCAATTTGGCAAGGAAAAGAAATAAAGACATCCAGTTTGGAAATGAACAAGTATAAATACTTCTATTTGCAGAAGACATGATCTTGTACATAGAAAGTTCTAAAGAATCCACTGAAAAACTTGGAGAACTAACAAATGAGTTTAGTAAGTTTACAGGATACAATTGTATTTCTATTCACTAGCAATGAATGATTCAAAAATGAAATTAAAAAACAATTCTACCCAATACTTTTAACAAAAAAATTTTATTATAGTTGTTTTTAAAATTCATTTACAATAATATCAAAAAGAATAAAATATTTAGGAATAAATTTAATAAAAGAAGTTCAGAACTTATACTTGGAAAACTACAAAATATTGTTGAAAGAAATTAATAAAGATTAAATAAATAGAAAAACATCCCATGTTCGTGGAAGATACTAATATAATTAAGATGGCAGTACTCCCCAAGTTTATCTAGAGATTCAATGCAATTTCTCTCAGAATAACCAGCTGGATTTTTGTGGAAGTTGAAAAGCTGATTCTAAAATTTTTGTGCAATTGTGAGAGACCTAGAATAGTCAAAGCAGTTTTTAAACACAGAATAAAGCTGGAGGACCCACACTTATTAACATCAGAAGTTACTACAAAGCAACAGTAATCAAAATAGTGTGGTACTGTCACAAGACAGACATAGATCAATGGACTAGAATTGACCAAGAGTCCAGAAATAAAGCCATTACTTAAGGTCAACTGAAGAGTGGCAAGACTAGGTTAAGAAAGTGAAAAAAAAAATCTGGACTATATGTTTCAAAATAGGTCGGGCAACACCTCACAATAGGAAACAATAAGATGTTTCACCGTCGTGACCAGCTCTGGGCTCAGCTTCATCTGTTTGGAATTCCAAGACATTCTAAGATGGCAAAGAGTTCCAACTGTGGCTAGAGTTGGGACACTCTTTCTATGTGGCCAGCACACAGGCCTTATCGCCATCAAGATACTAGTTATTTTGGTTTTATAGCGGCAAAGAATAAGTGCTTCCCAACTGGCTTTCTGGGTTATGAAAAAACAATTCTCCCCACTTTGGTGTCAGTGTATATGAAGTACTGACTCCTTGAACAAAGGACTAAAAGGTATAGCTTGGCTTCCTAGGGTAAAAGAAAGAACCAAGCTCATTATTTCCATGGTGAAGTTAGCTAAGTCCTAATCAACAATAAGAAAACATTCTCCCCTTCAGCATTGTGGCCTTGGCTTCATTTTAGCCTCGGAAAACTTTATCTTTCTAGAAACTGAGTGCAGCCTTACAGTCCCTCAAATGAGCTTCTGCATCAGAAAAGTTACCCATGTTAATAAAAAAAAAAAAAAAGAGCTATCTTTCTTGTACTGTTAAATGTGGTTGTTTTTAACACATAATATTTAGGAAATAAGATAAAAAGAAGAATCAAATCATGCAGAAAGTGATTTTTACTTAAAACTCTCAATATTCATAGCACTTTCCCTAGAAGAGTTTAATTCCAAATGCCGCTTAGTTATTTTCCAAGGTAGAAAATTACAGCAGACTGTCTGAGGAGAAAAAGAGAACAAATTACATTAATATATCGATGTCCCTTCCCATACTTCTGCCTGCCTTCCTCCTATAAGTGCATCTTTGCCTGAAAGCTAAGAGGAGAAGTACATTTGTGGCTAAAGGATACTCTTATAGTCTCAATAAGCATTCTTTACATTTTTTACATTTTAAATACATCAGGTTGGTGGGGGGAGGAGTGGGGAGGGGACCAAAGAAAGAGCTGCCCTTTATTATATAGTGTAAATAATAATGGACAAGAAATACCAAAAAGAAGATTTCCATGTCATTTTTGACCTTATTTCTCCATTGAGCTGTCAATTCGAGTCTCATGACCAATTCGCAGACCATATACAGTGGGTGGAAGTCACCCAGAGAAAGAGGAAAGGTGGATCCAGAACTTCCACAATTTAAAATGCTCTCAAATCAACAGACAGACTTTGCAGAAATGGCTGGAGGTTGTTAACGCCTTACCAGTTAGCATTTTAGAAAAGTCATGGAGACTCTGTAAGAGTCTTAAATTGAACATGGCCAGTAACTAACAAACAATCTCAGGTATCTTTAAAATATCATCAAATGATCCATGTGTAAAACCTAAAGAGATCACAAGAACAAAATCATAGACAGACCAAGGGAGAAGTCTTGACTCTCACTCTGTCTGGCCTCTAGGAAGCAGAAAATGATAGAAATATTTTGGCTCCAGAAAGTCCCTAACCTAAGCCTTGCAAATAAAATCTTAGTATGTACTAGATTTTAAAATCTTTGTATGTACTAGATTTTATGGTGACAAAGAACTGCTATAGGTGAGTTGATAGAGCCTTGAATCCCACAGTGGGCACAAAACAATGGCCCTGAGGGCAGACCGAGAAGATTCTGTTCACCCTGGGGAATGTGCATTCAGCATATCTCTCCCTTCTCTCTATTCCAAGATTGGATATGAGACACTATTGTGACAGGTTCATTCATAAGCTCCCAAATACCATAGCCTGGTGCTCCCAACTAACTTCTCAGAAACTGATTTATTTCTCATCACCCCCAAACCCCAACCACACTGGGCCAAGGTGAGTGACTACCACCAATGCCTGGGAGCCAAATGCATGTTGATTGATGCTTTTGCAGACTCTACGCACCCTACTGACCCAGGCCTTTGAAGAGAGAGTGAAAGAGGACAGAGAAGTAGATCTCTCTTGGGTCATCAGAGGTCTTAGGTTCCTGGAGACAAAATGAGGGGAGTAAAGAAAAATGCTTGAGTATATTTAAGCCAAGAACAGCTTATAAGATAGGTTGGTCAAGAGCACCCATTCTAGAGACAGACTCTTCTGAGTTTGAACCTTCGTTGGGCAGTCTATGAGATCTGTGACCAGAGCCCCCCCATATCCAGCTTCTCTGAACTATAGTCACTTAGATACAAAATGGTATTGGGGGGTGGCAAGTAATGGAACATACTTCATGAAGCTCTTTTGAGTATTTAATGAGACATTGCATGTGAAGAGCACAGCACATGGCATGGCCTTTAGAAGATGTTCGATAATTGTAATTATCAAAAAAAAAAAAAAAACAACCAGACATAAATATAGAGAACAAATTGACAGTTGCCAGAGGGGAGGGGTTTGGGAGGCTGAGTGAAAAAGGGATTAAGAAGTACAAATTGGTAGTTACAAAATAGTCATGGGGATGTAAAGTACATCATAGAGAATATAGTGAATAATATTGTAAGCAACTATGTAAAGTGCCAGGAGGGTACTAGACTAATTGGGGGATCACTTTGTAAATTATATAAAATGTCTAACCATTATGCTATACACCTAAAACTAATATAAAATAATATTGGATGTCAATTGTAATTGAAACAATAAAACATTAAAAATAAACCAATAAATAAAAGAATTATTATTATAATGATCCCATTACATAGGGAACATTATTTTTTTTAAAACTCTCCCCATCTTTCCTGATCTAAATCCTCCCTCCAGGAGCACATTTTGGTTTTGAATAGTTTAATATACAAAACGTAGAGCCTCCTCTGGGAGGTAGAAGGCAAGTGGCCTTCCTTACCTGGCAGAGGTCCCCTTTCTGTGCCCTCCTGCCTCGTCTGTCCACTCAAGGCTTCCAGCCTGAAACTTCCAGCCCAGATTTGAAAAAAAGACTAAACGGGGATTTTTTTTCTCCTTTTCGACTCATGAAGATGAATTGCTTAGTCTCTTCTCTGTAGAAATGAGACAAAGTATGTTCAGTAATTACTCAAAGGACAAAGAGCATGTTTGTCAAATCAGGAAAAGTGGATGTTCCTTTGGAGGAGAGGCAAAAGAAAATTGCGGAGGGAGAAATGAGGCAAGGAATAGCAGGACTATGGGTCTGGAGAGAATGCATGACCTTGAGAATCTGCATCAGCATTCGCCTAACTTCCATTAACTGGAAGGTGTCACTTAGGCGAATCTGCATTCGCCTAAGTGACACCTTCCAGTTAATGGATGTTTGACATGGTTTCCACTCCCCAGACTGCCCCAAACTTTATGTGCTGGAGCTCTTCAAATCCTATCATTGGAGAAAAACACCACTGAAGGCTCTGAGCAGCTCTGAGCTCAATGCACTAAGCTACCATGCAGTATATTCGGGCCTTAAATCTTTGAAACTGGGCTCGATCAAGTTCCAAAATTAAAGTCCCACCAAACCCTGCTAACTTGGGATTAAACCCTTACCTGAACACATTTGGGTACCGTCTTGCTCACATAGAGAATTGTGTAACTACAACAGGAGAGAAGATGAAAATATGCATGGGCAAAAATTTTAGGAAGCGCCAATGAGACAGGAAGGCGACTTCTTGCTGTTGAGTTAGTCAGAAAGGTCAGCTGCTGGGGCCCGGTAACTTTCATGAGAATATCGGCCCTAAGGTACCACCTAGGTATCAAGGAGCCTCGGGTGGCATACCAGCAGCAAGGGACTGTCCCTATCACCACACATGCGCAGTAAAGCCCAAGAGTGTCCCTTTCTCTAATTTAAATCATGCTGAGGGGTGAAGATTTAAGATGCTAATGAAACATGTGATGCATGAAGTAGTATGTAGTCACGCGGCACATGTGCTAAAAAGAAATTGCCTGTACATGTGTTGGGGAGGGACCAGAGGAAGATGAGGGATGGCTCCTAGCCTGAGAGTGCCCATAGATGTGCAGTACCTGTAGCCTCAGGAGCCATATCCATTCTCTTTCGGAGTGATGCTCCCTTGGTGCATCAAACTTTTGCCTTAATAAACCTTTCTCTGTGCACACTGTTTTACCCACTCTCTTGATTTCTATCCTGAGAGCAGCAAGGACCCCTGTGTGGGTAACGCCTACAACATCTCATGTACTTGGCATATTTAATCTTTATAAAACACTAAAATTAATATTGTTTTCTACATTTTACAGACAAGAGACAGGCTCAGTGAGAAGCATAGCCAGGCTTCAAACGCCAGGCTCCAACTCATATCCCGTGCTTTTCATCACATAGATTTACCATCCTATGGTATTATTGCAAACCGGGAGTTCTTATTCTGTTTCTAGCATTTTTATGACCTTTTTCTCACTTAAAAAGTTTGTGGATTGGAATAAATCACCTAAAAGTTACTTCCCAGCCCTGTCACTTATTAAAAGGAAGGGCCTTCCTGCAATGTGAGGCCTAAGGATAACAGGATTCTTTCAACGTTTGGAAACACCCTGCCCCCTCCTTTGGGGCAGGAGACAAAGCCGGGATCCATGGGGGGCTGGCCGTGGGCTGAGAAACCAGGCAAGTGTGAATTCTAATCCCGGTGCTGACATTGACTTCCTCCTAATCCTCACAGTCACTTTGTTTCTGAGTTTCCATCTATGCAACAAGGTTAATAGGACTCATCAATCTTCCAGGAGGGTGTTCAGGTCTCCACAGCATTTGCAAGGAGCTGAAGCCTCGTTTCTGAGGGCTTGTTGTGATCTTATGTGGGGATACCCTAAGAAACAAAAATCATGAATGCTCAAGGCGAGTTGTCAAAAACTGCATTAAAAAATAAAAAGCATGTGGGAACCTGCTCAATTATCTCAGCTATAAAACCCATTTTGAAAAAACAATAGTTCATTATTTGTTTAGGTATTAGGGTAAAAATTATGTAGCAAAAGTCTAACCAGGAAAAGGCATATAGTAAAAGGGTTTCTAAAATAATACCAGACACTTTGGAGTTTAACAGCCACAAAAAAAAAAAAGGCAATATAATCTAATTATTTTCTTCTCTTTTTAATATCTTTACCAGCAGAACGAAAGACTGAGTTGAAACACAGAACAGTCTTTTGCATCCTTATTTGAATGGTCAATTTTTTTACCCTGAAGAAACATTCTGGAAGAAATAGAATCATCCAGAACTTGGAAATGTGCTCAGAGTTTTAAAGGGTGAAAATAGCCAGGCACAGCAGGAAATCTCCAGTTCCTATACTTGTCTATGAGGTTAAACAATTTGCCAGGTGAGCTTCATGTTGCCATTCCCTTTTGCAGATCACACACACACACACACACACACACACACACACACACACATTCTTCTATTGTAATTGAATGTACTCCCAGAGTGTACAGCTTTTCACATCGAAAAGATTTTCCTAACTTGCTATGATGAAGTGCCTGCCATGGAGAGTGGGAGGGAAGAGAGTGGGTCAGCTAACTGTGCCCCTACATCCGTATTTTCTCCATCCTGCACATTATGAGAGGAGAAATTTTCTCATGTTGCTCTCTGTACCTTCTTACCATCACCAGAGACTGATGAAGTTTGTACCCCTCCCCCCATCCCTTAAGAGCAGTGAGACTCACTTTTCTTTTATGCAGATCTTTCCTATAATTTTTTTCCAACCCTTAACTGAATTTCTGAGTGCCTTTCTCACTGGTAAATCAGGGACTTCTTCTTCCCACTATGGACTCCATTCTGGCATCACAGTAGCTATACAAACCAGAGTTAAGCAAACAAAAGAATTTTTCATTTTCTCTTTCATTCAGTAAGGCTTCATTTTCTGTCACCCTCCAACCTTTTGACCTGTGTCCTAATGGTGCTGGTCACTCAAGGGCAGAAGTTCAGCTGTAGGTTAAGTCTGTGTGTGTTTATGTTGAGGAGAGGGCCTGTTTGCACCCACTTCCTGTTGTCTGTGCTTGCATAATGCAGTTGCTCTCCCAGAGCCCCGAGATCCCACCTTCTGAGTGAGCTCCCTCCCTTGAAAGGTTTGTTTGTAATTAAAAAAAAAAAAAAAAAAGGAAAAGGAGGCTGTTTTCCCTTCCTCCCTCCAGGCACCAAACCCCTTTGTCTTTGCTGCAACTGAGCTGACATTAGCCCAGTTTTGCCTGGAGAAGGTGAGGAAGTATGTGCTGTAAATACCAACTATTCCAATTGACTGTAACAATTTCCCACTTTGTATTTCCTAACATCTATTAATCCATGACTCTTGAAAGTTTCATTAAAATGTGCTTCTGGTTGCTGTTTTAAAATGTTTGAAACTAATGGGAAACCATGTATTAATAACTGAATCACCATGAAAACAAAAACACAATGGAAAGTTCTAATTTAAATACGAAAGTCACACAATTTTCCTCATAGGATCATTTTTTTTCCTCTTCTATATGTCTGCTCTCTCCACCTCACCTGCTACTGCCCTCCTCTGCCATGCTACAACATTGCTTCCTGGAAGATAAACGCTCTAGCTGCCACTAGTATTCATGTTAAATAGCTGACTGATTATGGAAAACGTTGCTATGTGCAAACATTCACTATTTCATTCATCCACCCAGTTATCCATTCAACCCTCATTTCTTTCTCTACCACGCAGGCCCAAGCTCTCAAGGGTGGATAAATGTGAACTACTATGAGTAGCTCGGTATAGCTCCAATATAGGGTGGGACAAAGGGCAAGTGAAAACTAGACTGGGAAAGAACACAGTGTCCATCAGCCACTACTAATAAAGAACTGTGGCATAAACACCATGGCTTATCTCTCCGATCTTCCCTAGACCTTCACTACATTACCAACCCACATTAACAGGCATCATCTACACAGCACGACAGTGCCCTCCAGGGACCCCATTCTCTCCCATTCAGCTGGTCCCTGAAAGATACCACAGACAGGATATTTAATTTGGTATCTCTCCAGAAACACTGATTTACTCTCCCTGCTGGTTCTCTCTTTGCCCTCTAGAGCCTATACAGACTCTAAAACCAACAATGGGCATGTAATTAACTACTTGACCTCTCTTCAGCTATATGGACAGATGATATGTAATGCTTCCTTCCTTCTTTTCCATTTTGCCAGGATTCCGTGTTATGTGTGTTCCCTCTGTTGCTCAATCTCTTGTTTCATCTTCCCCCATATGGTGTGACAGATCACTACAACAGACCATTATGGACAGGCTCCCACGTGGGAAGACTGCCCTACTGAGGCAGATTAATGATCATCCTGGAGTAGTGCCACATTCTGTTTTCCAGGGACCAAACCCGTATGCTACTGAAGAAGATATAAAAAACCCATAGATACTTAATCGTGCAATGTTATACTTCCCGATGCCAGCTGGTGTTCAAATTATGAGATGAAACAAGAGGATTTATAATCTTTGAAATTTCATCTGAGCCTGTGTTGTCACAGAGGTTGTCCTTACCATATGGTTCATCCTTTTTGCAGGGTTCCAAGAAACCCACCAAGGCATTGAGTCCCAGGGGTTAATTTCATTTTGTCTGTTTACTTCCTATTGTAGCAAGAGATAAGATGCAATGGAATACTCCTACTCTGCTTATTATTTTTTTCTTTGAATCTACGTCCTCTTCAAATATAAGTGGTTCTCTCCCTAAAATATATGGCTCTTCTTCCCAAAATGGTTTGACATTTCTTACTATAAATCCTTCTTCATACAGCTGTTCCTTATTCTTTATCTGAATTGTCGTCATACTTTCCTTACTTAGGATTTCTGTCATCATCCTCATTCTAATTTACCATAAGCATTTCCAGAATTTTCATGGTGACTGAGTGTTTTTCCCATCTCTAACTCAAGGATCTTTGCCAAAATATAAATATCTAGGACATAGATTTCTATATGTGGTTTTGCACCAATATCAGCAGGAAAATAAACTTTTATGTACCTCTTCCCCAAAAAGTATACTCTTCCCATGGGAGATGGGACCGGGCAGGCACAATGCATGCCAAGGTGCAAACATTGTGCTTAATCTGGGAGACAACACAGGAGGGCCTGGGGACCTGTTGGGGAGAATGTTTGATAGCAGTGATAGTGTAGAAGCAAAAGGCTTAGGAGTCAGAGAACCTGTTCACTAATTAGACAACCTTGCTCGTGTCACTTAAGCTCTCTAACCCTCAGTTTCCTTATTGTTTCAAGTTTTTGAAAAGTATAGAATTTAAGGTATGCGCCAAACACTGTTCAAAGCCCTCCAATGGATACAAAATTGAACAGCAGCATCTGGGCAATTAAAAAGTCAGATCAAGAGACCTGTTCTGCATGTCCCAAGTCTAACATGTCCACCAGTTGGATTCCCAATCCTGTTAATGAAAGACAGTCAAAATAGTCACCAAATGCTGTTGTATATAATCTGGAGACTATTGAACTCCAAAGAATTTTGTTAAGATCTACCACCACTGGCGTGACAATCATTTTACTTTTTCCAGGTGAATAAACAGGTGAAGAAAACTTGATAGAGTGATTGATTCCTTATACTGCCTGAGAAATTAATTACATATGAGAATGAAAAAAAACAAAAGTGTCATATATAATGATAATCAGAAGGTACATTATCTTGTCTAATTTTAATCAACTTTTGAAAAATATATAAATAAAGATTTAACTGGTTGGTTGATTAATTCTTTTTCAGTTTGTGTGTTTTCAAGTGATTTGGGATTCTTTAAAATGTTTTCTCCTTTCCTTTTAAGAATCTCTGGCAAGTTGACATACATATGGTGAACATATGGCCTTCACCTAATTGATTTAATTCAAAAGAAGACCCAGGGGAAAGCTCTGAGCATTATCTGTTTGAGAACTTTGGGGGATGTTTATTTCAGAGTGAAGGATATAAGTGTGATCCCATCAGAACAGTGCTATTGAAACAGGTCAGGTAGTACCCACACATGGTAGGAAGTATCCGCGGTATAAATCATTAGGATAAGTTTAACTCAAAGCCTCTGATTTGGCAGAACAATATCAAAATACATTTTTAAATAAAAATAGTAGTTACGGATTCCAATGTTCATTTCAAAAGATTCAAAAAATTGTACTAAATTTACCCCACTAGTAAAACTGTCACTCCCCTGGTGAAATTGCATTGCCTAATTAACCAGCACCACCTATTTAGAGATCAATTTGCCTACATTCCAGAATGAGCCTATGTTTGCCTAATGCATCCTCTACCTGATAGAGATAATTCTGTAGCTAAACTACTGCGGAAGAGAAGGCACAATCGACTGCATTCCTTCCCTACAGACTGCTATAAATAAAGCCATTTGTCTATAGTCTGTTTGCTAAATGGCTCCTAGATGATAGTAATCCAGCTGCAACAAAACCAAAACCAAACTGAGTTCACTCACTTTATTGTCCTCCTTGGTTTGGCTCTAACAATAAAGTCAAAATTCCTGTCATTAGCTGATGATGACCTTAGATTTGGAGCTTATTTGAATCCTAAATATTGGATCACAGGACTAAATTTTTTTAATGTGACATCTGGCCATGGTCCTATCAATGTCTTATCTCAGTAATGCCCTATACACAAAACCTATTTTTTATGTGAAAAAAATAAAGGACATACTAGATATATCAGTCCATCTGAGTCAGGTATGACTCAGGTATTTAATATATATTTAATTAATTTAATACAGTATTGTATATGTATATATATATATAATACATATATGTGTGCATATATAAAATACATGTCTCATTTTTTTCCTCTTTAGACTTTAGCCCGATATATAATATATTTCTAATGTTTGTTAGATGAATGAATGGCACTTCCTATGGTTTACATAAATAACTATCCAGGGACAATTTTAGAGGTAGTAGCACTAGTACTAGTAGTATTGCTACTGCTAGTAATAATGTAGCTACTCTTAATTTAACTTACAGAAAGTTCAGGCACTAATGAAAATGTACTTTGAACTAAATATTCTGTCTTATTTAATTCTGATAATTGTCCTATGAAAAAGAGCTTGTTATTCCCCAGATTACAGATCAGGGAGTTGGGGTGTGAGGAGGCTACACAATGCACTTAAGAACAAATAAGTAATAATACAGAATCTAAGTAATCTGCTTGTAACCACCAAACTATTTCAACTCAGGGAGAGCATTGTCATTTCAATGAGATTTCATTAGAAGGCTGGACACTATTTTTGTTTGAGCAATATGATTTCACTTACAGTTTTCCTCCTCTTCTGGGAGTTAATTCAATCATGTTAAATTGCTCTGGCAAATTCTTAATGAGCTTGTATTCACAGACTATAAACTGGAAGGGGTGGGGATGAGGCCTTTGATTCTGGAAATGAATTGCAGTCAAGAACAAAGCAGGACAGGAGTCAGAAAGTATTTCTGGAGTGTCCTTGTCAATTTCCATGTGCCTGAGCAATCCTCAGAAAAATTATTATTATGCCAAATTACCAACCTTTGGATCATCCTCAAATTTCCTGCAATGTAATACAGTATCATTGCTTCAGTTCCACAGAATATTTAGAGATTTTCCATTAAAAATATATCCTTAGGAAGATATCTTTATGATCTGGTCTGTAGAGACCACCCCAGAGCACACTAGTGCCTTTTAACGTTTTGTAAAGTGGTGCAGCATAGTGCCATAGAAAACAGCACTCCATCCAGAGGTTACAAATCAAAGATTCCCTTCTTGAAGCTTATGTGGCCAACAGTACCAAGGTAAAAAGGAGATGTGATATATATCCATTGTAGTTTTCTGGAGAGCATAGCACACTCAGGCTGGTCAAACTGTGTGTTCCAATTTGAGATTTGAAAGCATGGCCACAGGACACATACGTTACAAGTGAGATACGTAAGTTAAATATGGTGCCATCTCCACCCTGGTATTGCACAGTATTTTGAAAGGAGTAGGACAAGATTGATCAGACTACAAGGGAATTCACACCAAAGAAGCTAGTGATCTTCCTTAAAATACTCTTCTCACTAAGGAAAGACAATTCAAGTAAATATTTGCATGGTGAACAATTTACATTCTTCCTTTCCCATAAATGTCTTCCTTTCATTAAAGATCCACTTGTCACCTGCACAAATTGCAGGTGTTGAAGCCAGGTCTGTGACCCTGAAGATCGTCTTTGCCATTTCTGAATGACCTATGCCTACAAAAATGTGCCCTATGTCTACAAGCAGTTGAGCTTCTGAAATTTTCTCTAAGGAACACAAAGCATATGCCATGCAGCTGGCTAACATATCACCGGTGGTGTCAGACAACTGCTCTCTGAAGGGCTCTGGTTTTCTGATCAGAAGACACCTGTCATGCTGGTCACGCCATGGGGAAAGTTGGAGCTGGGATGCCAATGACCAGGTTCTGGGCCTGACTTGGCCACCGGAGATGTGTAGGCATGGGTTAGCTCCACTGTTTCTAAGCCTCCGCTTTCTCACTTTACAGGTGATTACATGAGCTGTAAGGACTTAACCCAGTTTAAAATACCTGTGATTATATAATAATACAATCTAACAGGATAATGGTAACTTACTTCAATCTACTCTAAGAGCTTCTTTGTGTTTCTGTTGTTTTTTAGACACCTTAGAGAATATTGCTTGGCAGAAAAGTATTTTTGGTAATTTTTTACTTAAAAATTGAGTCCACACCCACCCTCCAACAAATCTATGATACGTGATGAACAACATAAATCCCTATGTATGCATAAGCATAAGCCCTCCATTGGCGAATGCATACGGGCTTTACCTGCAAGCATACTCATCAGGTTTGCAAATTTGGTTCAGCAGATTCTTAATAGATATGAGCTAGCACAAAGAGATCAGAGGAGGCAGTAAAATCTCCGATATTGCTCTTAATATTTTATAAATTTGTAGTATCTTATAAATTTGTAATATTTTTTCTGGTATATTTTCTCAGAAAAGAGAAATAAAAGAAAAAGTAAACAAATGGGATACATCAAATTAAAAAGTTTTTGCACAGCAAAGGAAATCATTGATGAAATGAAAAGGCAGCCTACTGCATGGGAGAGGATATTTGCCTATGATATATCTGATAAGGGGTTAATATCCAAAATTTACAAAGAACTCAGAAAACTCAACACCAAAAATACCCAAACAATCCAATTAAAAAATGGGCAGAGGACCTGAATAGGCTTTTCTCCAAAGAGGACATACAGATGGCCAATAGACAGATGAAAATACACACAACGTCACTAATCATCAGAGAAATGCAAATTAAAATCACAAGACATCACTACACACCTGTCAAAATAGATATCATCAATAAATCAGAGAACAAGCATTGGTGAAGATGTGCACTGTTGTGGGGATTATAAATTGATACAGCCACTATGGAAAACAATTGGAAGTTTCCTCAGAAAATTAAAAATAGAACTACCTATAACCTAGCAATTCTACTTCTGGATATTTATCCACAGAGAACCAAAAACACTTATTTGAAAAGATATGCACCCCTATGTTCACTGCAGAGCTATTTACAATATCCAAGATATGGAAGCAACCTACGTGCCCATCAATAGACAATTGGATAAAGGAGTTTTGTGTGTATNTACCATTTGTAACGACATAGATGGATCTAAAGCATACTATGCTAAGTGAAATAAATCAGACAGAGAAAGACAAATACCATATGATTTCACTTATATGTGGAATCTAAAGAACAAAAACAAACAAACAAAAAAAAAAAACAGAAACAAACTCATAGATAGAGAGAACAAACAAGTGATTGCCAGATGGGAGGGGAGCTTGGAGGCTGGCTGAAAAAGATAAAGGGATTAAGAAAAATTGTTACTTACAAAATAGCCACAGGGATGTGAAGTACAGCATAGAAATATAGTCAATAACATTATAATAACCGTGTATAGTGCCCGGTAGGTACTCGACTAATCAGGGGGTTCACTTCATAAATTATATAAATGTCTAACCACTATGCTGTACACTTGAAACTAATATAAAATAATATTGAATGTCAATTCTAATTGAAAAATAAAAAATTTTTAAAAGAGATCAGAGGAACTTCTTTTATGGTAACAAAGAACTGGAGAAAAATAGAAAATGACTATTTTGTCTGCTTGAAGCATTTTGTATAAGTGAGTGAGATTCATTATCCAATCAGGACAAGTAACAAAAAGCTGAGCAACCCTGAAGCCTCAAAGAAAACTTCCTGCAGCCTTTCAAAACCATCCTAAGTCAAGGAGATTTACTACCTTGGCCAAAGATGACCCCTCCGGGGTAGACACTACTTTCTAACATGGAAAAAAGTAGGCGGTGAAAGTTGAGGAATAGCTACGCCTAACCTCTCAAAAGCAGATGCTATTTGTGGATAGAAGCTTTTAAATAATTTGGCTTTCATTAGGACCCATAGTCCCTAGCATAGCTCAGTAGACCACTCTTGGCTACCCTGGTCTCTTTACTCAGAATGGATCCTATAAGTGACCCCTTCCTACTCTGGTATCTTTCTCGTAGCCTTCTCCAAGCTTCCTCTTGTCAATCACCAACCCCAGTCTCCACGGTCTGCCCTTTCCTCTCTAAGCATCCACACATCCCAGTTGGCTTGGGAGCATCCTGGTATAACCTGTTGTCTTGTCAGTAATTATTAATCCTCCTGCCTTTCACTCTCTGAAGTGTCTCATTTGGAGGATAAATTATATGGTCACCCTCTGTCTGGTCTTCCCTTTCTCCTTCTATAACATCTATTTCTGCAGCATCAATATACCACATTAATATGATGTCTTCCAAATCACTCCTTTAGCTCTGCTTTCCCTTCCAGATAGAAAGCTCCATTTCAGTGCTATATATGTCTATTTGAGAGTTCTAGAAGGACTGTAGACTCAACAAATAGTAAATTAAGTCATCTATCCCTCTTTCTCAGACAGATCAGTTACTCTCTGGCATTATAATTTCTGTTAAAGAATGCCAATAAAGCTCAGTGTTGTAAAGTCATCTTGTCAATGAGATCATGCTATTTCCCATGAGTTTTTCTGGGTCAAGATGTTCTAAACCCATGTTTTACTTTCTCCTCCAGGAGAAGCACCCTCATCCCTAATCTCTCTCTCAGACTATTACAAAATATTTGCTCATAGCTGCTTAAAATTTAGCAGTGATTCCAAGGGATGGCCAAATGAACTTAAACTCCCTAGCCTGGCGTCCAAGGCCTTGAATACTATAGCCTCAACTCAACTTGTTGATATTTTTCAGCTCTAACATTCGGGGCTTTATGATTCTCTATAGTCTTCCTTATTTCTCACAAGTAAAATCAACTTTGTATTCTAGGCTTCGGGTGAAATTCTCTACCTATAAAACAGGTTATAATCTATCTAAGAATATGTAATTCCTTACTGTACAATTTCCTCAGTCTGGATTATTCTCATCTCCATTTCTAATGTTGACGTCTATCCATTCTTCACAAACCTTTCAAATACCACTTCTTCAGAAAGCCTTTTTTTCTTCACCCTCCCCCGCCAAGTAAGTAGTGTTGGTTTCCCATCTTCATCTTCACCACTATTACCATCATTCTGTATTTTCAGAACCCTATACTATAATGGCCTGTGAAAGCTCCACCTTTTTTAATCATAGCCACCTCCAGATGCATTTACTATATTATTGCCAGACCAATTTTTCCAAACATAAACCCCATCATAGCACCTTCAGGCCTCAGTGTGTTTAAGGCCTTGAGATTGGCTTCTACTCTGCCCCTGGAGCCCCATTCTTTATCCTTGGAGTCCTGAAAGTATCAGGTACTTTTCCTTCTTCCTCACAGATACCTCCTACCTGAGTCCATCAGTCTGCAAGGTAATGTCCAAGACAGAACACAGTGTTATAAGCTCCTCGCTTCCTCTAAAATAAAAATATAAATAACAAAGTATAGGCAAGAGTAACCAAAAAGAAAAAAAAAATGCAAAAATTCCAGAAATTCCAAAATGTGCAGCTCCAAAAACTTATTATAAAAGTCCTTGGCTGGTTCTAAAAGTTATCTTAAAATCTGGTCCACCCAAATCTATCTTTGTTGGACATTACATAATCTTATTTCCATGCCATGCTTTCCCCATTCCCAAATGTTCCAATTAACTACCAGAAACTTTTTTTTTTACCAAAAATAAAAGTTTGACTTACAAAAATTTCAAACAATGCTTTGAATATTATTGCAATTTTTATTAAGAATATTGTGTATTATAGCACAGTGGTCCCCAACCTTTTTGACAACAGGGACCAGTGCTCCTATGAGAATCTAATGCCTAATGATATCAGGTGGAGCTGAGGCAGTGATGCTAGCGCTGGGGAGCGGCAGCAAATACAGATGAAGCTCCACTAGCTTGCTGGCCACTCACCTCCTGCTGTGCAGCCCAGTTCCTAACAGATCGACCACAGTCCAGGGGTGGGGGACCCCTATAGGGCTTATAGGCCCTATACATAAACAACTTATTTTTTGAATAAGATTAGAATGACAGTTAAAGAGGACAGGAACTTTGAATCATCAGTTCAATAGAATTAAATGTGGCAATATTATCAAGGTATTTGCCAAGGCACTGGTATCAAGTTTATAATATAGATAATATAGATATTCATTTAAGTAGTATTTATTCTGTCCTTAAAGCTGTGCACATCATGCATTTTGTATTATGGAATTAATTTATTAAAACTCATTCTTGGTCATTTTTTGCCTCTGAGCCTAAATCTATATAAATTTATTCATTCCGTATTTAAGATTCAATAAATCTATTGAGCTATTAGTATGTGCCAATGCTATACTAGGCTCAAGGGAATCAATTGTAAGTAAGACAATAATGTCCATGATGTTCATAGAGTTTATATTCATGTGCATGTATCTACATTGGGGGAAGACAGAGGAGGGATTTTGTTACAAAATAAAAAGTCAACACACACATATGACAATACAAGCTACAGTAAGTTCTATGGAAACAAAATAGTGTAGAGGGATAGAGTATGATATGGTGAGCAAAGGGTTGATGTTAACAGTGATGGCTAGCATTTACTGAGTGTTTAGCACATGATAGGCGCTGTGTATGTGTGCACGCACTGATTTAATTCTCACAACCCCTATGAATTAAGTATTATCAATCTTACCCTTATTTAGTAGACTAAGAATCTGAGTAAGATGCAGAAAGTTTAAGTTATTCACTCAGTGTTTGCCTTGCTGGGAGGTGGCAGAACTGGAAGTTTCTCCCAAGCTGCTTCCAGAGCCTGGCCATCTTCTTATCAGACACGAATGTGACCCAATATAGCTGTGATGGAAAAATTGAAATCAAACGGAAATATTTTAATTGCCCTCAGACAGATGTTTCTATCTCTATCGTATTGTCAAGAATGTAAATTTCCAGTAATGGTTGGTACTTTCTTCTCTTCTCTTAGAGCATAAAAATTAAAAACAAAAACAAAAACAAAAACAAAAAACAGGTAGATGAAGGTAGAGTTGGAAAAGTCACTGTGCTCAAGAAATATTTTCTGACAAAGAATTGGCAATAATTCTAAATAAATTCACATGCTTTTTATCTAATTAATTATTTTAGAGTTACAATGTGACTAATACAGGGTAATTTTTATGATGAGTGATAAACAAAAGTAAATCTAAATTATTGAGAAGAATAAAAGTATTAACACAAGTCAATGTAATAATCACTAATAGTCTACTGTCCTGATGATGGCAGGAAAGTAATTCACCACTCTTTGAATGGCAGTCAACTAACTTCACTTAAAACACATTACATTAGTGGTTTTTTTTTTTTTCATTTAGCTTTCCTTCTTCCGCTTATATAGAGTGACCTCTTTTTCCTGTCTTGAAAAGGGTCATTTCCCTTATTGATGAAAAACTTTGATTTTGAACTATTGTTTACCTATTCTCTAAAAATACTCTTATAGGCTTAAACACAAACATATAAGATTTGGAGAAATACTTGCTTCAAATATTCATGAGAGAGTCTAATTATTATCTGTACTTTGAGTTACTCTAATGACTATAGAAACAAAAACATTTAAAAGTAGATTCAGAAATATGGTACTACATAGCCTACAATTCAATGATGTTAAATAAATTTTATTAAAATAGGTATTTAAAATTATGATAATCAATAGTAATATATGTGGACTATCCCATTTAATTTTATGAGATACCTTTACACAATTGAAATGACCATTTCCTTCTTAAATATTCTACATAAAACCATCACAGTTTGATTACTAAGCCAAAGACTCTAAGAGTAATCTTACATAATCTGACAGTTTTACAGGTTGACTTGGTTTTAAAAAATAATGTGATAGTATGAAAAATGGATAAGGCTTCAGACCTATAGATTTTTTTATTGTACATATGACTTCACCAGAGCAAATGTGTACATTAGGTTTAAGGCCTCTTAGTGAACATTCTCATGTGTATAAATAAGAACATACTTTATAAGGAAAATAAGAAGATTTTTTGAAACCTAAGGATTTGAGAACACTATAAGTCAAAAAAAAATCATTCTGGATTGCCAACCAGTTCAAAGTCTGATACACTGTTGATAGCAACCCTGATATCCGATAAATATAGTGAAGAGATGTGTGAATTCAGACCCACACGCACGCACCGATACCCCAGACCGATGTGGATATAGGCAACCCTTTATGTCTGTTCTGACTTTGGCTTTTGCAGCTGCTGTTTTCTCAGTGTTGTCTCCGGGGCAGTTTCCTGTTGCCATAGCTGATGGCCTGCCCACGCCTGCCTGGGCCTTTCAAGTGTCAACACTCCCAGGCCGGCTGCAGTGGTCAAATGCTTGTTAATGAGATATAGCAGCTGGGTAGGGGTGAACCACTGAGACGGATAAAGGAATGCCGCTGGTGCAGGAAGCGATGCCTTTTGAATCTTTTCAGCAGGGTGAAAGCTTTCAAATCAAAGAGGGTATGTTGTATTCATTAATAAACCCGAGTTCCCATGCAGTCACATTAAAGCCAGCAGTTTAACTCTGCATCAGACAGGTGAATCTCCCCTCCCCCATTTTACCCTGAAAGACAATGCCCAAGAAAACAAGGCTTTAGCTGGAACAAAGCAGCACTTCCTCATCTGTGGGGCTGACTGGACTGCTAAACCAAGCAGGGGTTGCTGCATTCTTTTTCAATTTATCCTTTTGTCCATGTATTTGTGGGTGTGTGTGCGCACACACGCGTGCATGTTTCAAAGCTCATAGCAACCACTCCTGCTCCCTTCTCTTTTGAGTCTTTTAGTAAGAGCATTTTTTAATCCTTTCCTTTAAAATCTGACTTTCAAAAACAGAATTAACAACTTAACAACTACTTGTGAGGAAAAAAATACACAGGCGTAGATGTGGGCCCATATTGCCTCTGTCTCAGATGGACTATAGCTGTGCGCCCCCAACTCCCCACCCCCATCCCAACCTGTAGATGAGTTTGTTTCTCCAGGGGGTGTGGAAGTTGGTAGCATCATGAGACCACTCCAACAGCTGGAAGAAGCCCAGAAAGGAGAGGAAAAAAGGATATTGAAAGCATCTAACTAGTTGGCAGAGAGTCCTAAAGATAGTGTTGAGGAAAGTATTATTTTAAAGTGCATTTGCTAGGAAGTTGGACTCATAGGGACTGAAAATAGCCACAATAAATAGCATCAGAGTTGGATTATCTACTTTAGGATTGTTTGAAAGAATACGTAATGAATGACACAATATTAAAAACAGGGATATGTAACTTGCACCGAGATATAGAGATATTCTTGCGTCTCACTGTCTCCATTTCTTCAACAATCTTATGTATGAATTAGCTAATAATTTACCAAGGCTATCTAAGCACTACAAAGCAAAGGCAGTATCTATGTATTATCCTGGCGACATTTTTAACTACAAAGAAAATCAGCTATCCAAGGAAATAAATAAACAGAGTGAGAGAGATGCATTCAGTTTTTTAAATATTCACAAATTAATTTATTTTGAGCCTCAATTCTTATAATAAGGCTTTGACCTATTTGAAAAGAGAAATGGAAATCCCATTTAATGGATGCTTATAACAATATGTCAGGCACTGAGCTAAATAGACACTTTTTAAAATGTATATATACATTCACACACATATATACAATCACTTTAAATGTTAAGATAATACTGTGGGTAATTTTATGAAGTCTTTTTTTTTTTTAACTAATAAGGGAACTTCAGTTGTGAAGAGTTTATATTATCAACCCAAGGCCATAACCAAGAGATAAATTTAAAAAGAACACTCTTTACTGTGCCTGCACCTCTCATTTCACCATATTGCCTCTTTAGCTGGGCTGATGTTGGCCATATCACTCTGACCTACTAGGTATTGTCTGATTTTAAAAAAAAAAAACAAAAAACAAAAAAACTACAAATCCAGAACATTCAGTGCTGTATGTAAGTATATATGTGAGTGTGTATTGTGTATCTGTGTGTTTGGGGCAGGGTAGGGGAATGCATTATTACTAAATAATCCAGAAATCCTAAATAAAAATGTCATAATGCACTTTCATGAAGACTGTATTTTCATTAAATTTAGTCTAGAAGTGACTACAGAGTATGCTATATTTGTAGTCCACATTTTAAAAGGCCCCTTAGGGCTATATATCTTTATAGCACTCCAGAATAGAATTAGGATGAATGGAGAATTAAAGACAAGCAAGGGTCAGGTCTGGAAAAGGTTCTTAATCAGAATCTACAGTGTATCTCCTTCCGGAATGCTCTCTGTGCCCAAGCTCCTGTCTGTGGCAGGTTAGGAGAAGCTTGACTTATATAGTAGGGATCTAAGGAGATTACACACAGAAAAATTATGCCCAAACTTAACAATTTATGTGTATGTAAAAGACATCTAATGATTGTTTTTTTTTTTTTAAACCTCATCTCATTCTACCTTCACCTTAAGTTCTTAACACCTCGAAGGAGCTGCTGAGTCTTGTCTTTCCAGCAGCAATAACAGTCTGACTCATCTGCAGCCACTGCCTCTGCCCTGGCACCCAGGAATCTGCCCATCTTAATAGCATCCTGTCCAACCACATGTGATGGTAAACTGGGTATCTATCCACCAATAGCCTACAGCTCTCTTTCCGGCAAAGGGCGGAGCACAGCAGCTCAGACCTGCTCTCTTTTGCTTGTATTTCTCTGCCTTTGAATTCACTGGATCTTAGTAGTTCCTTGGAGAGGCAAAACCCCAACAGCCCCCAAATCATTACAGTTTCTATGTAAAACAAAACAGAAACCTCATTCCCCAGAGCACACGTGCACTTACTGTAAGTTTAGCATTTGATACACTATGCATTTTGTTCTTCTCTTTTCTGCCTCCCCGCTCCAAACCACCTCCACTTTACACCATTTTCTCTCATTTCTTTTGCTATTTTTTTCTTCTGGCTAAGAAGGTTTTGACTTAAAACTGAAAATATTCTAAGTGACAAGTAAGTAGCCCCTTCTCAAATAAAACCTGCAATAACGTGTCTGGATTACATTAAGGAATGCTGGAGGGGATCCCAAAAACCAGTGTTTGAACAGTCAACCTGACAGAATCATAGGACACCATTGAAAGGGCTCCTGTTACCTAACTGACTTAGAGCTAATCAGTGTAATCCGCATGACAATATATTGTCTGACTTTGGGAACCTGCAGCAGTACCCAGCAGGAGGCAGGAGGGCTGGAGGGAGCCACTGGGAGTGTCCCAAGCCTCTGCCACAGTAATGTGACAGGAGTTGCCTCTCCCTCTGGTTCTGCTTTTGAATATTGTGGACCAAGAAGCTTCAGAGTGAGAGAACTTGGATTTATTAAGGCAAATAAGGTTAACATGAAGAAAAACACAGAAAACCACAGAAAGTGATCAATAGCTAATGTCGAAATCCCAGGAAATAGAGTAGCTGCAAGAATAAGTTTCTTGGCAGGAGAACCAGATTGGTCCAGAAAAAAAAGTTTTGGGAGAATGTTTAACTGGTCTGGACAGAATGAAAATGTTTCTAAATGAGTCCTTTGACTCGTTTTCCCTTGCACAATTTGGAGATCAAATGAAGGGAGAGTGTGTGGGATGGGTAAATTTTTTAGGGGCAACTTAAATTTTCCTGGGGCTATTTAGCCCATTTCTGTGAATTGTCTCAAGACTCCAAAGCATAAGACTGCAAGAACAGACTCTCAGTGGCACTGGATCTGTCACCTCCTGGGTCCAGGTCGAATAAGTGGAAAGCATGATGTCAGCCTTAGTGCCAACAGCTGTGTCTTTTGTCGAATGTGCCTCCCACTCAAGGAAAAGAAAAAAAAAAACTCTCAACATTTGCCATTAACACTTTTTAGAAAGAACACTTCTGTTGTGAGATTCTTGTGTGAAATGTTTAATCAGAAAGAAAAGCACTTGCATTTATATTCTGGCTTTATTTCATTTCAGGCCATGCTGCCCATGAGAAGAAAGACTAATATTGAATGCCACTCCAGTTTTTATTTATATTCTGAGGACACAACTTAAGAAAAATCAAGGATGCTAAAAGATGGAGAGGGAAAGAGAGAAGTTGAGAATTAGAAGGCATATTCTATGGTTTCTACATAATTTTGAGTGAGATTAAAATCTCCAAAGGCTTGAATAGCAAGATGGTCCTGTTGACTATCAGCATTGGCTATTTCTAGATTACCATTTCTTATCTCTTTTTCAAAGCTCTACTTCAAAGGACTATTATCAACTGTTCAAGTAGACAGCAAAAACTTGCAATGCTTTAGAGCACTCAAGAGTGAGGAAAATATGAAAGCATTCTTTCCTGGGGTAGAGGTAGATTTGTTGCATGTTGAAGAGAAGAGAAAATGGTTGCTAATCTAGTCACGGGGCTAAAGCACCCATGAGTGAATAGGCACAGTGCAAGTCTCTGGGAAATGAAGGAACTTAATTAGAGTAAGAGAAACAGAGAGTTTAGATGAAACCAAATTTAATTCTAAACTGGAAAAAGCTAGAGACTGTATTACAGCAAAACCATTCAATTTGTTCCAGTAATTTTCTTAATGATTCACTCATTCAGCAAGTATTTATTGAGCAACTATTAGCTGCCAAGTTCTGTTCAGGTGTTGGCAAAACTGTAAAGAACAAAATAGGTGAGAACCCAGCCATCACAGTGCTTATAAGCTAGAGATTATTACTATTTTGCTATAAAAGCAACACAACCATACTGAAACTGCAAAGACCAGCCTTAGTCAATCATTCTGACAATTTTTTCCTAATAATTTACAAGTACTAATGCTGAAGCTTTATGATTAAACTAATAGAGAAAAGACACTTCTTAGGTGATATAGTACTATTAATCACAGCTTAGATTGATGGTGTGTGTGTGTGTATGTGTGTGTGTGTGTGCGCATGCATGTGTATGAGTTGGAGAAGGTATTTTAAAATGTGGAATTCAGAAAATACTATGAAGAAGGGAGTTACCTGGCAGAGAGGGGGTTGGCCCTCCTGGAGGCATTCTATATTTTTTTTTCTTCCAAAATCACAGTTTCCTGAGGGAAGTAACTTATTTTCTAGAATCACTGAGGACATTTTCTTCAGGGCCAAGTGGTCGCAGTTACACCCAAGTGCAAAGTCAAGTCAAAGGAGAATAGCATCAAGAATAAGCACTGAATACAGGGAATTTGTAAAGAGGGCCAAGTCCAAGGATTAAGAAAAGCCTATGAGCTGCAAAGGAAAGGATGGTTCTAGAAATTAGCTGTTTATTAAGTACTAATTCTTCTAGATATTGTTTGTGCATAGAAATAGACTATTACCTTTTTAATATTTATTTTATAATAAAACTTGATTTCAAAAAGTAGAACAGCAGTGTCTTTTTTTAAAAATATAAGCTATGACTCATTACATTTTATTTAAGCTTTAGAGCAATAATAAAATAATCTTTGGGACAAATTCTTATCTTTAAAGATAAGGATTAAATACAGTATATTGTATTTTCAAGTGCAAGGACAACAAGGAAGTTCTTCGTAGAAAACGCCCGTCTGTTTGAAGCACTTTCTTTCATTTCTCCAATTTTGCCTTGTACTGGACTCTTCCCTCTGCAGTGCCCTAAAAGGTATGTGGTACTTAATTTTCCAACACATTCTTTTGAGGTATTTAATAACTTTTGCCTAGTATTATAGACAAATTGTAGCTGATTTTATTATTCAAAACATTTGCTTTTGTGAGGTGTATGTATCTGTTCTATATCCTCTTCTCTCCATAGAGCACACTAAAAAAAGACCCACCAAGAGAACTAATAGATCAATCACAAACTAATCCCAAAGGAGGAAGTCAAACCTCTGATTTTTATCTTAGGTAAGCTCTGTACAAACAGTGATCAATTGTTCACACTCAATTTCAATTTTGACCATATAATTTCAAAATCAAAATTTATGAATATTGCCAGAGTTGTAACATAAAAGGTTATACCTTATGTTTCTAAAATTCTTTAACTGACCTCTATAGTATAGATGCAACTATTCCAAACTGTTTTTTAACCATCTGTTTTGATTCAGTGAGTCTTGCTGTTGGCATGCATTGAAACTTTTATTTCAACAGTAATGTTACTTCTTACTTCTTTAAATTGAGTCAATGTAGTAGAGGAAAACTGGACGTTTTCTTTACACAATAGAAATAGCCCAACTAAATAATGCACAGCAAAAATTATCCCCTTTGAAAATTATTAAATCAAATAAACTTGTTTTTGCTGAGTGGTCAAAGGTCTGTATTAGAAACCGTTACTCTTCTATATGACATTTTAGGAGGTTTATGGAAGTCTAGTGGGTAGCATAGCATAACTTTAAGTTTGTCTTGAGAATGAGGAAACACAAAAGCTAGGTCCAGTTGACTTTAATGTGGCTGAAGCAATCCACTGTCTCCCCAGTGGACTGAACCACGAGTTATATAAGCCATGAAGATGATTGATACGATAAGATTAGCCATGCCAAAGTATAGTTTAGCAATCACCTATAGACATCCAGCTAGAACCCATATTGCCTCAGCTCTCCCAGAACTGAACTGATTCTTGGAAGGCATCATTGAATATAGGTGTCCTTCGTTTAGGAAAACAGACTAAGAAAATTCCAAACACTCAAAAAAAGTTACTATGAAATAATTCAAACTGCAATAAGATTTTCCCTGCAAGTTACCCTTAAAAGTATAAACTGCTGTATGCATGGAAGCCTTGATTTGTAAAAATTCAAATTGTATTCAATGTTTCTATGGCACACTCATTGTATAAAATAAATGGTACATGAATTAAAATCTCAACTTTTATTGAATGTTAAACACAGAAGGAATGATTGGAGAACAATCTAGGTTCAAAAGCCCATTTTACACAAAACAATGGAAAGCAAAGGGTAAGCAATCTGACCACGGCAGTCACAAATTTTAAAGACAGAACTCAACTATTATCCCATCTTAAACTTCTAAAACGTAGAATGTTTTAACCATTACACCCTTTTCTAATCTGTATGTTGACTATACAGATGAAACATTCAACAGTCACAATTCAAATTTGACCTTTCACTTTTTTATCTAGAGAAATTTTATTTTCAAGTATCCAAGAATATTTAAAGCATTCTAAGTATTTCAAGAAAACTTTTGGCACATGTCACCCAAGCTCAATAGCTAACAGTTGCTGCCACCTATAGGCCCAATCACAAGAGAAGGAGTTGGGACTTGAACAGAATCTTAAAAGTTTCAAAGGCACAGTTCAACAAAGCGAGTTTTTCTGTATCATAGAAAGAAACAGTTGGTACTCACAGATCATAGATGCAGCTCCCTGAAAAAGTGGAATTAGATAGGACAAATTTCATTGGCTTCAACAACCACAATCTCTTTAAAACACCTCACAAGGGGTAGAAACTTTGAAGTAACAGCCTCTCCTCTCACAAAGCAAACAAATGAAACAAATAAACCAAGTTAGCTAGGTCTTCAGTCATATCTAATTGTGATTGTCATGGCTATACAATGATGTGAAAATAAGTGACAAGGAGATATTTTCTCTTGCATCTATTAACATGTATCGCATGTTAAAGTCTGAATTTTTTAGGTAGATTCTTTCCCTTCTGGTTTTGTGAATTCTTTCCTGTGAGATACGTGTGTGTTTTCTTCTAATTTTTAAAATAATAGTTGAAGGTAGTCATTATTGTCTCCATTTTATTGATTTAATATATATGTATGTATGTATATATATATGTATATATACACACATATATATATTTGTCTCAGTGAATAGTATGTAAGAGCTTATAAAAATTTTAGGCCTGTTACACCCATTAATTTTATAATATTCTGAAAGTCATTTCATAATTGAATTTCTGATTCTTTATTTGTAAAGTGAGGAATTTAGACTAAGTAATTCTTAGATTCCTCCTGAACTGAATATTCTAGCATAGGGCAATTGTTCTGGCATCCTCTCTACCCATACCAGTTAGACCCATTTCTGTATTTGCGCTGCCGTTATGCAGATAGATGATTGAGGATCAATGTCCTCTGGCCATGTGTTCCCTCTGTATTCCAGGATATTTAGAGATTAGAAGAGGAACAAGATCTTCATGGCTAATATCCATTTCACTATTCCTAAATACAACTGTTCCCCTGTTATGAAATATGCAATAAGGGGTTAATACCCAATATTTAAAGAAACTTGTAAAACTCAATATCAAAAAAAAAAAAAAGAATCCAATTAAAAATAGAGCAGAGGATCTAAGTAGACATTTCTCCAAAGGAGATGTACAGATGGCCAACTGACACATGAGAAGATGCTCGACATCATTAAGCATCAGAGAAATGCAAATCAAAACCACAATGAGATATCACCTCACACCTATCAGAACAACTATTATCAAAAAAAACCACAAACGCCAAGCACTGACAAGGATGTAGAGAAAAGGGAACCTTCAAGTTCTGTTGGTGGGATTATAAAGTGGTTTAGCAACTATGAAAACAGTATGGAAGTTCTTCAAAAAATTAAAAACAGAACTATTATACAAACCTGAAATTCCACTTTTGAATATCTAGCCAAATAAAATGAAAACACTAATTCAAAAAGATATGTGCACCCCTACGTCCACTGTAGCATTATTTACGATAGCCAAGATATGGAAGCAAACTAAGTGTCCATTGATAGATGAATGAATACAGAAGATGTGGTACATATAAACAATGGAATATTACTTGGCCATTAAAATAATAAAATCTTGCCATTTGTGACAACATGGATGTACATGGAGGGTGTTCTGCTAAGTGAAATAGATCAGACAGAGAAAGGCAAATACTGTATAATTTCACTTATATTTGGAATCTCAAAAAAAAACAACAATAAATGAATAAACAAAACAAAACAGAAACAGACTCATAGATACAGAGAACAAAATGATTGTGTGCATTCAAATTTTTTCTTCTTATAAGTTGACAGAGGAGATGGAGGTGGGAAAATGGGCAAAAAAAAGGCAAAAGGGATTAACAAGTACAAAATTCCAAGGATATAAAAAATATATCACAGGGACATAATGCACACATTGGGAATATAGTCAGGAATATTGTAATTACTTTGCATGGGGACAGGTGGCTTATTGTGGTCACTTGTAAGGTGTATATATATATAATGCTACAGTGGACGTAGGGGTGCACATATCTTTTTATATATATATATATATATATATATATATATATATATATATATATATATATATATATACACATGTTGAATCACTATGTTGTACAGCTGAAACTGATGTATGTCAACTATAATCTAATAATATTTTAAATAGCTTAAAAATAAAGGAACCAATCTTGCCAACACTTCAATCTTAGAATTCTAGTCTCCAGAATGTGAAGAAATAAATTTCTACTATTTAAGCCAACCAGCCTGTGGTACTTTTTTATGGCATCCCTAGCAAACCGATATACCTCTTTATCAAACTCTGACTTTGAACAAATTATTTATGTTCTTAGATTCCTTATACTTAAAATATAAATAATAATACTTTCTTTGAAAGTTATGAGATTAAAAATGATGATGTATCTAAATGGCCTGCTATCTAGCTAACATAAAGCAGTTGCTCAAACATTCTTTATCTTCCTGGGCCCTGCCTTCACTGTCAAGTGAACTTGAGTAATCTTTGGAATATAATTTCATTTATTTTTTTTGTTTTTCCAATATTCACCTGGTCTATGCATATATAATTTGACAAAATATTTTAAAATAAATATTGATATGTAACATCTTTTGTGAAACTAGATACATTAAGTGTACTCAGTTATATTTAACAAAATATTTTCTTGAAAAGAAGATATATATAAGAAAATAAAACCATCCTAATCAATCTAGATCACATATGTAACATATATCTGGGTCATTCTTAGGCTTACCCTACAGAACTTCATGATTTCACCACTCAGATAAACACTTCAAAGTCTAAATGTTCATTGAAATCTTACCTTAGGCGTATATGTTTGCTGAGTTTCCAAAACTCCAACATACTATTAAGATCATCTTAATATGTCTTTTTTCTCCCTCTTTCTACCCTCTAGCAAAGCCTCAAATAAAAATGTTGGAGCTTGCATCCCTTGTACCCACCATCTTCTATCTTCCACACTCCATCTTTGATTATATCCCAGTCTTTGCCTTTCTATAATAGTCTAGGGTTGATTCAGTATCTTCTTAATACATTCTTTAAATTTTACTTCTGCAGATTTTATGAACTAATAAAGCATAGGGTTAATAAAAACATAATCAATAACCATACTGGTAAAACTAGACTAATTGAAGGGGGCAAAACTTTCAGTAAAAACACCCTTACCTTTCTCATTCTTTTGGCCCAATTCCATAATCTTTTTATTTCTCCCCTCCTTTCTTTTTCTCCAAATCCAAAGCCCAGTGCAAATCTTCCCAGAAGCACGTGGAAAGAAAAATGAAAGAGAGAGAGAAGGAGAAAAATAAAACGAATGTAAGTTAAACTTTGTGCGAACTTTGGAAAATTAGCTGTTCTGGTTCGTTTCCAAGTTTTTGGCAAAGATCCAGGATCAAATAAGAACCAACATGACAAATCCACAGTGAAAAGTGAAGAGTATACATAGTTTAACAGTAAGTGGAGAGCTGAACAATTATTCATTTAAGAGGGAGCTAGCTTAGGTAATTAGGTAAAATCAGGAATTTTTCTTATATATGATTTGGAGAATTGTAAATATCAAACTTCACCATTTGAGATAATAAAGTAGTATGGTACAGTTTTCAAACTGACAAATATTTGAATAAACAGGCAATAAAACTTGAAAAAACTCTTAACTTTAGCATAAATAGTTAGTAACTACAAGAAACCATAAAAATAATTTGAAATAAAAAGTTATAGTCATAAATTTATCAACCTAGTTCTTTAGTTAAAAGTAGCACCAGTATGACTAGTTATTTGAGAAATAAAAATAGAGGAGATAATTCAAAGAATAGAAGAGAACATTTATTAAAATTACAGCTAGTATTTTAAAAACCTTCCAACAATTGGTCTATGGTAGCCATGTGACCCAGTTCTAGACAGTGATATATAAATAGAAGTCACTAGTTAGAACTTTCAGGAAGATTTTTAAAAATATATAGTTATCTTTACATATAGAAAGATGTAGATTCAGTTCAATCTTTTGCCATTATCTTGTCTTCTTGTTTGAAACCTGATAGGAGAGCAGTAGCTCTCTTATGACCGTGGAGAGATGAGCATTAGGAAAGAGTCTCACATGCTAAAGATGCTGGAGCCCCCAGACAAAAAGAGCTTCTTAACTGGATCAACTCCTTTCTGCCTATCCCCAGATTCTTGCTTCGAGAGAAAAATGAACCTCTTTGTTTATTAAGCTACTACAGTTGGGTTTTCTACTACTCTTGGCCAAACACACTTATAACTGGTACAATAGCCTCAAAGAGATGTATAAGGTATTTCATTCATAAAACCAGAACAGGTCACTATAGAAAGGGGACAACTGTCGAACTTGAAAGAATTCTTGTGATTTCAACATAAGATTGGCAAATTTAGAAGAAGATAATAGAAGAGTGAAAGGATAGAGTAAAATCAATTTTTCCGATTATAAAATAAAAAGCAGAGATATAAAATATAAGAGGAAAGTTTAGCTATATGGTAGGTAAATTCAGTGGGCATGAAATCTGATCCAATAAGATCTCCAGAGAAAAAAAGAGGGTGGGGGGAATGGGAAAATATAATCAAAGAATTAAAAGAAATTTATTTTTCCTCTTAAGTGAAGTAAAGCATAAGTGTCAAATTGAAAGGAATCACCAGTGTCAAACAAAATATATGGAAAAAATATCTGTACCTTGGCACTTTTTAAGAAAGTTTCAGAATTCTAAGAATACTCAGATCTAATAAACTTCCGAGAAGAAAATATAAGGTTTTCATCTACTTAGAAATTGTCATCAGACTTTTCATCAATAGAAGATGAAAACTTAGAAATATATTTAAAGTTCTATAGGCAAATAACAGTCAATGTAAAGTTGTACATTCAGGTGAACGATTATCTGAGTACGAGGATGAATTAAGAATCTGACTCTATTCTTGATATTTTACCACTGATATTTTTCATTCTCCACCTCTCTATCTTTCTCCCTTGCCCCACATCTAGGCAAAGCTATAAGTACTATCTACTACTTCCCTTGGCACCGGCAAGAAGTTCAAACCTAACTCTAGCCTTATCTTCTAACCGCAGTAAAAGCCAAAGCCATTTGTTCCTCCCTTTACTCAAGCCATTTCTGACTGGCTTGGCTATCTGTCTGCTTTCTCCCCAGAAAGTCTTATTATGCGAGTAATAAATATAGTGATTTTCATACTGCCTTGGTGAGTGTATGACATCATCAGTCTCAATATTTAAACCAATTTGGGGTGAGAGATTGATCCTGCCCACTGCAAGGCAACCGCTAATCAGAGGCTAAATAAATATATTTCCTAATATTCAAGTCCTGAATAACCTAACTTTTTATGTACCTTCTAAAGAAAAAAAAAAATCTGTTGAAGATGTTCCCCAGAAAAGTGAAAACTGTTTCCAAGATGATATCCATCCTAAAAAAGAAACATATTTCAAGACATAGAAGACTTAATCCAGGAGTATAATGAAAATAAACCCCAGGATTGTTACAGCAAGTCCAGAAATGAGTTAGACCAAATTAGAACAGGAAGTCAGAACTCCAAGCACTCAGACTTTCGAGAAGGACTTCAAGACAAATGGCGTGGTTAAGAAGTTTAAATTTCTTAGTGACACTGTTTAAACATATTTCTTATGTCAACAAGAATAAAGACAACTAAAACTTCAGGGGTAAAAATGTTCAATAAAAATGTTATAATTCAAACATGGAGCACACTAAAATGAGAAATAATTTTGAACAATTGATAATATGAACAACAAAAAATCCATCTGACTGATATTTTTTAGAGATGTTCTTTCTCTACACTGAATCATACTATTTGGTTCTTCACATAAAGATATACACATGCTATGTTAAGAATACTCTTTATTATCGTTCAGTTTTGGAATCGATATATAGATAAAGCATAGAAGATATAGTTTCAGATTGGATTGGCATTGTTAAAAATTTTAACAATGAAAAATATCTTAGCCAACAGATGCCTGAAATACAGATCAGGAGGGTAAGAGGAGATAAAAATGAGATACTGTGCGTGTGTGTGTGTGTGTGTGTGTGTGTGTGTATACATACATAATGTATACATATATAATGTATATGTATGTATAAAAAATACTGTGCGTGTGTGTGTGTATATAAACAATACCTTTATGGTATCTTTTAGTGAATGAATGTTCTTTATTTTAATGATACTCAATGTATCAATGTTCTAATCTTTCCTTGGTGGTGTCATTCTAAGTCCGTAGTTTTCTTTGGGGGAAGTTTTGAATTATAGATTTGATTACATTAATAAATATAAGACTGTTTAAATTTTTCTATTTCTTGTTTTGTCAATATTGGTAAGGTGATTTTTTAAGGAATTATTCCATTTCATATAAGTTGTCAAAATTATTATTGTCTGCAATATCCTCTTCTTACCATGTCTGAGTATATCTTCATGATTATTTAATTTTTATTTAATATCAAGGTATTATATATATACAATATCTTCTTGATTTAAAATATACATATATAAAATAAAAGAATATAAAGCACTCCTATGAAGCAGTGAGAAAATATTAACATACCAGTATTAAAAATGGTCATAAGACAAATATTCTGTTTTCTTACCTACAAAAAATGAAACATCTATTCCACAGAGAGTTAAATTAGAAAATCTTTATAAAATGAAACACATTAGATGAAGCAATTATCATCATTTTATTACTATTGTTATCTAATATTACAAGAATCCATTTAAGAAGTAATCAAACAAATTTGGATGATAGACATAAAGGCATAAAAAAACACGGCCTATTTTGAATTTTCATCTTTTAACTAGGTATGTTGTTGTCTCATATGTATAGCCAGAAAGAGTAACAGAAAAAGAGAAAAAAATATATCACTGTGGACAGAAGAGGTTTGCCCATTCAAATAAATTTAAGCCCATTCAGGAAACACAGTCTGTATTAACCAACTTTTATTAATATGAACTCTCTTTACTCCCCATTAAGACTATGTCATTATTTTCTAAAAGAAGAATGTCTTTTGTTATTATAGGAAATATTTTATAAATTTACAGCTAGAGAGATAGGAAACAAAAGCTTCTGATTTTTCAGCTTCAGAAAAATCTCTTCATTTTCAGTATGTAGTTATCATTTTTACCTGCTAAATGATGTTAATAATTAAACCTAAAATAATATCTCAGTTAAAAATATATGTGTAAAATACAAATAAAATAATGCCAGAATATAAAAGGTAGTCACTAAATATTTTGTAGCACTAGCTAAACAACATGTACTTGGTTTAAATTATTGCCCCAAAAAAAATCATTTTAAGATTTGTCATTAGTTTTGACTCCAAAGCTGACAATGTTTTATAAAGTAAATTTTGTATTCATTTAAAGTATTGAACATGATTATACATTACCTTAAAAATTCCTCAGAGTTCATGAGTTTGTTCGGCGCCTATGCAGCTTAAATATATTATCAGACGTCATTTAAAGTATGATGAATGAACATCTAAATGAGGTGCAGCCAGCCTCTGTGAGGCAGCTATTAACCCAAATGAAACCTCAGAGTAGCTCACCTATCTTGATTTCAAGAATTTTACATGGAAAATAATCCAAAGCGAAACTGGTCTTTAATCTAAATGAACAATAACTTAAAGTTGTGCTTTTTTAAAAAAAGAAACAAACACATTATTTCTATTTTAATATCTAATTTGTACCCTAGAATTTATCTATGAACTTTACTGTTTCTTAATAGTTTCATAACATAGTGTGCACAGGAAAGCATTTTGTAATAGGGAGTGTTGGCCGAGACTGTTCTCTCAAGTTTTTGTTTCCTTAAAAAACATTATTCTCTGTAATTACTGAATAAGACTTCATTGTAAAGGGCAAGCAGGCTGTTTTTCTAGAGGTAGAGCCTTAAATACTGCTTTAAAGAAAAGAGATTTTTTTTTCTATTGTTTTTTTTGAGGCATATACCTTTGGATTATTCTATGTGAAAAACAAGAGCTCGTCTGGAAATGCAAGATCTTAGAAGATGGAGGGGCATCTTAGACGCTATGAAAGGGATTGTTTTCTTGTGGCTGGAGAGCAGACTGAGCAAGCCATGATGCTTCCCAAAGTTCAGATGAATGGATTCTGAGAGCGAAGTTGAAATAAGCAAGGCCATTGACATGCTGGTAGATGAGGATAGAGAGGATCTTCAGGAGTAAAACTGACAGATGGAAAGTTGGCTAGGTTAAGTACAACCAACTTTAATTCAACATTTATTTCTATCAGCCACACCTACAGTCATTATCTGAGGCCAATAGGCATGGGGTAGAGTAGGCAAGAAAGGAGAACCAAAGAGGAGAGATGATCTTCATCTTCCAAAGTTTCATGAAGTTAGTTGCTGTGTATTTCTCAGTTTGAAGAAGAAAACAATGATTCAGATTAAAGTTTGCCTTCAAAATAAATTTCTGTTATAATGTTCGATTAACTAATGTGGATAACTATTTACTCCCTAAGTAAGGTACTATATAGTTCACAATCTAAATAAGATAACAAGTAACTTTAAAAGCGAATGAACTTCATGTTCTTTCATGTTTGCTAGCATGTACCAAACAAAACCCCTTAATAATCAAAGAGAAACAAATTAACTGATATATTGGGTATCGATTTAGTTTAAAAACAACCTTTTATTTTACCTTCACTTTCTGAGAAAGGAATAATATTTTCAATAGTAGGCTCTGGTCTTCAAGATAAGGAAAACCATAACATTCACATAGCCTCAGAATTCAAAATCTAACTTCCAATGAGTATATATGGATGGTGTCTATGAACTTTCTGAAACTATATAAAAATATTAGCTTTCAAAGCATTTAAATGTATTTTTTTTTCTGAGAGAATATTCATAATTCTTATGAGATTCTTAAAGAAATCCAATGTTCCCAAAATGGCTAAAATCCAGAAGCCTTCCCCAGAAGAGACCACCCCCACTGCACTGAACTAGACCTCATTAGAGGTTCTCTCTGCTGATCTGTGGCAGGACAGAACCAGCCATTCCCGTGGAGGGGCCTTACTCTTCCCAGTGGGGGACACTGCTTTGTCTCAAAAGCAGGAAGAGACTCTACCCTGCCTCTCTCTCAAAGCTGCCAATCACATGGAACCAATAGAGGTCTCTCCGTTTTCTCCTCTCTTGCAAAGAACATTCCAGTCCAGGGCCCTGGGTTGACCTTCTACAGGGTTGGCGAAATAGGACAAGACCCTTCATTTCACTGGTCAGTGTCTGATTTGCAGAACCAAATTCTCCTCCAGATGAGTTCAAAGGTCAAGTTTTGAGGGCCCATATTAGAAGGCTTTCCAATTTGGCCTCAGATCCTCACCATATTCTTTAAGGCAGCTTTAATTGGGAGCGATAACTTTGAGAATTGGACCTCAATTAATGCTGCTGATCCCCCCAGTGATTCTTCTTTACCAACTAGAACCTAGAAGGGTGGATGAATGAGTACTACCTGGGAATCCAGAACTCCAGTAGGTACCTCTGGAATAGCCCTTGCAATTTACAAAGTATTTTAACATCCATTAACTCCTTTACTTTTTGCAATAACCCTGAAGTGTAGGTTATTTTATATATGAAAAATGTCCAAGTTTAGGTAGCTGTTAAATTGTGAGGCTGAGGTTCATATGCAGATCATTTGATTCTAAATGTGTTGCTTTTTATACTTCCTATCCCAACGAATATAGAGCCAAGGGTCATTCCTCTGAGGATGGTGTGTGCCCCTATGGTCCATTGAGATATCAGGATCTGATGAGGACTGACATCCCTCCAGGAAAGCTTTTTAAGTGCCACCCTTTAGGGAGTTCCTTTCCCCCTGATACTTAGATAAATAGTATTGCCTTCCTTATATCACCCCCATCACTTTTGTGACCTTAACTGATTAACACTAAGTGGAGATTTAAATTACCAAAATATATGGAAATAGAGATTGGAGAGAAGGGGTTAAATATAGCACAGATGCCTTAATTCTCATATGGAAACACAAGAGAAAGAAACGAAATTAATTCCTCTCTAACCAAATCATATTGAACTATTATTAATGTCTTCGGTTAAGAGAAGCAGGATATATGTTCTATAGGTCTCTGAAGGTAATTGTGAGATCAGGCCTCACAATAATGGAGCCAAGCTTAATTTTGTTTGTTTGTTTGTTACACGTATGCCTGTCAAAATTCCCACTTGGATCCTTTACTATTCAGCATCCCCGTGTCTATCAGTCACCTTCACTCTCGCCACTTCATCCTGGGCTCCTCCTGTTTCTCTCATATCATGTCTCAGCTTGATGGCCTCTCCTTACTTCTGTTCTTTGGGTGATCTGACCTTTTAGTTGGGTTCATTCACAGGCTGTGTCTTGGAAGAGTATTCCAAGGAGAGACAAGAGGAACTAGACCGTCATCTAGACTAGAGGGATTGAGTAAGTAATTGGAATATGAAACATGGGGTTAATCTGTGATTAGAAATATAGGCTATGGAGGCAGATATATGGATGTTTAAATATTCAAATTCTACCCCTGCCACACATATACTTTGAGCATATCTCTTAAATTAGCTCAGGATCAGTTTCCTCATTTGTCAACATGGGGATAATAGTCCCTGCTTCTTCTGGTTGCTATGAGATTAAATGAGATAATGTGTGTAAAATAATTCCATAAGTCTGCTAGATAATTGGTGTTTTAAAAAGGAAAATATAATTATTGCTATATTCTAGGAAGATTTCCTTAGGCAGAAGTGAATCTTCCTAAATCTTACACTCTTTTTGCTTATGCTAAACATTGCTATTTATAACCATTTATTTCAGTTATTGGTGTTCTTGTACCATCTCATCTACTATTCTTAAAAATTCTTGAAGATCTTGTACTTTACACGTCTTTGCATTTCATTTAATGCTCTGCAATGGTTTGCATTACATAAATGCCCCATATTTGTTGAAAGATAAAAGGAATTGCATTTAATACCATGTTCTCACTGTAAGATTGATCTCATTATTTAGCTGTAATGCATGCCCTTTCCTTTGAAATTTGGTGCATCTGATTTGTTTATAATGGATTGTATGTTCCTCATAACCTGCACCTACAAGCTTCGCTGCGGAATTTCAGGACTAATAAAACACAGGGGCAGAACCCTGGTCAGGCTGAACAGTGAGAGGAGAACACAACAGGAAGGCATGGACCACACTCAACCTTTCCCTTCTCAGCATTCTTCTGTTCTAAAGATCCAACCGAGAGGTGATGATGTCTGGAGAGGGATGCTTTATTCTACATTTCACAACTTTCTGAATTATTATACTCAGTACTTAGTTATGTTTGTAAAGAAGGAGAGGGGTCAAGAGAAAGAAGAAGAGGGGGAAAACAACACTGCTCTTGGTCATATATCTCCCAGGGAGCATATTTTGAGTTAGGGGCCCTTCCTTTGCAACAAAACAGTTAAAATCTCCAGGGGTAAAGGTACCAAACCATCTGTTTTTAATGACAGTATAAATATGGCTTTTTCTGAAATTTACATTTGATAGATTGTCCATGGCCCAAAAAGGCATTAAATTTTAAAATACAATTTTATTAGGATAGATATTCATATATAAGAAAGTACTTTTATGAGACTAATCCAAAGGAGATATCTGAGAAGAAAAAAATATATACTTTTTATTTCATTTTAACTGCTAATGAATCTCAGGTTTTTGGGTTGTTTTGTTTTGTTTTGTTTTAAAGTGTCAAATGACCTCCACAAATAGTCTTCCTGGTGGTTCTGAATGAATTTGTTACTGGTAATACCATTTAACATACCCCATTGAAGAAGAGTCTGCAAGATAGTCTGACTTCATTAAAAACCAGTGATAGTGTCTTCATATCGCAAGAGACCTCGCAGAATGTGCCTGGTGGGCTGAGAAAATCTTATGTTTTGTAAATAACCTCCCTCAAGTCTGATCTAAAAGTGCTCTCTTCCTGATTTCATCAATAAGGTTACTATGTGACTTTAAAAAATTCCACTGCTCTAGGAAAACTTCTGTTTCTTTTTATGCCCAGATTTAGCAGGTTTTTCAAAGCCCTTCTTATTAAGAAAAGTTGTGGCTGGAAAAATGGATAAGTAGCTACAACTATTCCAGGAAGCTATAAATATTCTGGTTTAAGCCATTTAAGAAATTCTCTCCTTTATTGTCTCCCAGGGCCTACCTACAACCGGGTACTACCTTCCCAAAGTGAAGTGGATGGTCCTAAATGATCATAGGTGGGTTTTGAAAAATAAACACAAAATTAGTTTCACACCTACTTAGACAGCTTAGAATTTTAATGTGTGAAGTATGCCAGGACTCTGCAGTGAAATAAAGCTTTGCATTCAAACTGATGTCAGCCAATCAGAAAACAGTACAGAGCACTGCCCATTTCATAATTAGGGAGCATTAGTCCAAGTTCTAGATTTTGCTTATTAATGGATAAAGCATTTCTTGACCCAGTTTTGCCATTTATTCATAAGAACCTTGTTTTCAAAAAGTGTTAAAATAGCGTGAAGGCCCTGATTTATGCCCACCAAATCCAGGAAATTCAAAGCTAATCCTCAGAACTATTTGTGTCTAGTTTTGCAGCAAACATTCTATATAAAACTGTGCTCCATTCGAGGATAACACAGACTAAAGAGACTACAGCGGGCCTTCCTGCAAGCCTGACTTTTTTTGGTTTTAAAGCTTTAAGTCGTATGTTGACAGATTTCCTATTGCATCTCTCTTTCTGCCATACACTTGTTGTAGTCCTGCTTGTCTGTCCTTTGTTATATCTTTTGGCATCCATGGGATTTTGTTGGATAGACAGGAGCCATGGCAATATTGACTGACCAAGAGTCCCATGGGGGTGAGAATTCTCAGACTGCCACAGGTGAGAACATTTACAAATCTCTTCTTCCTCCTTCCGCAAAACTCCTCTCTCTGGGACCATTTCTACACATACCAGATACTGAGAAAATGTTCTTAATGAAAAGGAAACAATAACAAACCAACTGAAATTTGATTCAAGAGACCATCATTCCTGTTTCCTTTTTTGGAATGCCAGCTGTCCTTCTCCATCTAAATAGTCAAAACTCCACTCAACCTACAAATGCCATTCATTGTCACTTCCTTTGGTAGGTTTTCCCTGTCATTGGGCCCCAGTTTTCCCAAGTGTGACATCATTAATGGAGAAGGTTTAGATCCTGAAGGTCTCCTCCAGATTCTGTCTCTTTGTACCTCCCCTCGTATACTGTGATTTTCCAGTTCTGAACTTCAAGAATAGTCTTATGTCTCATTCACCTGGTACTTACCATTTACTGAATTATACTAGTTCAGGTCTCAGCTTTGTCACATGTTGTGAGGCTTTAAGAAAAAGTTACCTAATCTCTAAGCCTCAGTTTCCTTGTCCACAAAATGTGGATCATAATGGTATGCAGCTTCCATTATACAGTTGTATCAAGGATTACAGGACAGAAAGAGCTCACCACAGTAGCTGACAATTAGTAAGTGCTCAATAAATATTAGCTAGAGCTATTTTTCAATGTATAAGTTCCCTGACATCCTCAGCATGATCATCTGCAACATAATCATAAGCTTGAGGTTGAGAATACATGGTAGATATGTTTTCTGTTTGTCCTATCTTGCTTATTACAATGTCCTAAAAATAATAGGAATTCAACAGCATTTGTCGATCACTTGATTGTTACAGCTTTAGGTCTGATTTTCAGCCATTCTGTACTTAGTTTTTTTTTATGAAGATTGACTTATGCCAATTTAGGTCTTAAAACTGTATTAAAATGATTCGTGATAATATTCTAAATTGATTACAATTCCATTATGTAAATAATTTTATATCATGCTGAGCCTGTCCTGCTCAGAAAGCACATACCCGAAAAAGGCTGACCTAAACTGAAGTTGAAGTCCACCCTCTAGGAAGCCATTGCATTCGTCCACTCCAATGAACCTTCCAGTGGATATAAGTGTATTTGTGTGTTTGTCATTTGTTTGTTTTTAAGAGAAGGAAGGGGAAGGAATAAAGAGTGAATGAGAAGAGGAAAGACATATAAAGTAAAAAAAGAAGAAAGGGGCAGAGAACGAAAGCAAAAGGTGAGAACAGTGAAAGGGAAGATGGAGAGAGAGGTGTTCTGCAAGGTACAGTGTAAAAGGGAAAGACTCGTGAGAAAGGAACGAGGAGATAAAGAGATAAAATGGGTATTGTGGTTCAAAGGCTGAGAAAGCTCCATCTCTAAGTCTAAATGCACAGCCTGCTTACCTGGCCTCCAAAACGTTAACAGGAGGCATGAAAATAACTTAAAGAGATTTTTGCTCCAAAGCTGAAATTGGCCAATCAAATCATTAGATTACTCTTTTCATTTGAGAGAGATTTCCATTGTGGAACAGAAGACGATGGGTTCTCAGATGAAGGGAATCACATCAAATCATTATTCCTAGTCTGACTGTTTGCAGGGGCCTCGTCACAATTCTGAGAAGGTGTAAAATTTTTAAAATTTTTTTTCCACCAGCTGCTTTTTCCCCCTTTCACATGTCAGAGACTTAAAATTCCAAGTTCTGCAAAGGAACAAGACAGAGCTGCAGTGACTTCCCAACTGGCTGAATGCACCTCCAGAAGAACCAGCTTTATTTCACCAGAAAGTTCGAACAGTCTACACCACCTTCTTCTGAGTTGCTGAATAGTTTGCCTTTCAGTTGACTTAAGAATACAGTTCTCTTAACCAAACCGTGGCCCCACTGGGGAAACCAATCAGACACCAGGCTTCAAACCCCCAAAGTAATATGAATGGCCTTCTGTGAATCTAAGGTAAAGGGTGGTGTTGTTAGGAATTACTCAACCTTCCAGGCAGATCCGAGTATGTAGAAATTGATTAACACACCCAAGTTCCATTCCATCTACATTTTGGAAAAACACACCACTTCGTGTCTACATAGGCAGCTTATCTCTGTGGGCTACAGATTTTCAAGTGAAGATTAAATCTTGTTTTGTAGAGGAGATTTTCCCAAAGATCCCTGTGAGATACAATTTTCAAAGTCAGAACTATCTCGAGTGGGGTTTTGTTTTGTTTTGTTTTGTTTTTTTGGTTTTAACTGCAAATGTAATCAGCGAGCCTAGTGGCGGCTGCTTCTCTGACAGGCGCTCAGATTTACTGGAATGCCTCAACTCCCACAAGGGAAGAAATCGTTTCCTGTGAATTCCAGCTCCTGCAGGTTACTGAAACATAGCCATTTCCTCCTGTTGCTGAGCGCTCTCCCTCACTATCTCTCTGAGGGCTACATCCCTCTGCTGCGTAGCTGTGGACATCCCTGGCCCATTTCCATGGAAGCACATAGCAGGAGACTCTTGTGCCTGGGTACTGGGCCAAGAGCTTTCACTCTTAGAAGACATATTGGCCTCTAGAATTTCAGTGCTATTTGAAAAACAGATACTTTAGTTTTCAAGGAGTTCTCTTGTGAAACATGCAGTTATGTTATGATTTAAGACATGCCCTATCACAAGACAGAAAAACAGAAAGCGACGAGGGTTAGAAAAGGAGGAATTTATGTGAACCTCCCCATATGTGTGTTCATTGCATGACTATGGAGCTTTCTTACATTCTGAAACTAGGACTATGTGATACATTGTGGTGTCAAGGACTCAGATGGCTTCAGTTTAAATCACAACCTTACCACTTCTAACTGTGTAACTTGGGTAAGTTTCTTGACTTCTCTGAGTGTCAGTTTCTTCATTTGTATAATGCAGATTAAAAGAAAAAATGAGGGTTGTTATGAGAATAAAATAATACAATGTATACAGAGGTCTAGCATAGAGGAAGCAATAGGTTCCCCTGATGTAACATCAAGTAATAGGTTCCCCTGATGTAACATCAAAGTGGTTAAAGGACTTAATATCCAAAGAGTCATGATGGGGACTAAAATCCGTTTCTTAACTTGTTCAATCACCTGTTAAACTAAATCGCCTCCCTATTAAGTGGCTGTCATTCTGCAAAGATTGTTAAAGAAGTTAATTCTCATGTCACATTATAGTCAGTTGGCTACAAGAATATAATTTTCCACCCAGGAGTATTTTGATGCATATATGTTAATTTGGGAAAGCTCAGTTTTGTTTTGTTTTTCCAAGTTTTTATCTGCCATCTTCCCAGCCCTCACTTGCTCCCTAAGCTGTTCCATCCAGCCCTAATAGGCCCTGGGTTGTTTCATTCCCCAGCAGAATTCTTCCAACCCTTCTTCAAGCCCTACTCTTCCTCCGAAGCTCAGATGGAGATCTTCACAGCACACTCCTAATGAACACCACCCTCCTTGTTTCCTTTGAACTGCACAGAATTTATGGCCTGTAAGAAACAATTTTACATTTAATTATATCTTATCTTATTATTCTTATTGGTTTATTAGCTGTATCTCTGGCTAAGTAAGTTTTAAGCACAAAGGCCATTTCCTGTGTTCTTCTCCAATAACTGCCAATCTAGCATTCAGCACAAGTGTTCAATACCTTGTATTGAATTGATGACTATCAATTGATAATTGATGTAGTTTCATCACAATCATCATTTTCCAACCACCTATACAGAGTGTCCACAAATGGGACTTCAGCCGTGTTAATATTTCGTCTGGTTCCTCTCTCTCTCAGCTCGACTATTGACCTATAGTTAATATCAACCCCAGCAGCAGCAGCAGCGTGGCTTCAGCATGTTTCCAGATCCTCAGCATAAGATTGGAATCGACTTTCCCTTTAGTTCAGTCCTCACTGAAAGGATAGGTGGCAGCCAGACACATAAGTAGTGATTTTTACTCTAAGAAATAGAGGAAGCCAAAAAAACCCATATTATTAAGGTCCCACAGAGATGCCTTGGAACTCCAAATAATATAATTCACCCATAGAACTCATAGGAGCAAGAAGCATGAGTAGGTCGATCTGGGAAATAAACTAAGAGAGGGGGAGGAACACAGTGTATTCAGATGGAAGGAAAGTGAAGCATCGTGCAGTCTACACAGTGAAGAACATGAGCAAAAAACAAATGAGATTATGTAAAATGTCATTACTCAAAGAAAACGGCAGTTAACATTTGGCGTAAATGCTTCCAGTTTTGTTTCCAGGTAAACAGATGTTTTTCTTTTTGAAAAATCGTGTCATAATGTGTATGACACATTCATGAAATGTGGTACGTTCATGGTACATTCGTGAAATAACATGTTTATTTCAATTAATAATTTATCATAATTATTTTTATGTCTTCTGTATTCTTCTACAAGATTACTTTTAATTGCTACATAATATTCCATTGGGTGGATAAATTTTTACAAGATTTCCATTATACACTATTATTAGCAGTCCTGAGATATAAATTTATCACTTAAAACTTTTATGTATCCTTCATTATATCCTTAGGAGAAGTTCCTGGAAGTGAAATTTCTGGTACCATCAATTCTTACTTTCTTAACCTTATATCTTCCCTCCAGCCACTTGTCCATTTCTGGTCTCCTCTGTGCTGGGTATCTTCCATTTAACTCTGTAAACCCACTCCTGCTCTTTTGTGACTCAGGAGATGGATCTGCATGGACTTCGTTGACAAGCTCTCTGACCCTCTTGCTTTTGATTGGGCTCAGCCACTGAAGCATGAAGCAAGAAATTAGAGGGGTGGAGACAGAGAGTGTGGTTGGGGTGTACACTCATTTGCTTCCTCTTTTACCTGAAAGGTTTCTTACAGGCCATAAGGCAGCCCTCTCCCCACATGGCTCTTCTCCCTTTCTCTCTCTCTAGGTTCTAGAAATGACTCTCTCTTCTCACTTCACCAGGCTGAGGTGGCAACAGAGCCTAATGTTAGGTAGTCCCCTGATGTAACATCAAAGTGGTTAAAGGACTTAATATCCAAATTTCTTACGGTAATGTACTATTCCTTGTGGTTCCCCTACTCTGTGCAAACCTTTGTAAACAGTTCACTTACTCAAATCCCAAATTACCTAAATCGAGTGTGCCATCAATTCACTGCTATGCTGCTAAATGAGCCATCCCCTTTCCAGCAAAACTCCTTACATGAGTTGGCATTACTTGTCAATGCTTCCTGTTGTATCCTGAAAAACTCCAATCACTCTTCGATCCCACCACCATCATAAAACAACAATGCATCCCACATCACCAAATGCAAAGCACAGACTTCAGTCCTCCTCCTTCTGGGCCTATTAGCAGCACTTAGCCCACGCATCTGTCATTAGTTCTTGAAACACTGCTCACATCATGCCTCTTCCTGAAATGTTCTCCACCCTCTTCTGTTGGTTCTTCCTTATCTTCTTTAAGCTCTGTCATTGAAGTTATAAGTGCCCCACTCTTTGCACCTCTTTTCTTCTCTATTTATACTTGTTCTTGGTGATTTCCGTTAGTTCCATGATTTTAACTATCATCTCTATGCTGCCTACTTCCAAATTTACATATCCAGTCTGTATCTCTCCCCTAAACTCAGACTCACATATCCAGCTGCTTACTCAACATCTCAACCAAAAGTTATCTCTATCTTCACATATAAAAACCTAACATGATTTTTTAAATCTGCAAATGTGTAGATGGCAACTCCATTTGTCTGGTTTCTCAGGCCAATAGTTCCAGAACCATCTTTCTGTCTCTTATACTACATACCCAATCTATTAGGAAACCATACTGACTCTGCCATCAAAATGTACAGAAATGCAATGGCCTCTCTCCAGCTGTCATTTCTCACCTAGATAAGAGAAAGTCCTCTCAGCTGTTTTATTTTCACTCTTATTTGCTCTGTCCTCAACAGATACTTTTTACTGCAGCCAGATTCTGTCATCCATCTGCTCTGCTCAAAACTCTAGTGGCTTCCTATCTCATTCAGAATAATGCCAATGTCTTTCAAATGACTTGCGAGGGCCTAAGTCATCTTGCCTCTGGGTATCTCTCTACTTTTATCTCATACTTCTATCCCCCTCAGACAATCCTTGCTAGTTCTTCAACACACCAACTATTCTCGCACCTCAGGGCTTCAGTATTTATTGTTTCCTCTCCTCAAATGTTTCTGGAATGTTTTTCTGCCGGATAGTCACAGAGATTGCTTCCTGGGTTTCTTTATGTCTCTGTATAAATGCCATGCTATCAGAAAGGCTTTCCATAGGATCTCGTCTTGAAAACCATGCAGCTAAACCCACCCGCAACACTCCTTTAACCTGTTCCTGCATTTAATGACTAAGCAAATGAATAAAAAGGTGTGTGTATTTTTTAAATGTTTAATATGAACATTTAAAAACATACAAAAGTTAGAGGAAATAGTTTAATACATCCTCATTTATTCACTAGTGAATTCCAACAATATTTAATATATAGTCAATCTTGTTTTAGCTTTCCCACTCAACTTCCCTATCCACTTTCTACTATATAGTTTAAAAGCACACCCCATATGTCATGTCATTTCATCTGTAAATTATATGTGTATTTTTGACTGTCTTCTGAAAAGTTATAGAATTTATATTTACATAGCTGTGTGTTTCAAATGCCCATTCTCTCGTCTCTTACTCATACTAGCAGATATGATTATACAAAAATAATATTTGACAATTTTATTGGTGAATTCTTTATTTTTTATATTAAAAAAATAATGAATAAAAAGAAAGTTCTCAGGGCCTATAATAATGTCCTCTTCTTTCTCCTGTTACCTTTCGCAATTCCAAGATACTAACAGACAAAAACGTATCAAACTATATTTCTTTCCTTCTCTTGTAAAAAAGCTTGTCTCATATAATTATGCATAATAACTTCTATAATTATAAGATCAGAGCTCTATCTTAATCATCTCAGAATGTACTACTAAAGGCACATTAGAAGCAACATAATTTTTTAGAAAGAGGGTCTGGAGTGAAAAGAGAAATTGCTAAAACAAGTTGTTTGTCTTTAGCCAGTATCTTTTTTAATCGGTCAACTTCATTGATAATCTCATTTTTAAAAAAATCTTTTTAGAGAATTTGCTCAATCCTTGAAGCCATCTTCCAATTCTGGAAGGAGAAAGCCAGTTCAGTACAAAGTGCCCCTGGGCCCCTCGTCTTCCGTGGGCTGGAGACAGATTGCATCCTGGCAGTGCCGGGAGGGTTCAGGTTGGCAGTTCTGGCAGTTACACAGAACAGCTCTGTGACTCTCCCTGGAGAAAGCCTTCTGTTCTCTTAAGCGCTAGCATATTAAGCATCTACTGCATGGAATAGGATGAGGAGGGGTTTGGAAAAGAAAATGTGAAGACAAATGAGGATATTTAAAAGCAGAAAAGAAAATCCAGTGCTCAGAACAGCATTCTTTAACTCAGACTAGCTATAAATTTTCTCTTGTTGATTTCTTGTCTTGGAAAGAACCCATTAACAAAATAAAATTTAGAAAAAGAAAAGAAAGAAAGAAGAAAGAAGAAAGAAAGAAGAAAAAGAAGAAAAAGAAAGAAAGAAGAAGAGGAGGAGAGAGGAGGAAGAAGGAGGAGGAAGGAAGGAAGGAAGGAAGGGAAGGAAGAGGAAGGAAGAAAAGGAGGAAGGAAGGAAGAAAGGAAGAAAGGAAGAAAGGAAGAAAGAAAGATACAGGCTGGAAGCTCAACTGTGATCATTTTTCCTTAATGGTAAATCTGGTACCATTCATATCTGTGAAATGTGAAAGGAAGATCTGAAAATCTCATTTTGTCATTTGACCAAAAAGCTCGAACAATCTATTTAAAAGACATGAAAATACATTTACAATCTGGGCGGAGGTTGAGGAAGTACTTTTCTTGCCTTTCCCCCTACTTGCTTTACCAACGGAGCTTGAAGCTTCTCAGTCTGTCATCACATTCAACTCCATTTCTTCCCTGCCAAGAATCTGATGGCCGAGTTTCCGGTTAGCCTGGGCGTAGGATAAATCTTTCTTGTAATTTGCTTGAGATCCCACCCAACGAGATTCCTGGATGAGAAATTTGTTGCTTCTCCTCACTAAAGGATATAACAAGTCAACAATTTTCATACTCTATATGACTGGACAGTCACTAGACCATGGACACAGCCCATTTATCGATCGGTATGCAAATCTAATTGGAGATGAAGAATGGAAGTGGGGGTCTGCAAGGTATGAGGTCTCCTTAGGCCAATCCTTTCTAGAGTTCCCTGAGAGGGCTGCTCATTCCTAAGCAGCTTCTCCAGCTGTCTGTGGCTCCTGCATTCTACGGTTTGAGGGGCAGGACCAAGCAGAGCAGTCTTCCCATGAGCGTTCCAGAGACCCTCAGATCCTTCTCACAGTAGCTGCCACCTAAAGTCCATAGACTGGCCTTCTGGGGTACCTGTCCAGAGCCTTTCAGGAACATATACCTCAACAATACTGTAAACAACAGAGTGCTGGCCATTCTCTCAGTTCCCTAACTTAGGCAGGATGGATATGACTCTGCTAACTACCCTGGCTACCAGCGAGAACTCACAATCCCCAAAGGAGTATTTTTCCAGGCAAGAGAGAGCCATTTTAGCCACAACACAGTGGGTTCGAACTGCCCATGCATAAACACAGTCTAGAAAGAAAAGAAAAAAGAGAATGGAAGAAGGAGAAGGAAGGGGAGTAGAGGAGGGGCGAGGAGGGGAGGACAAAAGCTAGGAGCCTACCGCTTTTATTACCTCTATTTCTTGGTGCTATTCCAGAAACTGAAGATGTCAACTAATGTGAAATATGGGCTCTTCATCTAATTATCTTCATTGAGGTATAAAGTTTTCAGCGGTACTTCAAATTACATAGCAGGTATGCTCTTAGAAATCTTTTTTCTTCCTCTAATTTACATAAATTCATATTTCAAATGTGCTGAAAAGATTACCTACTGAAAGTATCCATGTTAGAAAGTTATTTTAAAGGTAAAAACTTTTGAAATGAGAACAATTGCCTACATTATTTTGTTTTATTAATGTGGCTTTTTTTTTGCAAGTTAAATAAAAATCAGAATAAAAAGTGTTATATTAAAACAGAACCTGACTCAGAAGTTAAAATAGATGGTTATACTCACTCTTTAAAATAGCCTGATGTGGAAATGATATACTGCTTCTGGTTGATGTCGTGGCTAGAATTTGAGTCCCCTAGCACTAAGGTTATTACCTGTGAGAAAAAGGAAAATGTTGTAGCAATGCCTTATTTAATAAGTTATTTGGAAATAAACTCTTTCAATAATAAAGTCCCTATTTAGGAAAAAAAGCTACGCTACTTTTGAAAATAACAAAGACTGGAAGATAAAGCATTGCATGAAGGCTGCCTTCTGTTCCTCAATCTTCTCTTCCAACCCTTTTTCCATTCTTTGATGTTGATCCCTCCCCATCCCACTCCAGTTCTCCCTAAAGCTGTCTATCACTCTGGTCTTTAGTAAAATGACTCACTTAAAATCAGCTAAGCAAAGAAAACTTTAGTATAACCGAGTTTCAGGGGATCACCCTAAGCAACAATGGTGAAAAAAAAAAGTTTGCTTTTCAATATATTGGACTGCAGTTTTTGCCTCTTATAAAGAAAACTTCAGACATAAGCAAATAGATGGTGATATAGCTATAAAATTTTTAAAAAATCATGCAGTCATTCTTCTATAGGTTGTCAGAGATAAAATGAGGGGAGAATTAGCCCAGGATAACTCTCATAGACATACTGGGGCTCCACATCCTGTGTAAAGGGTTTCTTCCTGGCCTGTTCATCCCTGGCTAACTGCCAGTGTGTCCTCTCTCCCTCCTTAAACCTCACTATCTCCAATACATCGAAGGCTCCCTCCTTCCTAAAATTTGATATTGTTTCCAATACTGTTTTAGTATTACTAACCTTTTTATTTCATGTGCAGTAGCAAAACATAATTTTTGTAACTTAAGAACTAACTTATACAAATATACAATGAACATGTGCAAAAATTATTCAACTCATTAACTCATGAAGACACCAGTAGGTGGTAAAGTTGTTTTAAAAAGACATGTTGAGAACTAATTTATAGGCAATTTAAAAAACAAACAAACAATACAAAACTAGTTAATATCCTATAAAGCAATAAACCATTATGTATCTTTTCTACCAGATAGAAATCATTTGCATCTCTATTAAACAAAAACTACATATAAATATGTAACTCTACAGTGTCTGGGTACTAGTCAATAATAAATTTCAAAGTTAAATAATAGTACATTCAATAATTTAGGGATGGGCCTCAAATATGACATTAAAAGATAATGCAGCCATCCTCCAGACCTTATTTACAGATTTTGGACAATTTTTCTTTAAAGTAGAAATGCAAGTCCTATTGTTATAATATTATTTCAATCCAGTTTACAAAGTTTAGGACAATATTTAAGAGATGTTATTAGAACATATGTTTATTATGTATTTAGAACATTAGTCGAGGTATCAGCACATCACATGTACTGTTTAACAGAAAAGAAGTAGGAAACACATTCAACCAAAAATATTTGCTAAAGGACACAAGCTGTCATGCCAGCCAGTAAGACTCATCAGACTGGAGCCCTCCAGGAAGATTATTAAAACAGAAAATCTGAGAAATCAGGAGCCATCCCTGATATGGATTATGACAAGCTAGAGGTTGGGAAACTGATTTAAAAACTGGGATCAAGGAGCATGCAAGTTTGGGAAGCCAGAAAGCAATGCTTGGGGCTACAATAAGTCAAATGTCAATAGCCAAGATCTTAATGAGCCAATAGGCCTCAAAGTTCGGGACAGATGAGATAGTCAGATAGACTAAGTCAAGGACACCACATAAGAAATGTGACAGCTTTGACCTTAGACTGTACTTGATACCCTTCATCTACCACAGTAAAAAGATTTCTTAACATTGGGGCAGAAGGCTCCATCCCAGGGTCAAGTGTTACCCAGCTCTGTGGACTCTTCTACCTGCTCTATTGTTTCCAAACTAGAAATAAATTTGACAGTAGAAAAAAAAAAAGAGAGATAGAAGAATAATATCCCTGTGTTCCTAGAGTCCTAGTTAAGTGTTTTATAACCCTCTCAAATTAAATTGCCAATAAAAAAGAAAACTGAAATGACAGAAGTGTCTCCAGAAACTGATTCCAGACTTCTGAATTATTTCCGAGTTTTTATTTGATCCCGCTGACATATCTCCCTGATGTTAGTGAAAGTATAATTCCTATTTTTACACAAACAAGAAACGTAAGTCTCTTCTGCACTGATGATAAAGATGGTTTGAAAATTAATCAGCAAAATTCATCAGTGTAGGAAGTTAACATGAGGAGCAGATAGCTTTTGGAGAGACTACCCAGAGCATGACCATTTTCCTCTAAGAATATGTCCCCCACTCTACACATAAAGGTTGGCCCTGGCTGCCATGTTTGATAATATCCATTCTTAAACTTTTAGCAAAGCTGGTTGAACCAGTGGTACCTAACACAAACTGGGTCAATCAATGATTCCCCCTTGAGAAGCTGAGATTAGAATTAAAGAATGTTAGTCAGTCTCTGCTATTACTCAAACCGAGGAATATGTAAATGAAGGCACTATCAGAGAGTTATCTTTTTGCATTTTGCTGTCTAATATGATAGAGACTAGCCACAAGTGGCCATTTAAATTTAAATTAAGTTAAAAATTTGGATACCTCATCACTCCAACCATTTTTCAAGTGGCCAATAGCCACTTAAGGCCAGTGACATCATATTAAACAAACAATACAGGATACAGGATATTTTTATCACTGAAGAAATTTGTTGAATAGCACTAACTTACCACATGTTCAGAGAAGCAGAATCCTGAATGCAGAGACAGGAGAAGGAAGTCGATGTACAGACAGTAGAACCAAGAGACAAAGAAAATGTAGGAGATTAGCTGCCTCTATTTTCCAGGCCTTTGTTCTAGTCTCAAGTAAAATTCTACTTTCTCTTGCCTTTAAAATCCATGATACGTATCAATATCCCTATAAATTCTCTTTTCTCTTTTAAACCAGTTTGTTTAGAATGTTTTACTTGTAACTCAAAGATGCTTAATTAAGCAATCAGAATCATTTTAGCCCTCCCTCTCTTCTTTCTCAATACACCGTGGCACTGAATTATTTGGATAGTTATTGCTATTTTCCCCTTCATTTTTGTCTACGATATGAGTTTTGGGGTTTTTTTTGCATTTATCTGCAATAAAAATCCCAAAAATTTACTGAGCAGGGGGTATTAATTTTAAATCTGGGATAATTGATTCATACAACCTGTGAGTAAAGCTTGGCTGGGTTGAAGTGAGGTGTTAGGTATAGCTAATGAGAGGATGACTTGTCTATTTCCTCTATCCAGAAAGTTACTACATAAAGTGTCTCACAGATAGAAAGGAAGGGACCACAAGATGTACTGTAAACCTCAAATTTGTAACATACAAATTATCTCAGAAGAGTTCAGGGAACTAAATTTATGTGATTTAGAAGGAGCCTCAGAAAGATTTTATTTCCACATAGTATTTTTTGCTGAAACCTTTTGGAAGAGAAAGCAGTAGCCTTGTCTCTACTGACATAACTTTAGAACACACAAGCTTGCAAAGCAAGAGCGATCTTGACTGGGAGCAAGCAGAATACCTTTGATCTTCACCAGCCACTGTAGCTGCCTGAGATTATCTTAAATGCTAACCAGAGAGAGAGCATGCCTGAAGCTATACTACTCCACTACCTGCCCTGTGCAATGATCCCTTACAGGCGAATGGGCTGCTGTGAAAAGTGATTGAAGTCTACGGGAAGTAGTAGGGAGAGGAATTTATAACAGAAAAAGAAATACTTTGCCACCTGAAATTCTGTCCAAGGGAGGTGGATCACCTTTCTTGTGTGTTGATGAGTTTGTGTTTGTAGGTTTAGGGGAAAATTCAGAAATATATAGGGAAGAAGAACTGAAATTAGGAAGTCAGGGTAATAACGAGAACCTGAGCATAAAACAGAGGAAATATTGGAGCTAGATTCTGTGAGAGGAAAAATCCAGGGAGAAAAAACAAATTCAGAGATGTGACTCAGGAAGGAGTTTAAGGAACTGCTTCATATAAGCTTAAAAATTGTTTCATGCGAGATGCTGAATGTAAATATTCATTCCAACTTCTCTCCTATAAAATTTTAGTAACACTTACCCTCCCAAAAAACAAGAAGCTCTCTTGTGGAGGTAGATGAACTAGCCTGGCACATTCATGAGAGGTGGACCAATGACGAATCTCTCACTGTGAGGATATTCCACATAAGTCTACTTCATAATCAGTGCTTGACTTTTATTAATAATAGTCTGGCCTCAATAAACTTGGTGAAACTATTTAACCTGATAAAAATTACATTTCAGCCAAAAAACAGTCTCAGGACCAAAGTGGAGTAAGTCAGAAGAAATTAGACTATTTCATTCTTATATGAAGAGGACCACACCATCTAAAATCGAAAGAGAAAATAAAACAAATTGAATTAAATGTAATAAAACACTTGTTCTTCAGCTTTAATCAATCACCTGTTTCATGTCTAGCTCTATGCCAGATATTACAAGCAATATACATACACGAAAACATGAATATAAATATAAATAGAAACAAACATATTTTGCCTGTCCTCAAGGAATTAAAATGTTATTTTTTTTAAAACAAATTGCTGTAAGAGAATGAACTAATTAAATGACATCAAAAGGACAAAAGTAAATCGAATTCAAAAAAGAGAGGGGGAAAAAAGTATGTGTGCTGGAGTGATTAATTTCAAGACCTTCATGGAGTAGAGGATAGAACATGTGGAAAAACAGCAAATAAAGCAGCCACTCTGGATGGAAGAATAAGGATGGCGAGGGGAGGAATGCGTGCAGTAAAAAATGACGTTAGATAGGATCTAAACCAGTTTACAGGAGGCCTTGGATGTGAGGCAAAAAGTTGAAAGGCTCCTCCTCCTCTTTTATTAGTTCCTTTTAGCCTTTTCTCCTACTCCCAACCCCAATCACTCTATAATTCCACTGATTTTACTCTTTATACAAAAGTTAGCAATATGTACCAGACTCTACGTTCTATGAACAGTCACTCACTCAAAGCTTATGGATTGAATTTCGTCTGTGCAAAGATGTGCCAGCTCAAGTAAAGCAGATCCTTTCTGGAGGGGCCACAGGGGTTCTTCAAACAAATGAACATTACAGGATTGATATTAGTCATAGCAATTCCTGGATTCCTATTATCTTTAATCTGCTTAACCGCCACTGGGATTCAGGAAGGTAATTTAAATCACATGAAGAAATTGTCGTTATGAAGTTTATTTTTACTAGATATTTCGGGAGATTTTATTCCTTGCAACACAACTTCCACAAATTACGAGGCTGCTAATACTTAACTGGGTCTTGCCTTTACTTTTACCTGTGAACTTCGACGAGACTTTTTGGGCCTTTTAAAGCCCATTTAGTCCAAAGGGATAATGAATCATGAATATCTCGTCTTATTTACTACTTTGCTGTCACTTTCCTAATTATTTTTGGTTTCACATCTTCCATGTCTGACATAATTATTGAATAATTTCCCCCTTCTTTCTGGTACATTTAGAGTTCAATTTGAGTGCGCACTATCCCTCTTCCCCTGGAAGGAATAACAAGAATGTTCATGTCTTGTTTTAACAAGTGGATGATCTGCCCCGACTTCAGTCAGAGCTTCACACTATAAAAAGGAGACCATTATGTTTAACTTTTTGCCCTGTGAGAAAAGCAGGATATGTCAAGCCTTTACTTAAGTTTTTTTCTTTCATCCTTATGAGTCCTCTCATGAGCTAATTTCTTTCATAGACTATATAAGCCCCTTAAAGAGCTGTACTGTTCCCTGACAAACACGCTGGCACGCAGTTAATCATTAATTTTGCATGGTCCACATCTGCTGTCTGCTGGACTGTGCATTGTTTGAGAGACTTCCTCCCATTTGTATAAACGCCGTTGTGTGAGGGTCAGTGTGGGATCTTTATCTAACCTATTATCAGCAGTCCAGACGGAGTCTTACGGCCTCCCTTTAACAAGTCCAAGTTGCAGAGTTCACAAGGCTTAAACCTGCATGAATACAGTAGTATTTTTTATGGCAAAACAACAGCTGCAGGAGCAGACTCAGCAACACGCCCTGGCGGAGTATGTGCAGACACCAAAAACAGGTGCACCTCATGACTAAAACTGTGGCGTTGTGTGCCATTAAAAAAAAGAAAGAAAGAAAAGCATGACATTCACTTCTTCATCAGATCAGGGTCTAAATAAAGTATGTATCGGAGGCACACAAAGGAATTTAGAAACATGGTCGGCTGAAATACCAAGGCTTTAAAAAAGCAATAAAGGTAGAACTCAAAATTGCAAGAGAAAGATTACTTTTATTTTACTGCTGGTGAGTACACTGCCTTATAAAAGTCTACGAAGCCAGCCAGCCATGCACATAATAAAAGTTACTTTTAAAATGGCAAGCAAATTAAATTATATCATCTTTCTTCTCTTTCTTGGACTTGGTCTGGGGTTCCAGTTTTATACCACTTGAGGGAAAGTTGAAATTAGGCTTTGTGTGGGTGGAGGAGAGGCAGATTTGAATGTGATCCTGTTCAAATAATCTCTCCCCGCCTCGCTCTAGGGTGGTACATGAAGGCTGGAAAGAGTGAGCCTCCGAGCCCGGCGTAGGGGCAACACCTTCGCAGCCACACTGCCAGGAAGGCTCCAAGGGGAGTGCCCAATAAATGTCAATGTTGTGTGGCTATTTCAACTTGAAAGTAACTTGCACAAGTTTACTTGAAAATTAACACTGCAGTCATACAGAAGGGGGAAAGGAACGCGTGTTGTTTCCAGACATAATTGAGATTGAACTCTAACCAGTTCAGAAACAAGCGTTACTTTCCGCAGCCCTAGAAAAGCCAGCTCGCCTCTGCCAGAAGGGAAGTATTGCAATCGTCAGGAACACAAAGCGCTCTGTATGCAGTTTGCAGAGAGAAGAAGCCCTGCCATTCGGGCTGGCCATTCATCTTTGTGTGTCCTTATGGCAGAGGTAGTGTGAGCAGGAGAAGTATTCCCACCCTTAAACATGAGTGATGTTTCTGGGGTACACTTGGTGTCCAACATCAGCTGTCTTTGAGGCATTGCTGACACAAGAAAGAGCCTGAAGATCACTTTCAACCTTCTGTATAGACATCGATAATGCCGGCCTGTCCCAAGAGCTCTAAGCACTTATCTGCTTTATACAGTACCTGACTTCTCCCCAGGATTCACAGTGAGGTCGGCAGTGACCTGTTGAGGGAACCAGATAAACTTAGGGGACTTTATTCAGCCCCACCAGAACTACTGACATGCGCAAGCTCTCCTTGGTGGTCTGCTACACTTAGAAACAGATTTGGAGACTGAGAATTCTCAATTTATGTAAAAGTTGAGTAAAAATAATTCTACTGGTACTTTTTATTATAGAAGTTTCACATTTGGTCTCTTGCAGCTAAACTCCTAGGGACGTGAGAGTGATTCTATTACTGATTCACTGGTTTGAGACCCTCTTGGGTTTCTGTCTTCAGTGGAGAGCCAGCCTTTGATGTGCGGTGAAATAAGAAATAATGAATAAAGCAGGGTTTTTTTACTGTATTTTTTTATTCGTCTTCTTTGTATTCTTTTACCTTTGCCTTTTTTTTTTTGAAGAATAAAGCTGTTGATAGAAATAATTTTCTAAGGCATAATGGCAACATTTTGGAACTACCACATTCTTAATGGCATAAATTTTTGTTTTAAGGAAGAGTACAAGAGTTTCAAGCAAGGGATCAAAAGGTTTGGTTATTTTATTATTTATTATTTATTTTTACTAAAAATTATTGAGGTGACATTAACAAAATCAAATAAGTTTCAAGTGTATCATTCAACCGTAAGTTGTACATATATTGCATTGTAGATATTTTAATATCGTGAGGTAGCCTCCTCCCCAATTCCATTGGCAAGAGAAAGAACAGAAATTTTACTATTGAATGAATTGTCAGAAAGATGATTGATACAAGTTCAAATATTCTAAATGTATTAGATACAATGTTTACATATTGATAAAACATTTACAAATATCGATAGACATGGGTAGCCACTTCAGCGGCAGTGAGAGGGCTGGGTTAGGACCAGCAAATGAAGCATTAAATCTTCCTCGGTTTAGCTGGGGATGAGGAGTTCTCAAAAGCAAGTCCATTTTCAGAAGGCTGAGAGATCAAAGGAGTCCTGGTAGCATCATAACAAAGAGTGTGGACTTTTCCAGCACACAAATATGCTTTCAAAACTGGCTCTCTACTGGAAACCCTGAGCAAATTGTCTGAACTCTCTAAATCTGATTTCCTGCTATTAAACCACCTGTGGGCATCTTATGTGGACTAAATAAAACAGTGGATATCTGAAAGTTGTTATGTGTTATTGGGTATAAGCAAGAGTTTCAAAACCAGGAGTGTGATGCAAAGGTGAACATATACAGGCTACAAACCAGGTGAACAACTAATCGAGAAGTTAAGGAACTGTAGCAACAAAGAACAAGGTCAAAGTTGCCAGAAGCCATAAAAGTACCCAGATAGCCAGATTTTAAGTGTGGACTTAGTGATCAAACTCAAAACAATTCAAAATCCTGGATATCGTGTAAAGAAAAAGCATCCGACTTGAGGCCAGAATGTCGCAGTGAGCAAACCTTGCATCGTCTCCATCTCAAAAGGCAGAAAGTGATTTGAAGTAAGAACTCATCTGGGGCCTGCATGGCTTCTATAACCAGTGAGACAAAAGGGAACAACTCAGTCCAGATAAAGGGCAATGAACAGGAATATTTTAAAGATATTTATCTGTCATCACTCACTCTCTATGCCATGTCATCCAGTCTTATGATTTTATATTTGCTTCCTATGACTGCTATAACAAATTACCACAAGCTTACTGGTTTAAATCAATAAAATTTTATAATCTTACAGTTGTGGAGCTCAGAAGACTCACTGGGCTATAAAATCGAGGAGTCAGCAGAACAGTGGTCCTTCTAGCAGCTCTAAGGGAAAATCTGTTTCTCTGCCTTTCCTGTCCTCTAAAGGTTGCCTGCATTCCTTGGCTCATGGTCCATTTTTCCAACTTCAAAGCCATCAGCTTAGTATATTGAAGTTTCTTTCCCTACTTTTTCTCTCTCTCCCTCTTTCACGGTTTCTGACTCTGGCCCTCTTGTCTTCCTCTTATATGGACCCTTGTGATTACAATGAACTCACAGGGATAATCCAGGATAACCTGCCAATCTTAAAATCTTTAATTTAATCAAATTTGAAAAAAATTGTTAACCAGAGTTTAACCTACTGGGGTATTATCAGAGTCTAACTGAGCTGCGGAAAGCAAGTACCCAACTCCAGCCAAATGCAATCACTTTATCTCACCTAAGAGAGAAAGAATAAGTCAGGAACACTTATGCAGTTCACAGTCCAGAGGCACAGGCTCATTAAAAACTGAGACCTGATTATAAGGCTGTAGAATTCTTCTCCTTCGACACCTCACCTCCATATTACTAAAGACCTAGTTACAGCAGTTCCTTTTACCCAATATACCATGTTCAGCTATCAATAAAAAAATTATAAGGCACACCAAAATACAAAAAAAAAAAACACACAACTTGGACAGACAGAGCAAGCATCAGAACCAGACGTGGCAGGGATGTTGGAATTATCAGAACAGAAATTTTAAATAATTGTGATTAATATTCTAAGGGCTTTAATGGATAAAGTAGACAGCATGCAAAAACAGATGAGCAACGTAAGCATAGAGATATAAATCGTAAGAATTTTTTAAAACGCTAAAGATGAAAAACACTGTAAAAGAAATAAAGAATGCCTTTGATGAGCTTCTTAGTAAGCTGGACATGGCTGAGGAAGAAATCTCTGAGCTAGAAGATATACTGATAGAACCCTCAAAAACCAAAAAGCAAAGATAACAAAAACTAAAAAAAAAAATAAAAAGTATAGACTATGCAAACACTGAGGGACAACTGCAAAAGCTGTAACATATGTGTAAAGGGAATACCAGAAGCAGAAGAAAGAGAGAAAGGAACAAGAGAAACATTTGAAAATATAATGACTGAGAATTTCCTCAAATTAGTGGCGGACACAAACTACAGAGCCAGAAAGCTCAGAAAACACCAAGCAGAATAAGTGCTAAAAAACAAAAGCAAAAACAAACCAAACAAAAAACCCACACGCACTACATCTAGGTATAGATCATTTTCAAACTATAGAAAATCAAAGATAAAACAATTCCCGGAAGAAGCCAGAGTTAATAAATAAATAAATAAATAACACCTTATTTACAGAGGAACAAAGATAAGAATTACATCTGATTTCTCCTCAGAACCATGGAAGCAAGAAGAGAGGGGAGTGAAATATTTAAAGAAATAGTTGAGAGACAAAGAACCCACCAACCTAGAATTCTATATCCTGTGAAGTTATCCTTCAAAGGTGAAGAAAAAATCTTTTTGTCAGACAAAAAATAAAAGGAGGATATTTGTTGCTAGTAGATCTGCCTTGCAAGAAATATTAAAGAAAGTTCTTTAGAGGGAAAGAATAATCTAGGTCAGAAACTCAGATCTACACAAAGCAAGGAAGAACATAGAAGGAACAAATGAAGGTGAAATAAAAACATCTTTTTCTTATTACTAATTAATCTGTTAACAGTTTACAATAACACCAACAACATATTGTATTATGTATGTTTATGTATAGATCATGTATTATATATGTATCGTATATACCACATGATATGTACATAAACATATATAATATATATACACATATATTTTATGTATAATTATATATAAGCGAAATAACAGCAATGATACAAGGGATAGGAGAGAATTAGGATTATTTTGTTATTATAAAGTACTCACATTACCCATGAAGTGGCATAATGTTATATGAAAGTGAACTTAGATTAGCTGTAAATGTACATTGCAAATACTAGGGCAACCACTAAAAATAAGTATAACCAATATGTTAAGAAAGGAGAGAAAATGGAATCATATAAAATGCTCAATTAAGACCATAAAAGGCAGAAAAAGAGTAGAAGACAAAAATAAGAAAAAAGAACAAGGCCAACAAATAGAAAACAGTAACAAATATGGGAGATATTAATCCAACTCTATCAATAATCACTCTGAATATCAACTCTCTAAATGCACCAATTAAAATACAGAGATCATCAGAGTGGGTTAAAAAAAAAGACATACCTACATGCTGTCTATAAAAAACCCTTTTATATACAAAGATATATATAGATTCAAAGTAAATCAATGAAGAAAAATGTATCACTGATCTGACTAATCAGATTTAGTTATCCAATAACTTATATTTTATTCCTACCTAGATTTTTAATTGATGTCTCAAACTCAATATGTGAAAAACCAAACTACTTAATTCCACTCAGCACCTTACCCACAGCAAAACCTGTCCTTCCTGCAGCTTTCTGCCTCTCAATCCATAGCAAGTACAATATTTCCATTGCTCAGACCAAAAATCATGAAGCTATTCTTGATTCTTTTTTCTCACATTCTACAACCAATGGCTATGTTCGCTATCTCTATATATTCTTACAAAGACTTATATACAAATGTTCAGAGCAATTTTATTTTTAAGAGCCACAGACTCAAAATACTTAAAATGTTCTACAGGTAAATGGATAAACAAAGTGTAGCATATCAGTATAATGGAATACTATTCATTAATAAAAAGAATAAACTATTGATACACATAACAACATGAGCAGATATTAAAAATTATGCTGAGGGAAAGATACGAGACATAAAAGAGTATAGACTATGTCCATTTATATACAATTTTAGAAAATTCAAAATAATCTACAGTAACAGCAAGCATATCAATGGTGTCTAGACACAGAGTTGGGGTCATGAGTAGGGGCAGGAAGGAGAAATTACCAAGGAGTACAAGGAAACTTTTAGGAGTGATAAATATGTTCACTATCTTGATTATTATGATTATTTTGACATATACAGGTATATGTTATTTCAAAACTTATCAAATTATATATATTTTAGGTATGTGCAGCCTATTGTGCCAGATATACCTTAATAAAGTTATTAAAAACATATCATTGTAATTACTAAGAAAATATGCCTTGTTTTTATAAAATGAGATTGTCCTTTTCCACATAGGAGAATATTAAAGTGATTCACAATTGAAATAACTACTGACATTTTGTCAAGAATTCAGCACCATTAAAACTGCTGAAATGGTCACAAAAATTTGATGCTTTGTTGTTCATTTCTTCTTCAGAAAATATAATTTTAGTTCAAAGAAAAGAGGGTATATGAAAATGACAAGATTGAAAAGATTAGTAGAAAAACTATTTTCATAAAATTATAGTTTTTATGTAATTTTTTAAAAGTAAATGACTTTTTTTCCTGAAAAATGACAGACAATTTGCAAAACATAGAAATGATAAACCTCCCATTGCAAAACACATAGAAATCTTGGCGAAAAACCACCTGCATCCTTTAAAACATAAGCTGAGTTTGTAAAGAAATAAGGTAGAGCTTTTATACACCAAAAAATGACTGGAGAAAGAATTAAAAACCAAAGTGCTAACTTTTCAAACTGAAACTGCAACTACCACAATGATGTTTTGTGTTGTTAGTCTCAGTTTTCCACTCAGCACCTTAGTTTGGATTCTAATACCTACTTTGTGGAAGAAAATATGGCCTGGGCTTGCAAAGAGCAAGAACTTGTAAGAACCCCATATAATGTCAGGACACTCAAAGGCTATAATCCCAGTAGCAATTTAAAAATAATAATTCACCCAATAATACAAGAAGACAACCAGAAACTGTGTTTATCTCAGTCTAGACTCTGGGTAGAGAAAAATAATCTCCTCTGAGAATTCCTCATCATGGGGCAACAACTCCCAGGGGTTTGGGACTTAAAATTATGATATTCATGTGATATAGGAATCATAGAATGAGAAATTAAAATTAAAAATTAACACAAAATCAGTAAGCTTGAGATGACTGGCAAAAGCAAACTCAGAACTCCTCCAGAAGGACAGAACTTTAGACAAGAATTCTTACAGATAAAGCCCTGCTTATGATGAATTCACAATCCAAAATTACATGAAAAAACAATACACATGAACAAAAGACAGCAAACCTAGCAGTATTATTAAGATCTCCACTCTCATAAAATTAAAATAATATAATTATCTGATATAAACTATAAAATGAGCATGTTGATATTGATTAAATATATAGTGAAAAAACTCAAAAACACCAAAAATAATGTATTGTTAAGGAAAGAAGACAAGGCAAATTTGTAAAAGAATCAAATGGAACTTCCAGAAATTAAAATAAATAAATAAACACAAAACTATTGAAATGTAAAACTAAATGAATGGGATAAATATAGATGAGACACAGTTAAAGAGAAAATCATTGAGATGCAAGATGCAGCTAAAGAAATTACTCTTATTCAGCACAGAAAGTAAAATATATGGAAAATATAAGCTATGATATTTTCAAAATGAGAGAATGTCAGAGAAACAATATCTAACAACATAGAAATAGAATTTTCCAGAATTTATGGAAGACACGAATCATCAAATTCCAAAATCGTGTTTAATTTCAAGCAGGATACATATAAATTTACTCCAGGCATACTGCAGGAAAATTGCTAAAGATCCAAGACAAAAAGACTTAAAAGCAACCAGAGAGAGAAAGACAGAGGATTATACAGCTATGACAATTAGAATCCAGAACAAGGAAAAAGGAATAATATCCTCAAAATTTTGAGACAAAATAATAAAATTTAATGATGCTACATATAGTTGGAATCTTTGAAAAATGAGGTAGTCTAGTTGAGTAAATATTTCGGGTAACTGAAATTATCCTTTTATATACTACAGTCATTTACATTTTGGCTAAGTGATAAATGAAACTCTTTATAAAATATATTATACCCATACCTAAGTCCAAATTCAAGGTACAATAACAATAATGTAACTTTTTCTTGAAATGTGTCATAATTTTAATATGAGCAATATGAGCAGGGGAGATTTTGGTTCTAAATAACAAACCAAGTATGTAAGTTAACTATTTTCTCAAAATCCCAGTGAATTGTCAATAAAAATGTATAAAAGGAATAAATTCATCACAGTGCTGAGAGAAGGATGGCATACCAGAGACATGACAAGTTACCAGGAGAGAGAAAACATGGGAATCTTATTTCCAGTTAGCCAGAGGAGGAAGTTAAAGTCCAGGAAAAGACCAAGCAAACATGGGAACTTTTTCTTTTGACCGTATGTGCAAGTAGAGCAAATTTAGAAAGCAGGAATGGGAGATGATACAGTAATCGACACACTAATAAAAGGGCAGTATAGAAACAGCTGGGCCAGATTACCTCTTTTCCATACATGCAGAAACATGGAAGCAGGAGTGTTTGCTCTGGGACCAAATCAGAAATGGACTTACTAAAGAAACGATGTCAACTCCAAGGGAATAGGAGTGTGGAAGTCCTCCCCAGGTTAAAGTCCTTCTAATTTTAACATCTGGGTGGGAGAAGCTCTATACTGTTACTTTCTCCCTAACAGCATATCAAAGCCCAGATGCCGGTCATCAGAAAGAAAGTCAATTCATTTACATACTTAATAATAAAAACAAGGGGAATTATCTCAATAATAAGGTAAAAGTATATGTTTTTTCCCTTACTAAGGAAAAAACCAACAGAAGCTCCAGAGAAAAGACAAAGAAAAAAAGAAAAAAAAATGGCCAAAACAAGAAAATCACGATCTAGATCTATAACAAACTTAACTGTAAAATGATTTTGAGTATTCGATGAAGTAGAAGAGAAGAAAATCCGTTTCACATTGACCATGATTCTCCCTTGAATGGCAGAAGTTTTGTAACAAATAATCTAATTTATTTCTTTTTAGTCTGGCTAGTAATAAGAGTAGGAAATAATTATTCTTTTACAATTTTAAAAATAAACCTATAGTCAAGGCACAGAAAGCTAAGTTCTACTTACAGAGCAAAATGCAACATTTATAAACTTTAGCAATGTAAAAAAGATACAGCTGAGAGATGTAAAAATCTGGAAGAGTCCACATAAAATATAAGAGAACAAGCAAATTGTCTGAAGTAGAAAATTAAGAGATCATTATGTTAAATGATAAAGGAAATTTAATAAATTAACAGTATATCAAATATAACAAAAATATGGTAAAGAGAAAAAGGTAGGAGAAACAATAATTGGTTAAATTCTTCCCATTTCATAAAGAGAATTAAATGCTGTCTAAAGCTGAAAATTAAGAAATGGCAACTATATAAACACATTACTAATAATATCGAATACTCCCCAGAAGTGCTGCAACCAGAATGATTTTAAGTGATTTTCTCTAGAAAGAGCAAGAATTTATAAAAAAATTTATAAATTTTTTCTCTCTCTGTATATTTTTGTGCCATTTTATTTTTTTATTTCATGTGTTTATTTTCTTATAATTAAATATATATCAAAATAATAATAAAACTTACACTTCTAGAAAGGATTGGAGATTACCCTTATTCTAAAATATTTCTCAAATTTCATATACAACCAAATGTTAAAATACTTATGTCTGGAAAAAAATATATATTAATGAGAAAATAAAACTGAGAAGAAATTATGGCATAGATTCCTTTTAAGATAAAATAGCACTTCAAGATATAACTATGATTGATCAGATGAAAAACATTTTAAAGGTATTACTTTAATTTTTAAAACTGCATTATAAGCATAAAATTATATTCTACATCTTTCACTTAATATGTGCCTATAAGTGAGTCATTTACCACTGAATCTTGATTTCTCAAAATCTCATAAAAAGAACTTAACGATATCTGTAAAAGGTTGTTGGCAGAATTAAACGAGATGATTTCAATGAAATTACTAGCCCTTTTTAGGTGTTCAAAACTGCTACATTAATAGCACCAATATCTAGATAATAAATACCTGTCTGTATATGAGGACGCTCTCTCAGAATGGTACAATAGAGAGATCACCAAATTTTTCAACAGAGACGAGTTTGCATCCTGGCTCTGACATCTTGTGTGTGTGATTTCAGACAGGTAATTTAAACTTTCTAAATCTCACATTCTACATTTAAACTCTAGGAGCAGTAATCTATCTCAGTGATATTTTCAGAGGATATTAAAGTTTATGGAGTGGCTGCTTTCACTTACATAGACGATACCAGACAGATGAAATATTGTAGCTGGATTTTTTTTCTTCTGCATTACTGTCTATAGTGGACATCTATCATGTAAAATAGATGAATCTGATCTTCTTTATAAATCTGGGGAATGCCCTACTTCATGAGTCTTGGCTGAGATCCAAGACCACAAGGAGCTGCATATATTGAATACTTATTTCTTCAGCCTCCTCCTCTCTTGTGCCAGCATGAGAACAAAATCTTGACTCTGCCAGTCAGAGCACCTGACTTAGTTTCCAAACCTGGGACACAAGACAGACTATAAACTCAAATTTCTGATGTAGAATTAGCTGCATTGTAAACTGTCACTTCTGGTAATCAGAGTGGGTAAGAGCAGCCCTCTACTCATGAATAATTTTGCAGCCCTTTCAATGCCTCTGTGACCCAACCAATATTCTTAATAAATGTCTCATTGCTTACAGCTAAGAACCTGACTGGTATGAGGTGCAGTGTCATTCCCAAATATTGTTGGCATCTCTCCTAGCAATCCTTACCTGTGCCTAACCCCAAATCTACATCCAGATATCCAGAAAAAAATATGGTTCTACATGACTAGAATTTACAGTTGTAATCACAGAACTGTGATTAGGACCAATATGAATCATGGAGGATGGGAAAGGTACAGAAAGGTCAGAGTCAGGAAAATGATACAAACAAGACCTGCAAAGAGACACATTTGTAATATAGATAGGCTCTTACAGTTCCCTGCATGTGGTGTTTAAAAAAGTATCTGTTGACTGAATGAACAAGTACATGTTAGTTGAGTACAGTCACAGACAATGAGAAAGGACATTGGGAAAGGAAAGAGAGCCACGATATGTGAAAGACTGTCTTAACTAGAGTGTATGGCAAGTATTGGAAAGTAGAGAACATAGGCTGATTGAGAAAATAGATAAATCAAACCAATGTGTGATCATGTCTACCAAGCTAATGAATTTGGACTTGAATCTTGGTTCTTAAAAGAGAGGGAAAGCGTAATAAGAGTAATGTTTTAAGAAGATTTTAGCAGATCATATGGCAACTTGGTAAAGAAGTCACTAGAGATAAGAAGAAAAGTCATGAGCACACTATTGAAGTAATTCTATACTGTGATAAGGACATTGACATATTGAGACAAAGTCCAGACATAAAAGTCTTCATTACTTCAAATGTTAAATGAATAATTACTCAGTTTCCATTATTTAATTAATATAATTCACTTACAAGCCAAAGTTCCATGTGCTTATAATTTGAATATGATTATGTTCTGATCTGTTGGGATGATAAATTTTTTCCCTATTCCTTTGACTATGATCAAAAGTAAAAACTTTTTGTATCTGAAACCATGAAAAACTCCATATTTGAAAAATTAAACTATCGAATAAGCGGTCAGGCTTGACCAAGAAAAGCATGAGTTTTGTGCTAGAGAATCTAGAGGTAAAATTTGTCAAGCACCAAAAGGGTTTTGGTTTTGTTTGTTTACGTGTATGTCTGTTTGGCTTACGATCTAAAATACTTAAACAGAAAAAGGAAAAGTTCTTTTTTATGTGTGTTTGTCTATAATTAATACCCAGAACAGAAAAGTAACGTCAAATGATGTGTTTGTTTACTGTAGATTAGTAATATATAAGTGGCAGTTATGAGGATTGTTTTAAATTTTAAATATTTTTAAACTGCACCAATAAAATATAATTTCAAAGTTTTTATTTCATTTAGATGCTTCTAAAACACATGACTTGTGTATGTTTTTCCTAGGATTCAAACTCACACAATCGGTTGATTTTTTGGCTTAGACTAAAACCTTGGATTCATCATTAATTTCTTGATTTATTGTACAACTCACATCTAATCCATCAGCAGATGACAAGAATTCTACTTTCAAAATATATCCAAAATCCTGACACTTCTCGCCACCTTCTCTGCCAACACCTGATCTGAGCCACCATCATCTCTCATCTGGGTTGTTGCAAAAGCCTTCTAAGGGGTCTTCCTGCTTCCATGCTGTCTCTTTTTAATCAACTTTCAGAATACCTACAGCGATTATGATGAAACACCCTGCATTCTAGGTCATGGGTAATGTTCTTGGGCAAGTCAAGCACGAAAGTGATCAAAGTCTTTACATTTGCCAATCCCACTACCTGGAACATTCTTCCCCGCAATGTCCATGGAGTACTCCCTACCCTCTCCTCCACTATTTACTCAGATGTCAGCTTTTCAGTGATTGACATGATAAAAACTGACACATCCTCCCAATATTCTTTATCCCACTTTTTTGCTTTTCTTTCTGCATAGCACTATGTAGTCCACATATAAACCAAATATTACACTTATTTTATTTATTGTCTAGAATAAACTTCCAAGTGGGCAGAGATTTTTGTCTCTTTTATTCACTGCCATATATTCATTGCCTAGTGTATTATAAGCATCTAATATATGTTGAATCAATGAATTAATTTACTGAGTATTAATATCACCATAATTTAGTGTTTTATAGGTTGTTCATGAGGATTGGATCAGGGACAACAAGGAAAAATCAGGTCATTTAAATGTCAGTGACACCATCAAAAGCAGTCAGAGATGGGTACAAACCCCATCTCTACCAACTCTGTCCATATTACTGAAGAAATGTTAAGTGATCTCTTTGCATTTGAGATTTTTCACCTGTAAAATGTGTGTCAAATAGTTCTTGGATTAGTGAAAGGATCGAATGTAATTTGCATATGAAGTGCTTAACATAGCGTGTGGTACATAATTAGTGATTTATAAACCTCATCATCATTATAACCACATGATTAGTATAATAAAGAAATGGATAGATTAATCTTTTGGAATTCTTTGTCCTTGCTTTTGTTCCTGACACTGTCAGTCCAAATGTATCTGAACTGAATATATGAACTTCTTTCAATTCGCATTTAAAAACTAAATAGGAGAGTCACAGAACTATTCTATATCTTGACTGTGGTGGTAGTTACATGACTGTATGCATTTGTCAAAACTCATAGAACTACACAATGAAAAGGGTGAATTTCACTATATATGTAAGTTATGATGTTTCGAAATAATAAGTGAGAACATTAGTGCAAATGTGTGAAACCAATCGTAGTAGTAAGAATTAATTACCTGCTTCCCCTCAATGAGGAGCAAAGCCAAGGGAAAATCTAATGACATCAGAGGTAGGGAATTTCTCTCTCAATGCATGGGAGACACACAATGACTATGCTTGCCTAATTCCAGGTAAAAACAGTGATTTCAAACCAAAACAAAATAAAGTATGTGCTAGCATCGCAAAGCAATGGACTGACTCTTGTTGCTCTCTTAGACTAAGGGAAAGGTAGCAATTATAAGCCTTGATCCAAATATACAAAATAACCTTATTATAATACATGTATAATTTTGTAGTTCCTAATGCTTTTGAAGCAAATGTAAATTAATCTAAAAATAGCTCTTAAATGTAATACTACTCAGAAACTTTTATGGTTCTATGCTAAAGCAACATATTCAAATTTTTACTGTTCTTTTGATGAATTAACTAGTGACCCATAGCTAAGAGAAAACTTCTAGACTTTAATAATATTGCTAGGCCTAATGAAATTTACACACATATATATCGATGAGTAAAACAGAAAAAGCATGTTTTTTTTTAATGTATGTTTATAATTTAAATGACCCAGTTTCCTCAAACATAAAAGCAGTTATACTTTCCAACATAGCAACATATAATGTGGTCAACAGGGAGGAGAGAAATCCAAACCTTTATTTTTAAAAGAAATTTTAAAAGAGATTATATTTCAAGGTAAACTTTCATTTAATTCATTTATTATTAATTTTTCCTCAATGTTTGGCAAAGCTGACTGGCTGCCATGTGAGGAAGAACAAATTTAAAAAAATTGAAAATTGTTTGCTTAAAGTTAATAACCAAATTTTTGTAGAAAATTTCTCATTAATAGATACCTTAAAAGAAAAGAAAATCAATAATTGGTATATTCTAATCCCTGATTAAGGACCCAAGCCAAAATTACTCAGAGATTTAGCTAGACATGCTAAATAAATACGGCATCAAAAGGACTCATTTGAAATGAATTTGAACTGCTCTCTCTGATACTGTATTTTAAAAACAAAATGCTAAATGGTTAAGTATTTTCACAGTCTAAGATAGAAGCACAAAGTGAAATCATTTCTTTGTAAGCTGTTGGAGTTCCCCAGTTATTTCTAAACACCTGTCTCAAGGAAATATTTTCTATGTAGAAATGGTGAAAAGATTCAAATCAAGAACTGAGGTCACTATAACATGGATTTGAATTCCTAAACTAACGTGTCTAGGAGGGTAACTGGCAAAGGCAGAATTTTTATTTTTCCTAGAGAAAGTAGTCCAAATGCAACTTAATAAAAGGCAGATGGCAAATTGGAGAGAGTTGATGGTTAGAATTATGGAAGACATGCAGTTCATTTTTGTTGTTGTTGTGAAAACTATTTGTAAGCACCAGATCAAGTATAATTTTTATACTTCAAACCACTAAGATTAATACAAAGCAGAGTAGTTTATGAACAATCTTGCTCCTTGTGATGGAAAAAAACTCCATCCTAGGAACTGATTAGCAGCAGTGCCAATGACATAAAAGGCTTCAAGGCAAGCCAGAATCTGTTGTGGTGTGGTGATGATTTAAAGCAGTTTCAAAGAAGACATGATACATGCATATCAAAGTAGAAGTAGGGTACTCAGAGCCCCTATGGGATCTAGTCACCTAAAAGTTCAGTACTGTGCACATTCTTGGTCTCCACCAATTACAAGAGATACAGTATATTTGCACACAGTTCAAAGCAAATCAATGTAGATAATTAAAGAGTTGGAAAACAAGGCGTTTGGGCAAAGGAACTGGAACCACCTTATTTAGTTCCCTCGGGGCAGGGGCTTTGCATACAGTTTTGCTTGCATCCCTCAGAACAGTGAGTACATACAATACCAGGTAAAGTGAGTCCTTAGTAAAAAACTGTTGGTTGGCCTAGGGGGGGAAAAAGTGAGAAGAATGACATGATAACAGTCTTCAAATATGTGAAAGGTTATAATTTTGAAAAATGGTAACCAGCTGTCTCTGTCTCTACCCAGTAAATAGAGCAAAGATAGAAGGCAAAAAGTGATCAGAATAAGATAAGGTTCATCTATAGGGTGACTAATTTGTTCCAGTTTGCCCAATACTTTTCCAGTTTTAGCAATGTATGGCCCATCCAGAGAAACTTGTAACTGGTAGGCATGTTGCATTGCAGCTGTTTAAAATAGGAGAGATTCTTATCTGACTGGGAGAAAATAAATGAATTCTACTAAATACAAGGGGAAAAAAACTAACTGTCCTTTCATGAGTCTTTCCAGGCATATGATTCTACTAGTTTCATTACTATCACAATTATTAATTATCCAGGGGAATAACGACAATGATAAAAATAGTAATGAATTTATTTTCTACCTGTCAAAGTGAGTTCGTGCTGATATTAGCTCATCAAAACCCCATTAAGTCAAAGTTTTAACCCTAAGCAGAAGAGCTGAGCACATTCCCCAAAGTCATAAGGAAACAAATGTGAACCACGAAAATGGAGTGTAACGATTACTTGTAGTTGCATAATAAGCCAGTCTATGCTTGGTCATGCTTGAGATTGATCAGGCCAAATAAAACATAGCCGAGTGTTCAACAGCAGAGTTTGGAATCATGCAGGTCTATGTATAAGTGCTTATTACTGATGAAATAGCTTTGGAAAAACTACTAAACTCTCTAAGCATCTGTTTCCTCATCTATAAAATGGACATAATGCCATTACCTGTTCATAATAAGTTTATAAGACTGTTTCTTGTAGTGAGCTTTACTGCAAAGCCCTTGCATAATGAAAGCAGGTCTATGAAATGGAAACATAATCAGGTTCAGGAACTGAGGCCTCTGGTTACAACGGCTAACGTTTTAAATACTTTCTATGTGTCAGAAACTTTCTCAGTACACATTGTGCATTACATATTGAATATAATAACCCTAAGAGGATTATCGTTCTCATCTTCATTTCTTAGATTAGAGAGCTAAAGTACAAAAATTTAAGTACTTTGCCCAAGATCATATAGGTAGAAAGCATCAAAGTTTATAGTCAAACCCTAGCAATATAACCCCAGAGCCTGTAGTACTCATAAACATACTATTCTGTCCTTGGTTTACTTTCAGATGACCTGTGAAGGTATGTATGGACTGCATACCCTTTTAAAAAAATAATGCATAAATACAGCTTCTCTCAGTAAAACTTTTAATAAGTTTTAGTGGCAGTGAAGTTAAGGTTAAATTCCCTGACAAGTACCTAAAATATTAAACTTTGCTGATTACAAGAATGAAATATTCAGAACTTTAGATAATTTGAAGTGATAAATGCATACATAGTACATCCAATTTTCATCCAATCTGAAATGCATTTCTACTAGCACTAGGTGCTGTATGCCCTGTGTGTTAAATAATTATTTATTAATAAATTTATCACATAGCGCATTTGAATATTCCAGGTTCAGTTAGCTCGCTACTTCATGAAACAAACTATTCCTAATGATAGGTTAGCTTTTGAAGTTAAAAAGATTTTTAAGACACAAATTGATTTGGCTTTCAATAGGGGAGTAATTTATAATGGACTAAACCTTCTCCAGATAACAATCATAATCTCTGAAAAAATATAAATATTTTTTTTAAAAAAACCATTTGAAGGCACTTGAGAGCGATCAAAAGCAGACGAAAGTGATGGGAGAGGATTGAAAACTTAAAGAAGGGAACTTCACAAGGTCAAGTTTACACTTAAATGGCTTTTCATGTAAGTCCTTTTCTGTCCATTTGACACAGAGAAGCTAGAATTCAAGCAGAAAGCCATAATCATATGAGCTTGAGAAGCTCAAAGTTTGGGGATGCCAGAGAGAATGGAAAGGGAGGGGAAAAAGTCTCAGGAACAATTGAGCAACAGAAAGGTAATGGAAAAATCTTCATGGATTTACTGGTGAATTCTATGAAACATCTGAGGGGAAATAATAGTAATCTTACACAAACTCCTTCAGAAAAGAGAGATGAGAACACTTCACAATCTAAGGTCATCCTGAACCCTTACATAGAAACTTGATGAAGACATACAAGAAAAAAAAAAGCTATAGATCAATTTCCTTCAGGAACATCAATATAAATATCTTTAACAAAATATTAGCAAATGAAATCCATGAATATATAAAATTGATACTATATCATGACGAGGTGGCATTGATTACAGTAATGCAAGGTTGGTTCAACATTCAACATGCAATCACTGTATTTTATTATATCAATAGACTAGATAAGAAGAACCATATAATCTAAAATATATGCAGAGAAAGCATTTGACAAAATTCAAAACCCATTATTAACAAAAACTTTCAACAACCTAAGAATAGATGGACACTTTCTCAATTGACAAAGGACCTTCACAGAAAACCTAAAGTTAACATCACAGTTACTGTTGAACTATTGAATTCCTCCCCACTAAAAGTGGAAAAAAAGGAAAGGAAGGATATCTGTTCTCATTTCCTCTTTTCAATATTATATCGGAGGTCCTATTCAATGTAATAATACAAAAAAATTTTTTAATCATTTTTATTTATTGATATTGTCTATGTAGAAAATCTTAAGACATCTACAAAGCAGATGCCACATTCATAATTAAATTTAACAAGATACAAGAACAATTTTAAAAAGTCAATTGCATTTATCTATTCTAAAAGCAAACAATTGGAAAACATAAATTGTAAAAGCTATTATGTTTAGAAGGGCACTTTTAAAAACATAAGATACTTAGAAAAAAATTTAATTAAAACTGTGTAAGACCTCTATATTGAAAACCTAAATATCACTGTGCTAAGACAAATTAGAGAAGATGTAAAGAAATGGCAAGATAAACCATGTTCTTGGATTGGAAAACTCAATATTGTTAAAATGTCAATTTCTTCAAAGTGATCAATATACGTATGGCCATTCATGCCAAAATTGTGGCAGCCTTTTAAAATAGAAATATATGAGCTAATTCAAAATTTAAATGAGAATGCAAAGGTCTTAAAATAGCAAAAAATAATTTTCAAAAAGAACAAAGCTGAAGGACATATGCTACCTAACTTCAAGATCTACTATCAAGCTACAAAAATAAAAATGGTGCTTTCAGCATATAATAAATAAAAGACCACTGAAACAGAATAGAAGGATTAGTAAGAGACTCATGTTATATGGTCAATTGAGTTTCAACAAGATGTCAAGATAATTCAATGGGAAAAGGATAATTTTTCAACTGGCTATTTGTATGGAGAAAAAATGAATCTTGACCATCACCTCACAACACACGCACAAATTAATTTAAATGGATAATACACATAAAGACAAACACAAAAAATTAAAGCTTCTAAAAGAAAATATTTAAGTTTCATGACTTTGACACAGGCCAACTTTTTAAAAATAGAATAAAATAAAATAAAGCAATAACTATAAAAGAAAATACAAATAAATTAAACTTCATTAAGTTAAAAATTACTTACCAAAAGTCACCATCAAGAAAATAAATAGCCAACTATAAATAAAGAGAAAATATGCACAAAACATAGATCTGAACAAAATACTTGCCAATAAAAATTGCCAGAGAATTTAAATACTCTTCATGAAGATGTACAATTGACCAATAAGCTCATGAAAAAGTGTTCAACATAATTTATCACCGGAGAAATTCATATTAAATGAGCTATTAAATATTAAATTGAGCAACGAGCTACAATTACACACCAACTAAAATGGCAGTAACCATATCAAATGTTAAGGAGAATGTGAAGCACAAAAATTCTCATACAGAATGTTCAGCATACACAGGGACAAATTGAGACAACAATAACAGAAAAGGGGAGGATTCAAAGATCCAGATTCACAAAGGGGAATGGAGATGAGGCATGAGCAGAAGAAAATGGACAACTGTATATATAACTATCCTTTTCATATGTGTAATGGTAACCACACACCAAAGATTCAGAACTGAAGTATATAACATAAAACAAGAATGACCAGAAGGAAAATCCACAAAACCTAACCAAATTAAAAACAAAACGGAACAAAAAACAAACAAACAAACAAAAAACAGAAACACAAGGACATGGAAACAATGGAAACACCAAGATATCAGAAAACAAAAGATAAAATGGCTATAGGAAAACTTCATATTTCAATAATCACCCTAAGCGTAAATGGACTGAACTCACCAATAAAAAGCTACAGAGTTGCATATTGGATCAAAAACCAAAACCCATCTGTATGCTGCTTCCAAGAGACACATCTCAGTTCCAAAGACAAATATAGACTCAGAGTGAAAATGATATTTCAAGCAAATGGCATTCAAAGAAAAGCAGGAGTAACGGTACTAATATCAGGCAAAATAGACTTAAAATAAAAAACGTAAAGAAAGATAATGAGGGACACTCCATAATGATAAAGGGAATCATACACCAAAAAGACATAACACTTATTGATATCTATGCTCCAAATCAGGGATCCCCAAAATATATAAAGTAATTACTAACATAACTAAATGGAGAAACAGACCAAAACGTTATCATAGTAGGGGACCTAAATACCCCACTGTTGGATATGGACAGGTCATCCAAACAGAAAATCAATAAGGAAATAACATCCTTAAATGACGTATTAGACCAACAGGACATAAATGACATTTACAGAGTCTTTCACCCCCAAACAGCTGTTTATACATTCTTCTCTAGTACACAATGAATATTCTCAAGGATTTACCACATACAGAGACACAGAGATATCCTCAACAAATATAAGAGGGTTGAAATCATACCAACCATAATCTCTGATCATAATACTTTAAAGCTGGAGATCAACTATAAAAAGAAAGCAGGAAGAACCACAAATATATGGAGGTCAAACAACATGCTACTAAAGAATGACTGGGTCAGAGAAGGAATAAAAAGAGAAATCAAGAGATACAGAGAAACAAATCATAATGACAGTACAACATATCAAAATTTTGGGGACATGGCAAAAGCGGTCATAAGAGGAAAGTCCATATCATTACAGGCCTATCTCCAAAAACAAGAATGAGCCCAAATAAACAACATAATGTTTCATCTTAAAAAACTAGAGAAGGAAGAACAAATGAAGCCTAAAATCAGTAGAAGAAAAGAAATCATCAAAATTAGAGCAGAATTAAATGAAATTGGAAACAAACAAACAAACAAAAAAAAACAAGAGAAAAAACGAAGAGCTGGTTCTTTGAGAAAAATTGACAAATTCCTGGCTAGATTCACTAAAGAAAAAAAGAAAGACACAAATAAACAAAATTGGCAACAAAAGAGGAGAAATTATGACAGGTACTGCAGAAATACAAAGGATCATACAAGAATACTATGAAAAAGTATATAACCAAATTTAATAACCTAGAAGAAATGGACAAGTACTTAGAAAGATACAATCTTCCTAGACTGAATCAAGAAGAACTGGAAAATCTAAATAGACCAATCAGCAGTATGGAAAATGAAACGATTATCAAAAACCTACCAAAAAGTAAAAGTCCAAGACCAGATGGCTTCACCAGTGAATTCTACCAAACATTGAAAGAAGATTTAATATCTATTCTCCTCAAATTCTTCCAAGAAATCAAAGAGGAGGCAATACTTCCCAACTCATTTTATGAGGCCAATATTACTTTGATACCAAAATCTGGTAAAGATAACATAAAAAAAAGAAAACTATCGATATCTCTCATGAACACAGATGCAAAAATCCTAAATAAGATACTAGTGAACCAAATACACCAACATATTAAAAAGATTACACACCGTGATCAAGTGGGCTTTATTCCAGGAGCACGGGGATTGTTCAACATATGCAAATAGATTAATATGATACACCACATAAACAAATTAAAAAATAAGAATCATATGATCATATCAACAAATGCAAAAAAAGCCTTTGACAAGATACATCATCCATTAATGATAAAACCACTTAACAAAATTGGTATAGAAGGAAAGTACCTTAACATAATAAAGGCTATATATGACAAACTCTCAGCCAGCATTATACTGAATGGTAAAAAACTAAAAACCTTTCTTCTAAGATGAGGAAAAAGACAAAGCTGTCCACTATCACCACTGTTGTTCAGTATAACATTGGAAGTCCTAGCAAGGGCAATCAGGCAAGAGAAAGATATAAAAAGCATCCAAATAGGAAATGAAGCAGTTGAACTGTCACTACTTGCAGATGACATGATTCTCTATATAGAAAACCCTAAAGACTCCACAAGAACACTACTAGAAACAATAAGCAAATATAGTAAAGTTTCTGGATACAAAATCAATGTTCAAAAATCTATAGCAGTCCTATATTCTAAAAATGAATTGTCAGAAAAAGTGGAAAAAATAATTCCTTTTGCAATTGCAGTGAAAAGAATAAAATACTAGGAATAAATTTAATGAAACATGTGATGGACCTACATAATGTAAACTATATAATCAAAATGGCATGGTATTGGCAGAAAAACAAATACACAGACCAGCGGAACAGAATCGAGAGTCCAGAAGTAAACTCATGTTTATATGGGCAAATAATTTTTGACAAAAAAGCCAAAAACATACAGTGGAGAAAGGAAAGCCTCTTCAATAAATGGTGCTGGGAAAACTGGAAAATCACATGCAAAAGAATGAAACTAGACTGTTATCTATCTCCACACACCAAAATTAACTCAAAATGGATTTAAGGATCTGAATATAAGACCAGAAACAATAAATTGCATAGAAGAATACATAGGAACTAAACTCACGGACTTTGGACTTAAAGAGGATTTTATGAATTTGACCTCAAAGGCAAGAGAAATAAAAGCAAAAATAAATGAGTGGGACTAGATCAAACTAAAAAGCTTCTGCACAGCAAAAGAAACCATCAGCAAGGTAAAGAGTCAACCACGCAAATAGGAAATATATTTGCAAGCAATGCCTCTGATAAGGGCCTAATATCCAAAATATACAAAGAACTCTCACAACTAAATAGCAACAAAAACTTGAACAATTCAATTTAAAAACAAGCAGAAGACCTGAACAGTCACTTCTCCCAAGCAGACATACAAATGGCCAACAAATATATGAAAAGATACTCAACATCACTAGCTATTAGGAAAATGTAAATAAAATCACAATGAGATACCATCTCACACCTGTCAGAATAGCTGTCATCAATAGGACAGGTAATAACAAGTGTTGGAGAGGATGCAGAGAAAAAGAAACCCTCATACACTGGTACAGTCACTATGGAAAACAGTATGGAGGTTCCTCAAAAAAACTAAGAATTGATCTACAATATGATCCAGCAATCCCTCTACTGGCTATTTACCCACAAAGACTTGAAAACCCATATCCGAAAAGATATTTCCACATTGATGTTCACAGCAGCATTATTCATGGTGGCCAGGACATGGAAGCAACCCAAGTGTCCTACAATAGATGATTGGATAAAGAAGCTGTGGTACATATATACAATGAACTATATTACTCAGCCATAAGAAGAGATGAAATGCTGACATTTGCGACAACATGGATGGACCTCGAGACAATCATACTAAGTGAAATAAGCCAGACAAAAAAGTTGAAAACCATATGATATCACTTATATGTTAGATATAAACCTAAAAGCAACAAACAAACAGGACAAACAAGCAGAGACTCGTGCACATGGACAATAGACTAGTGCTTACCAGAGGGGAAGGGAGTGGGAAGAGGTAGGTGGGTAAAAGGGGTCAAATATGTGGTGACAGAAAAAAATCTAACTATGAACACACAATACAATATATATATATATATGCCTTACTGTTGAATTGTACATCCATCTGAAACTTACTGGATTTCATTAACCGATATCACCATAATAAAAATAAATAAAATAAAAATTAAAGAATTCTCATACATTGGTAGGAGAGTGTAAAATAGAACAGTTTGGAAAAGTGTTTGTCAATTTCCTATAAAGTTAATCACATATCTACCTATGATCCAGCCATTCCACTTCTAAATAACAACCTGAGAAAATAGAACATATGTTCACACACACACAAAAAAGAACCCCCTAAAACCTAATATCAAATGTTTATTACAGCTTTATTTACAAAAGCCAAAACTGTAAACAACTCAAACATCTATTAACAGGAGAACAAATAAACAATTTGTGGTATACTCATATAAATACTACTCTGCAGAAAAAAGGAGTGAGCTTCTGATAAGCCACTACATGAATGAATTTCACACCCATTACCCTGAGTGAAAGAAGTCAGACACAAAGGAGTCCATACCATATGATTCCATATAGATGAAGTTTTACTACAGGTAAACCAATCTTATGTTTAAATAGATGCCAGAAAAGCAGGTAAATTAACTGGAAATAGCTCTAAGGAGCTCTCTGGGGTGATAGAAATGTAACTTGTAAGTTTTAGGTAACAACTGTATTAATGTATTTATAAAAACACATCAATTAGATAATTAATATTTATTTATTTCACTATATATAAATTTTATGCCAAAAATATAAACAATAATTTTTTTTTCTTTCATATTTTCCCTCTTGTAACTTCACTTATTCTGGTTCAGTACTTAGAATGACTAAAACAACACTGCTCTTCCCTTCACATGAATGCCATCCTCTACAGTGATGCCAGACCATATTCATATGGTCTAGTACTGTGAGGGGAGATGGGTTTCAACTTGAGAACTAATTTTGATCAATTGGCAGTGGATACCTAGGCTGCTGTTTAGAGAAAGAATTTGAGACTGTGTCCAATTCCTCAGAGGAACTTAACTTTTTTGAGTGGTTACCATTATCTATCAGGAAGTAGGGAGAAGTGATGAATGGTGATCCCCGCCCATTCACCATCTTCGGCTCTTAACAAATAGCATATCTTGGTCTACAACATCTGAAATGGTGCCTTTATATACTCCTGCAGTATAAATATCATTTCATCAATATGGGAGGCATTGCCACACATTGAGTTTCCTTCATACCATGTTAAAATAGATGAGTTGTAGATCAAACTGAGAATGAAATGATAAAGAAGTGGTGACACTTTAACTTTTTACCTAATTAAACATTCTGGACCTGAAACTACCAATCACTTCTTTTATTCATTTTTTATGTATAAGACAATGCAAACGTATATAATATAAATAATGTATGCACGTATTATAAACAATAAAAATGAACACCCATTATCTACCATTCAGCTTAAATCAAAGAATACCATACTGGTGAAGCCCCTGGGTACTGTTCCCTATTATATTCCACTTATCATTCCAAAGTAAACACTATTCTGAATTTTGTGTTTATCTTACATATTTATCTTACAGTTTTACAACATGGTATGCATCTTTAAGCAATATATTGGTGAATTCTGCTTCTGCTCATAGTATAATTGATATTAGTTTTTATAATTTATGTTTCTTAATTGAATTCATATTGACATTGGTAGCTATAGTCCATTAATATTTACTGCTATAAATTATTCTATGCTATTACATTTTATCTATTCTCCTCAAAATAGTTATTTGTGTTTTTTTCAAGCTTCTTAATGCTACAATCAATGCTGCTATAAACAGTGAAAATACGCAAAAGTTTTAAGAATGTTTTATAGGAGCTCGCTTTCCAGGCCACAAGTTAATATATACTCAGTTTTACAAAACAATACCCAAATTAACTTCCAAGGTTGTTGTACCAGTTTACACTTCCATCAGTTGCATATAAGAGATTTCTTAACAAACAATATTGTCCAACGTCTGCCAATCTAGTGGATAAAAAATGTTACTTCATTGTGGTTTTAATTTTGTGTTTCATATTGCCAATGAGGCATTTATTTACTGGTCATTTACATTTCTTATAAGAAAAATTTATCTGTGTCTCTTGTCCACGTTTTCTATTGAGTTGTTTGTGTTTTTATTGTTGACTTATATGTGATTCTTTATCTTTCCTAAACCCAAATCCTCTGTTAGCATTATACCTGCAAATACTTTTTCCCCTAGATTGTGGTGTGTCTTGTCATTTTATAATGATGTCTTTTGAACAGATGTTCTTAATTCAAGCAGAGGTGAATTATTGATCTTTTCCTTTATGGTTTTTCCTTCCTATGTCTTATTTAAGAAATATTTCCCTCTCATAAGGTCGTAAAACTATTCTATATTTCCTTCTAAAATTTTTCAGTTTTGTTTTTTACATTAATGTATTTAAAACATCTGGAATAGTGTTTTTAATATAGTATGAAATAGCAATCTAATTTTATTTTTTCCATATAGGTAGCCAATAAATCCAGCAATTTATTGAAGAGTTCATCTTTCTCCACTACCTTACAGTTTTTTGCTCTTATGTAACAAAGTTCTAAATAAATGGGCCACTTTCTAACATCTCAGTTTTTTCCATTGATGTATTTATCTACTCCTGTACTAATATTTTATCTATAAATTGCTATAGCTTTATAGTAACTTTTGATTAGCTTTAAAGTAAATTCTCAAAGTCCAAGGTCAAGGTACCCACTGATTTGGTTTCTAGTGAAAGTAGTCTTCCTGGCTTGCAGGCTCTCCTTTTCTGCCTTCTTGCTATGATCACACATGATCTTTCCTCAGTGCCTGTTCATGGAGAGAGATTTCTGGTCTCTCTCCCTCTTTTTATAAGGAAGCCAGTCCTATCAGATTAGAGGTCCACTCTTAGGGACTTTATTTAACCTTATTTACCTCCTATAGGTAATAAATACAGTCCTTTTGGGTGTTAGGGTTTCCACATATGAATTTGGCAAAGACACAATCAGTCTACAGCAGAGGAGAATGTAATGGAAAGAATCATATATGTAGATGTAAGTTACTATGATATTTGAGTTAGGTGATGAGTAATTTGTTATAACATATAGTTATATATATTCTTTGTATCAAAATTATATTTAAAAATTTTTAAAGTTTTTTAAATTAATAAATTTTTTAAAATTAGCTGTATGTGAAAGAAACAAAGAAAGAAACAAAGAAAGAAACAAAGAAAGAAACAAAGAAAGAAACAAAGAAAGGAAGGAAGGAAGGAAGGAAGGAAGGAAGGAAGGAAGGAAGGAAGGAAGGAAGGAAAGGTGGAAAGAAAGAAAACCCTCTTACCTTGTTATTCCTCAGATTAGCTTTGGCTATTTTTGGCCTTTTCCTCCTTCATGTTTATTTTAGAGTACTTTGTCAAGTTCTATGAAAACTCCTGGTTACTGAACATTTTGATTCTACAGATCGATTTGTGTAGATCTGGCTGTTACACCTTCTATATGTTGCTAGAATGTAGAAATGCGATTAATTTTTGTATATTGATTTTACATATACTAAATTTGCCAAATTTTGCTATTTGTTATTTAAGGCATTGGTTAAGCTGCAATAACACAGAGAACCAAAAATGGAACGTCTTGAAGTTATTCTCCCATATTGGTTTCTAGAGGTTGTATGTTTTATATATCACATTTAGGTTTATAATCCATTCAGGATTGATATTTGTAATATGCTATAAGTGAGTTTCAAGTACTTATTTTCATACGGACATTAATAGGTCTAGTACCATTTCTTAAAAAGTCCATTCCTCTCAACTTCTCTATAATGTCACCCTTATAAATTCAGTAATCTAAATAAATTTGGGTCTGTTGCTAAATTCCATATGAGTTCCATTCATCTATTTCTATGTACTTATGCTAATGACACTATATTACTTATTATAGTCTTAACAAAGTAAATCTCACTTCGTTCTTCTTTAAGACAGTCATTTCTAGCTTTTTAAATTTCCCAATAAATTTTAAAGAATTTGTTAATTTCTACAAATAAATACTAATTTAGAATTTTTATAATTACCTAGTGAGCTTTATAAAATACCCCTCTTTTGCTCTGAGAATGCTTTTTACCTAAAGTCTATGTTGTATAAAAATAGTATAGTTATACTAGCTTTTTTTATATATATTAGTCTTCTAATGACATATCATTTTCTTTTTTTTTTTTTACTTTCAAACTTTTTATATTCTAATCTGTCTTTTAAACCACAGATTTTTAATCCTGCATAACAATGTTGGTCTTTTTATTAAAGTAGTGTGTCTGTTTACATTTAACATAATCACTAATGTCTTTGAGGTTAAATCTAAATCATTAGACTTTTTGTCTGACTTGTATCTTTGATGCTCCTTTTTCTTTATATTCTTTCCTTTTGATTAACTTTAATTCAGATATTTATTGAAATAATTATATATTCACATGCAGTTGTAAGAAATGTAAGAAATAACATAGAGGTTCCTTGCATACTTTGCCCAGTTCCTCTAAAGGCAACATATTGCAAAACTATAGTATAATATTACAACTAGGATATTGACATTGATATAATCTAATTTTATTCAAATTTTTCTCTTATGTTCATTGTGAGTGTATATATGTGTGTATTAGGTTCTATATAATTTTATCACCCATGTCAGTTCACATATTCACCAACACATCAACATAAACAGTTACAACACCACGAAGATCATCCATGTTTCTCTCACCCCCATTAATTCCTGGCTACCACTAATCTGTCCTCTGTCCATTGACTTTTTAATTGTATGCTTGTACTTTTGAGGTCTTATTTAAGTAGTCTGTCATTCCCAAGTAAAAAACATGGTCCTCTTTACCTTCTATTAGCTTTATAATTTGACCATTTAGATCTTCTATTCATCTGGATTCTATTATTGTATATGATGTTGAATCTGTCTTTTGACTGATATATTTAGACTACTTAGCTTTAAGATAATTATTGATATGTTAGCATCAAAGTCTTACTTGTTTTCTACTTGTTTGCTCTGATTCTTGTTTTTTTTCTCTTTCCTTGACTTCCCATGGGTCACTGAAATATATTTTAGCATTTCATCTTGATTTTTTTATGGTGTTCTAAGTGTAACTCTTTGTACACCTTTTGTAGTGGTTACTCTGGGTACTATAATATCTATATGTGACTTACTCTACTGATATCAACATTTCACTACTTTATATGAAGTGCGGAAACTTGACTTCTATTTAGTTCTCTGCTTTCTTCACTTTTAAATATCACAATCATGAGTATCAGATGATGTTAGAATTTTTGGTTTAAACATTAAATGGAATTTATAAAATTCATGAGTAAAAGAATAGTCTGTATTATATACACATTATATCTGGGGTTTTTGGTTCATTTTGTTTTTTCTTCTTCGTGTTCTAAGATTCTTTATTTTATCATTTCCTGTCTGTTTGAAGAACTTTCTTCAGCCAGTCTTTAAGAGTAAGGCTGCTAGCAAGAGATTCATTTAGTTTTCCTTCTGAAAGTGCTTTTATTTCCTCTTCATTCCTAAGAGATGGTTTTACTAGATGTAGAATTAATGAATGACGTCTTAGTCTTTTCTTTCAGTACTTGAAAAATGTAGTGGGTCCAGGAGCCAAACCTGGAGCCATTTCTTCAGACCAGCAGGAGGGCAGGTAGCCCCTCAGGCAGACATGTGCTAGAGGGGCACTGGAGCACCTGGACTGTAACATTCCCAAGACCTGTACAGGCCTGTCCTTCAGTGTACAGAATGGGAAACAAGCTCAGGGAGAGGCTACCTCACCTTAGTCATCACCAATGCTGTGTGAAGCTGGGGAGTGGAGGCTGTACACTTGAGTTCATGCTTCAACCCCTCCCAGAGCAGTGCTCGAGAAGAACAGAGCTGCCTCTGGAGCCCAGGGGATCCAAGGTCATGTCCTGCCTGGCATAGTTCCTAGCTCCTAGCTGGATGACCTTGGGCAAGTTATTTCCTCACGTGGAGACTTCTTCTCTCCCTGCTTGACTCTTAAGAGGCAGCGCTTAGCACATGCTCAATAAATGCTAGTTTGGATGTTGGCCTGTCTGGAAAGAAAAGAGACAACTGATTTAAGCCTTCATTTAAGCTTATTTGTGACAACTTAAATATAAAATTAACAAAATAAAAAAGAGAAGGAAAAAGGAAAATGTAGTGCCACTTCCTTTAGACCTCCACGGTTTTAGATGAAAAATTGGTCATCATCGAATTTGGTGTTACCTCACAGGAAAAGTATTGTTTTTTTCTGGCTGATTTCAGAAGTTTTCTTTAGTTTATAAAAGTTTAATTATGAAGTGTCTTGCCATGAATTCTCTTGGGATTATCCTGTTTTCAATTTGATCAGCTTCTTGGATCTACAGGTTTGTGTCTTTCACCAAATTTGGGAAATTTTAGCCATTATTTTTTCAAATATTCATTCAGCCCCATTCTTTCTCCTCTCCTAGGACTGCAGTGGTACAAATGTTGGGTCTTTGTTATTATCTCACAGGTCACTAATTTATCTCGGTGTTGGCATCAATTAATTGACTTTCTAAATCAAGTAGTGATTTTTTATTTTTATTTTTATTTTTTGGTTCTTGCTATTACAGGTAAGTTTTTTTGTATCATGGACTTTTTGTCTAGCATATTTGTAGATTCTGGATACTACTTAAAGCATTTATTTTAGCAGGTGGCACCCTATTTAGGTTTAGTATAGAAGTAGGCTTAGCATGCTATTTTCCTGTGCATGCTAAGCCTACTTATACACTAAACCTAAATAGGTTTAATTTTTAGAGCTCTTTCAGTGTTATTTTAGTCTGCTTGGTTTATCTGGTGTTGCTAGGGCTTGCACTGGTCCCTGGTGGTACTTAACTACCTGATTGGGCAGAAAAGGTTTCCACAAGCCAGGTTGCCATGTGTCTTCTGATAGACAAGAGGTCCCCTTACTAGTGTCTGCCCCCAATGCCCTGGTGGTTATTTTTTATTATCCTGTTTATTCTATCAGTTTTGTACTTATACAATACCTTTATGATTCTTTTGGTTGTTGCTTGCCCTAGAGAGTATAAGATTCAACCTAGTTCTATTAATGTTTATAAAAATTAGTCCTTTTATATCTGAAACTAATATAATAATACATGTCAACTGTTACTAAAAATTTTTAAAAATCAAAAAAAGAAATTAGTACTTTTATAATGCAAGAATCTTAGGACTCTTTCGTTGCTTTTACCTTCTTGTGATTTCCATAATTTTTCATCTTGTAATTTAATTCTAGGTATATTGTAATTCCACAAGATACTATTTTGTTAATTTACACAGTAAATATTTATTTAGATTTACCCACATGTTTAACCTTTTTACTTTTCTTTACCCCTTTCCGCATCTCCCTTTTTTTCTTCCTGAAAAACACCCTTTCTTATTTCCTTCACTGTGGGTGTTATGGCAAAAAAAAAAAAAAATTCCTTAGGTTTTGTCTGCCTGAAAATGTCTTTATTCTACCTTTATTTTTACAGGATATTTTCACTAAATATAAAATTCCAGATGGCATTGTATTTTCCTTTAGCACTCAGAACATATCATCCTATTGTCCTCAAGCTTCTATTACTTCCGTTAAGAAGTCAAGAGCACTGACAGCATTATTGTTGCTCCTTTGCTCTCAGCGAGTGTTGGTAAAATTATCTAGTTAGTCATTACCAGAAGTGAAAATTGGTTATGTCAATGATCACATTTTATTTCTATTTTTTATTTTTATAATATTTTCATAGGTTTTATTTCTTGCTTCTTTTTAAAATTTTATCTTTTATTTACCTAATGTTATACATAAGTTTTTATATTGTATTTCAGATCATTCTAATATCTGAAGTTCTTGAGGACATATTTTGTTTTCCTAAATCATCACTTGTTTCCTCATTTTTTTAGTAATATTGATTTTTTTTAATTTTAATTTGTGGAAATCTGTGGAAGTGTAGGTCTAGGATGCTTTCTTATAAAGAGACTCGTGTTTGCTTCTATTTGATATCAGATTATCTTCTCTATTTGAAATGACATTTATTTATTGTATTAATAAATGTATTGTATTATCTTCTCTATTTGAAATGACATTTATTTATTGTATTGTTTGGGGTGTGGCTTACACCAGTAATGTAAATTTGCACTCCAGATTCATTTGAGGATAAATGTATGGTAACAAGTATTCATAAGTCTCCTGAGACTCTAAGTAGAGACACATAAGTTTAATTTTTGCTTCTAGCAAGCAGATGTTTTTATGGTCACATTTTCACTGAGTGTGTAGTCCCTTCAAGGTGCCCAGGATTATGTTCAGGTGTTAAGTTCAACTGCTCTCCTTACAGGTCCACTTAGTTTCTCCCATTATCTCCCATAATATCTGAACCCCTGATTTTGACATTTGTTCCCAAGGCAGTTAAAGCTGCTTCTTCGATCTACTACTCCTGTTTCAGCTAATTAAGTTATGCTTACTATATCTTATTTTCTTTCCTGTGTCCCTTGAGAGTTTCTCTTTCTTCTTTGTTATGCAAGAAAAACATATACAAGTAGTTTTGCTGTTATTGTTGCTTAACCAGACCTACTTATTTCTCAATGTGAGATTTTTTTTTTAGAATATGTAATCAATCTATACTGCTGAGAATAACAGTCATATAACATCTCAAATAACTTTTTTAATACTCCTTTAAATGACACAAATTTTAATTCAGTTTATCTCTTCTCACTAATGCTTTGGAAAAGCAATAGAACAAAGAAAGTCCTTCTACTGTCCTTTTAGACTTAGAAGTAATTTCAAGAACGCAGTTCAGTTTCAATTCTTCCAAGTGATACCATAAAGGCCTTAACATCAAGTGAGAGGGAGAGAAAAGTACCCTAAGAAGATTTTCATGTGAAGATACTCATAATCATCCTGCAGCATCACCCAAACGGATTTATTTGACAGGGGGCGGGGAGTGCGGGGCTTCCAACTTAGGTTCTTCACAGATGGTGAGGCAACACACATACAGATTATTCATTTCAACTTCATGTGTGATCTTTCTGAGTGATAGAATTTTTTTTCCATAATTTGTTAGCCAAATTATTCTTTCCTCACTACTATTATGGACTCCATGTGACATCGATCAGATATCCATGCCATAGCTCTTTTAAATACAAATCCTTGGCATTATCAGTGACCCCTTTAAATATTATTCTCTTTTTTTTATTCCAATTGTCCTTTTTCTTTTTTTTCACAGAGCTAGTAGTTCACTCAGCTAAATATAACTTCCCAAAAGGTATTTCTTTAAGTCACTTCTGAAGACCATAATAATAAGTCTGGCTAGGATAACTTCTGTAACCACTCATTAAGTAGACAAAACTGAATACAAAGTTTGTCTTCTTATGTGTCTGTTGCAATGAGACAGAGGAGAATATACAAACATCTGCTATAGTTAGAGCACACTGGAAAAACTCTAGAGATTAACTGTATTGGACATCAACTTGGAAAAATATTAGTATGATATGTTTAGAAAAATGAAATCCAGAGTTGCTACCCAGCTTCTTTAACAAAGTGTTTTGCCAATTCAAATATAAATACATGTGATAATAATCAATGCATTTGGCGTCTCTTGATTACTATTAAATATCTACTCTAAAATTAACACATTTATTTTTAATGGTATGCTTCTTAATTTAAAACTTCTATTGTTTAAAATTCTAATTGTTAAAATATGTACTTTTAGACATTTCAAATAAAGTATATATTAGCAGAGTGTGAAGTGAGTAAAGATAAAGGAGAAGGTGAGAAAAAGAGGAAGAGTAAAAATGTGAAAGAAGAAAGGCAAGAAAATAAAATAGAAAAAGGAATTGGGGCAGAGAAATAGTCTGAAAGTAAGAGAAAATTGGAGGTTGAGAAGCAATAAGCATAGTAAAATTATGTTGCATCTGTAACTTAGTAACCTACATGTAAATTATTATCAAATCTATTTCTAAAAATTATACCTTTAATCTACGCTCCAGATTGATGCCTATAATTACTTCCTGCACTTTCTCATTGGATGAATCAGAGACATCTCAAGATCAACAGTTTGAAAATAAAACCACCGTCTATTCGTAACTTACTTTCCTCCCCAATCATATATCTAAAACTGCTACACTCAGTATTTCTAATTAAAGTAAATAGTTCCCCCTGGTCATCTTGTCTGGTCACTTGGGGCAAATCCTTTTTCTTTTTCTCCATACATGTAGATAGAAAATACTGTTCAGCCTCTTTTGCAGTTAGGTATGGCCATATGACTGATTCTACCAATACAACATGGATGAAAATAAAATATGCCACTTCCAGATCTTTATTCTTCACATTCTCTCTCTGCTTTTGTCTGACAGCCAGATGCACAAAATCCAATGGAAGAGTCAGAAGTTCTAGGATGGCAGAGGCACTAAAAGGCATAGGTCCCTCAATAACTGGTAAGAATAGAGTCCTTTTCTATGGCAGACTCTTATCAGACTGATACATGAGAAAGAAATATTTCTTTATTATACTGAGGCATTGAGATTTGAGAGGTTTTCATTTTAAAGGCTTGCCGTCTCAATTAAATTGGTATCTTAAAGGAATTCTGGTAACACCAAAAATACATGGCATTGGCTTACCATTTGGAAACCAAGCAGTAAAGAATAGCTGTCAAAGGTTCTGAAAAGATGGCAACATATATTATATGATGGCAAAATATTTAATAAAACTGTTGCCTGTCATCCACATGACAACAAAAACTCAAGATCTAGGAGAAGAGACTAGAAAAAATCAGAACGTTGTGTGTTACCTGCTATGGGCTTCCTCAGGCAGGGTATTGTAAGAACAAAATGTGCTTTAAAAAGAATTGCCTTGCTTAAATCAGAAATGAAAGAGAAGAGAGTATGGAAGTTTAGAAAAGCCCATTGCTACTAGACCTTTAATAATAAAAGACTGAGAAAATCTCCAAGCAGAAAATGTTCAGTAAAATTTCTGTTAAACAAAGTAACTCAAACTTTATGGCCAAGATCGATGAAGGGTCCTAACCTATCCATGCTTATTGTTGCAGATAACTTCAGGTTGCTTCTACTATGTTGAGAAATATGGAAGAGAAATTACTTTAAAAGGAAAAGAAAAAGTAAATATGAGAAGTAGTGTAGGAAATAACTAGGAAAGAGTGTGAGTTTTTGGTACATGGAATCGACTGGAAACAATAAGATCAGAAGCCTACTACCTTTCTGAAGCAGTTGTACTGACAAAGAAATTGTAAACCTGATCAAAATAGGCATGTGGGTGTTCAACGAGACTTGAAACATCCCTCAAGCAACGACAGGCTATCAAAGCTGTGCCTCCTTCAAAAAAGGCAAACTTTTTAACATCTGCTTCCATGTGGTCAAGGAAGAGGTAGACAAGCACCAACCTCCCAGAGGATAGAACCAGGGGTCATGGACCAGGGAGTTTCTCCAAGAGAGCAGAACTGGTACTAATTAAGAAAACTCCCCAACCTCCAGGATAGAGAACTTTTCATATCTGTCCAGTGAATTTCAGAATTGCTACACACTGGTGGCCATGTGTTACCCATGCTCTCCTCCTGATGGAAATGTTTATTTGTGCTTACTGAGTCTCTGTTACACCATTGTACGGGGAGGTTGGGGGTAATAAAACTTGCTATTTTAAACCATAAGTCACCAAACTATGAGGAGCCTCATCTCTCACTGTAAACCATCTGGAGATTCTGCACTTTGAGCAGGATGAGTGACTAGTGAAATTTGATTGTCTCCCTTCTAAAAAGGATGAATGTCTTCTATGTGAGAGAAGAGTAGTGCAAAATACACTTAATGGTTGGAAAGGCAGACCAGGCCTTCGTCTTCAGCAAAGTTCATATTCTTCTCCTGGACCCTCACAGAGACTACATTTCCCAGGCTTCTTTGCAATTAGGTGTGGCCATATATATCACCTCTGACCAACAGAGTGTGACAGGGCTGATACACAAATATCCATGACTGGGCTCTAAAAATCTCTGTACAGTCCTCCACATACTCTCTCTATATCAACCAGCTAAGCGAAGGCTCAGAGGAGGACTCTGAACTCCTATGGGATTGTAGCATCACAAAATGGAAGGAATGACTGTAAGGAAGGAATGAATGCAGCAGTAATACTCCCATTCACCACTACTGATATGCCTTGCACTGTGCCATGAGAAAAATATAAATCTTTACTAGCTTATGCGCATTGAGGTTTTGAAGTTGTTAGAGTAGTTAGTCTACTTTTTGACTAATATTCTCTCTGAATACTAAAAACTAGTCACAATTTTTCACTCACTTTCACCTATTATATATAATCATTTCGATGTCTATTTTGGCACCTAAATATCTTTCAGATTCTTCTCTTTCCCACTGTCTCTATTGTCACTGTCTTAATTCAGATCCTCATAATCTTACATCAGAATTATTGATACAGCCTCTTAATTAATAGCCCTACTTGCAGTTCACTGCCTATGTCCCTAATTCATCTTGGCTACTAATTCCACAAATTTTTCTAAAATGAAAATCTCCCTACTTAAAATCCTTCAGCATCATCTAAATACCTTCAGAGAAACTCTAAACATTTTAGCATGCACTATAAGGAGTTCCACAATTTTATCACTGTCTACTTCTCTGGCCTCATTTCCCCCCACTCCATGACATGCCCTCAAACTTCTTCCACACACAAGTACCTCTAGGTTTTCCAATTATGTGGCTCCTTAAATAACCACCTATGGCTTGGTTGCCTGCTTAGGGTATCAATGAAAAACAGATTTCTGCTCTCACAAACTTATTCTGGAACACTCATGCTTTATCCACTGGTACCCTTATTCCTCACCTGTCACTCCTCACTCTTCATTTATTACTCCATGTTCTTCTCCTTCCTCATCACTGAATCATTGGTTCGTTTTTCATTGCTATATTAATTTCATGCTTATATTTAGAATAGTAACTAATTCTATTTCTCCTAACTCTAGTCTGACTCCACATGACCTCATCCCTCAATTCTATATTCCTACTGATGGCTTTCAGGGTGACACCCTCCACTTTCTCAGAATCTACTCTCTCTGCTCTTTCCCAGGACAATCAAGGACAATCTATACTACTCCTAGTTTTTTCACAATGGAAGCTTTATCTCTGTTTCCCTCCTTCAGGAGTAGGACTTGAACATGTGCTTCTTCAAACTTCCATTCCAGTGTCCATACTCTTTACTCCATTTAAAGTAAGTCCTCCTAGTGTTGGAGAGGCTGCGGAGAAAAAGGAACCCTCATACACTGCTGGTGAGACTGCAAATTGGTGCAGCCACTATGGAAAACAGTATGGAGGTTCCTCAAAAAAACTAAGAATTGATCTACCATATAATCCAGCGATCCCTCTACTGGGTATTTATCCCCAAAGACTTGAAAACCCATATCTGAAAAGATATTTGCACATTGATGTTCATAGCAGCATTATGCATTGTGGCCAGGACATAGAAGCATCCAAAGTGTCTTACGATAGATAATTGGATAAAGAAGCTGTGGTACATTTATACAATATAATATTACTCAGCCATAAGAAGAGATGAAATACTGCTGTTTGCAACAATGTGGATGGACCTTGAGATAATCATGCTGAGTGAAATAAGCCAGACAAAAAAGTCTAAAACCACATTATATCACTTATATGTGGGATATAAACCTAAAAGCAACAAACAAACAGGACAAACAAGCAGAGACTCATGGACATGGACAATAGACTAGTGGTTACCAGAGGGGAGAGGGGAAGGGGGAGGTAGGTGTGGTAAAAGGGGTCAAATACATGATGACAGAAAGAAATCTAACTATGGGCAGTGAACACACAATGCAATACACACACACACACACACACATCTGCTGTATAGTATTGTATGTATGCATGTGTATGCATATATGCTATACATACAATTTGAAACATGATGTATAACCTGAACCTCTACCCAATTGCAGAAGGAAGGAAGCTGAAGCAAGTTTATGAAGGAAGGAAGGAAGGAAGCTGAAGGAAGGAAGAAGGAAGGAAGGAAATGGAAGGAAGGAAGGAAAAGGAAGGAAATGAAGGGAAGGAAAGGAAAAGAAAGGGAAGGAAAGGGAAGAAAAGGAAAGAAAAAAAAAGAGAAGAAAGAAGGAAAGAGCTGAAAGAAAGAAAAAGAAGGAAAGAAAAAGAATGAAAGAAAAAAGAAGAAGGAAAGAAATAGAAAGAAGAAAGAAAGAAAGAAGAAGAAAAGAAAGAAAGAAAGAAAGAAAGAAAGAAAGAAAGAAGTCCTATATTTCACCTAAAAATTCCTAGTCGTTTTTAAATCCCAGTTTAAGTATCACCTCCTCTGTGAAATTCTTCTTGATCTTCAAGGCAGATTCTTTATCTTCTCTTCTCCACACTCTCATAGCACCTATTTAATACTCCTATTTTCTCACTAATTTCATTGTATTTTAACATTTTGTTTACTGTTCATCTCTCTCTAGAAAGTAAGATCATTGAGAACCACATTTTTTTCTTCATTCTTTTATCTCTGATTCCTAGCTAAGGCAAGTATGTTTCTTAAATTATTATGTGAGAGACCTGAACCGCCATGTTGAGGAAGAACAAAAAACAGTAGGATTCAGCTTGGGCAGCATAGAGTGGTCAAAAACATACTAAGCTGGGTCAGAGACCTGACTGTCTCCAGGAGCAATGAACGAAGTGTCTTAAACTCTCTAGATCATGATCATGGATTCACTAGATCAACTCTCAGGATTTTCCAACTCCAAAGTCTAAATATCGCCCAGACGTACTCTTCCCATACCAAAAGTGGTGGGCAAGGGGGACACATGCAGCAACTTGTCACGGATAACACCAGACTCTGCACAGAATTTCTTTGGAATTTGCTGTGGTCTAACTATGACAAGCTTACTATCTCACAAGTTAGTAGTAGCAATACTCTGTTGATCAGACTGTTATCAACTACTTTTAGGAAAATAAAACACTTCTTGGTTCCCTTCTCCAAACTGCATTTTCACGAACACGCCTTTTTGATTTTGTCTGCCCGATCCTGCCTAGCTTCTAAATTCTCAAGAGCTTCTTCCAAAGTTACCTCTGAATATGTAAACAGAAATCCGTCAGTTTTAAAAATAATTATTCCTAAGTCAAAAGTTAGCCTCTTCATGAGAAATATCTTACTCGTAGGAGAAAATTGCCAGTGATATTTGGCTTGACTTAACTCAACTTGGATAAGGGGTCTAAAGCTGTCATAACTGATACTTGCCCAAGCTTATACTCAAAAAGCAAAGTACATATGCATGTTATCAAGTCATTATCTCATTACTGCCATCAGTGCTGTATGTTTTTGGGCAGTAGCATGCCTGTCTACTCTAAGCCTGAGAATGAAACCTTAATGCCAATAGTTAGGCTGCTGGGAAAATGGCAAAAGCCAGACTGTGGTAAAGTTATGATTCAATCGCCTATGCTAGGAAGTTTAGAAAGCTTGAAAAGAAAAATTGGCCTGGTAAGCAAGTTTGATTTTATGCTCCTTTAACATATTTAAAAGGTTTAATATACACACATAAATATATTCATTTTTCAGAAAGGTTTGACATCTCACAAGCTTAATAGAAAAAAACTTTTACATAGTTCTAACTACTGATTATAGTTAGAAATGTATCTCAAAGTTCTCATTATAGTTAGAAATTTATCTTGAAGTCCCCTTTAAATTAATATATAATTTAAAATGTGTCGAAGTTCTGGGAAAGAAACTTATATCTTGTTATTTTTATTTTGGGAAGATTTTTAAAATCAAAACAATGTCAGAAATATGTAGAACGGGGGTTTCAAATGGGACTTTTCTTTTTCACAGGGTCTTAATTATTGGGGATGCTAGATCCTATTTCCTCCTATATCAGCAGGGAGTTGCAGAAATGACAGTAGCCAGACTGTGGGAACAAAGACTAAAGTGTGAGTTTTCCATGCATTTTTTTTCCCATTAAGCCAGGGCCATATAAGACTGAAAATTTCTGCTTCCTTTAGCTCCAGTCTCCCAAATATATATTATCTGTGGCTTAAGATATAATCCCTATATTTCTCTGAAGTTTAAGAAAAGCCAAACACCCCATAAAATCCATCAGTCAGTTAAAAAAAATCTAGTGTCTTGGTGACTAGAATATTCAGCAACAAATGAAATAATTGATTTGGATATTTTGGTGACCCAATTTTCCTTTTTTTAAATTTAGTATTAGAGCAAAACTAATAAATGCATATGTAAACTTTGATATCTTTTAAAACTTGACAATAGCCTCTATTCTGATTGACTCTTCAAATTTCTAAAACTCAAGTTTTTCAACACAGCATCATAATATATTAAGGAAGGGCGATAAAAGGTGCATAATGCCTGATGACTTCCCAACCCCCAACTTCTTGAGACCTTTAATGATGTCTGCAAATTCTCTGCTGTTCTTCTCACTGAGAGTCACAGTCTAATTCTCCTCTTCTTGAATCTGGACTGGCTTTGGGGTGTTGATTGTGCAGTAGAATTCAGCAGATGGGCTGTTCCAGTGCTTCTCAGACCAGGTGATAAGAAACCTTGCAGCTTCTTCCATTACTATGTGAGAGACCTGAACCACCATGTAAGAAATATGACTGCCCTGCGAACACCATGCTATGAGAAGTTAAGTCATGTGGGGAGGTCCTGGAGGATGAGACATCATGTGGAGAGAGAGGGGAACAAATAAATACGTGAATAAAGAAGCCATCTTGTATGTAGATTCTCTAGCTCTAAATGCCGCAGCTGAGGCCGCAAATGAATCAGAGACAAACCTCCTAGTGAGTCTTGCTCTAATTCCTAGATCTGAAAACTCCGAGCAAAATGAAATGGTTGTTTTAGGCCATTACATTTTGGGGTCATTTACTGTGCAGCAACAGGTAAAACAGAACTGAATTGCGATGTTATAACAAAAACCTAAAATGTGTGACACTGACTTTTGGACTCAGCAGTGAGCAAAAGCTGGAAGAGCTTCTTCACTGGCCTTTAAGGACAGTGAGAAAATCATTACTGGAGAAAAAGGCCACCCCTATGTCGTAGTGGTAGATAATTGCGTAACACTGTGTAATTTACAAAAACCCAAATCTAATGAACCAGTGGATTTGTCTAAAGAGATTTCCAGATAGGATGCTGAAAGTGACAACCAACTTACAGCTGTGTTTGAGAATGTACAAAAAGAAATTATTCTTAAAAAAAAACTGTTCCACTTTTAATTAACATTGAGAAGAAAAATGAAGCCAGAAGTTTCTGGATTTAAAAATAAGGCTCTTTTTAAATACTAGTTTTTCCAATCAGCAAAAGGCTCTCACAATAAGAAAGGCCTCCAGGTAAGTACCAAATCCTGGGCAGTACCAGTAAAGCATCACCTTGCGATAACGATATCAAGGATGTGGCTAAGAATGATTAATAGGTATGCCTTCTAGGGCCTCTAAAATTCTTAAGATCCTGATTCTCAGATCCTCTCTCCTAGACAAAGGGGTCTTTAAAAATCTTAAAGATAATTGTCCCCAAGAATCCTGACTCCTAGGTTAAGAAGAAAAAAAGAAAGAAGACTAATTTTGGAAAACAGTATGGTCTGTCTTTGGACTAATGGAGTCGATGATAATTTGATACACACTAACCTAAAATTTTTAAAAAATTATATTAGTTCGAACTGAAATTCCAAAATGGAAAGCGATCTTTAAACCCTTGAATATCTTTGGGGAGAAATCAGGCTAAGAAAAATAGTCAGCTGGAAATAGGGACCATTTCTTACAGAAAAGGAAGGATGACTCGATGGGCAGAACCAAGAGTTTAGACGGCAGAGCAAATAGCCAGGGGAATCTTTCTCAGAGAGCAGGGCTGAGCCCTAATCAACAAAGCGGCATCAAGTGCCGAGCTTGACTGCTTACATGACTTCTGTTTTCCCCCTTTTTGAACCAGAGTTTCTATTGTGGTTCTCCTATGTCACTTCTACCACTGCATGCTGGGTGCTGGAGAGAGAAAGAAAATATGTCTCTTTAGTTCACAGGTCTTCAGAATGGTTCTCAAAGAACTTTATCTGAGAAACTTATTTACGTCTGGACCTGATTTCACTGATCGGATCCTAAACTTTAAGCCAATGCTGGAAACTGATGAGATTTGAGAGCTTTGGGATATGTGAACGTGTTGTGTGTTTGAGGGAAATGTAAATATTTTGTGGCCAAAAAATAGAGCGTAATAGATTAAAGTTGTCCACAAATTCTTTACTACTTCTCCCATTGATTCTTGACTGGCCTTAGAGACTGGCTTGAATTCAGTATAGGTGACATACTGGAACTAGAGGCTACATTATAAGAATCCTTACAGCTTCTGTCAGGGTCTATTAGAACATATCCTCTGAGAGCCCTAAGCCACCATTTAAATATCTGAACATCTTAAAACTACCAAACTGTGAGAAACAAGTCATCTGCCAAGGCTCTGTCAGATGAGACACCATATGGACAGAAAGGTTGAGATGTACTGAGGTGCCAAGTATGTGCATAAAGAAGCCATCTTGGAAATGGATGCTGCAGCCTGAGCTGAGCTACCCTTGACTGGGCTACATTGAGCCATTCCCAAATTTCTAATCTACATTAAATGGGGGAAAAAAAGAAATGGTCTTTTAAGTCACTAATTTTTGATAGCTTGTTACACACCAATAGATAACCAGAACAGGCTCTTTGCTTATTTTCTCACCACGTTCCTTTCCAAGTTAAAATCTTTCTATTTCAGAATCCTTCCCATGAGTTTAAGCTTTTAGGCTACAATATGACATAAGACATATAGTTCTAGAGCTGCCATAAATGTAACCTAATTCATCAATAGTGTTTCTCCTTTAGATAACCATTTACAGAACATTTTACCACAAACATGAGAGCTCTTTATTTTATTCTCTCAAAATATGCTGTCAAATCTGAACTTGTAGTTCCAAAGACCTCTGCTTTTTAACCACAGCATATGTTAATGTTACCCATTTGCTGGAAAATGCCACTTTGTTCCTACCCTTTTTGATTAACAGATAAAATTTCAGTATCTTACCATAAGATCTTACTTCTTAGTTAAGATGTTTGCTACCTGACTGCATTGGTCAAGGTGGTCATTTGGCTTAAAAACTATGAGTTTTCTCTTCTATCTGATTATTGCAACTGAAATGTAGTATCCATGTTGTGAGGATGCCCAGGTCACATGGAGAGGCCCTACGCAGATTTTTCAGGGCACTGAGACTGAGAATTAATTAGGAGTTGGCAAGATATGTCGCCTAGATTTCAAATTTTCTATGAACTCTCACCTGCTCTGTGTCTCCCGTTTCCCTCACCACCACCCTTTTTGAATAGGAAAGGCTACAGCAGTTATCCAATGCCTTCCTTAACATGGCATTTTGGACAGGAACTTGTCTCTGTAACTCACATTTCTTCTGTCTCTATAATTCACATTTCTTCTGACCAAGAGGAATGGGATTCAGGAGCTGTACTGATGACCCACACCCACAGAGCCTTGTCATACATGGACCTGATTTTAATAGTGAGATTCTGGACCTCAAGCCTGAATCCAATACTAAAACAAAATGAGATTTTAGAAGTCTTGGAAGGAGGGTGAGTGTATTTTTTATGAAGAGATTTCTATAGTAATAGCCAAAATTGCTGACTGTAGACTTTGTATTTTCCAAAAATGGCCATGGCAATATTTTCAGTCACACATGTGCTTCCAGAAATTGCCATTCCTTCATCAAAAGGTAGTCTATTTCTTTTCCCCTTGAAATTGGGCGAGCTTTAATGACTGCCTGAATGAATAGAATGTGGCAGAAGTAATGCTTGTGTGACTTCTGAGGTTAAGTCATAAAAGACAATATGGCATCTCTATTTCTCTCTTCTCTCTCCCCTCTCCCTCTCTCCCCCTCTCCCCTCTCTTCTCTCTCTGTTTCTGTTTCTCTGCCCACCACCCCACCTCCTGTTTCTCAGGATGCTTACTCTTGGAAACCCATTACTGTGTCCTAAAGAAGCTCAGGCCACGTAAAGAGGTCCACGCATAGATGTTTGGCAATACTTCCAGTCATGGTCTCAGCCAACAGCCAGCACTGACCATCAGACATGGGGCTGAGCACACTTTCAGATGATTCCAGCCTACAGACTTCAAGCTGCCCCAGCTGATGCCAAGTAGGAGAGACACAAATTATCTCCACCAAGCTTCACCCAAATCGCAGATTCACGAACAAAACAAATGTTGTCATTGTTTTAAGTCATTTAAGCTTTGGGAAATAACTAACTTTGGAGCCCATCGTGGAAACAATTTTTTTGCCTCCCATACCAGAAACACAAATATCCTTGCTTCAACTATGTTTATAGGAACTATTGCATAATTGAATGAAGAAAATTTTTAATTTTCCATGAGGACCATCTACTCCAATCTCCCAATCCTTGACAAAACTAAAAGGAATATAGCTATTTCTGAGAACATAGATGCTCTCTGTTTATTATTAAATGTAACAGTTTCTGGTGAGATTGGAACTGAGACTCAGATCATCGCAATGTAAGATCAGTCTTACTCCCCTGTACACATACAATTCCTTGAATCCTATGCACAATGGCAAATGTATACATTCAGTTCATCCACAGAACACTTACTGAGTGCTTGGGGTGTGCTAAGTACTATTCTATATGCTGAGCATACATCGATAACAGATAACATAACATCAGTTTTTAAAAATACCCTGCCCTCCTGGACCATATTACATCCTCTTTACAACAAAATAAACAGGTTAATGAAGCAGTGTGTTATAGATGATCATGAGTAAATGAAGCAAGAAAAGAGGGAGCACTGGAAAGGGAGTAATTTTAAATATGAGAAGATGACATGGAAGCAAAGAGAGGTAGGGGAGTGAGCCATGTGAGTGTGTGGAGGGAGAGCATTCCAGTGCAAGAACCAGAGGAAGAGGTGAGCCTGGTGCTTTCCCACATATGTGATAGACAGACAGGTAGGTAGAAAACCTTGGTGGAAAGCAGAGGGTTCCCAGGGACCTAAAACAATCATAAGTGAGGGTCTCTCGTGGTAACTCAGACTCAAAATGATGGTGGTGAGAAATGCAAAAGTACTGATTCCAGGAACGAGGTGAAGTTGTCCTTGAACCTATACTGTCCCAGCCTCCTGGAGTTCCACACACTATGGGAAGGTGAAGATCACATGGTAAAACTGAAAGACCTGAACCTAAGTGGCTCTATGAGACTCTACCCAACCCAGAGAACTGGGTGGTAAAACACAAAAAACTAGGAAATAGTGTTTTGTTAGGAACCTAAGTAATTCTTCTGTGTGACATCTCCCTTCCTTTCTAGCATACCATGTATCCTCACTATCCTGTCTCAACCTCAGAAAAATAAAGACACTTAGAACAGTCTTTATTTTGAAATAATCTCAAACTTACTGAAATGTTACAAAAATAGTGCAAATTATTTTTTACTAAACAATTTGCAAGCAATTTGTTAATGAGTGTCCCATGACTCCAAATACATTTGTCTTTCTTACAAACAAGGACATTCTCCCATAGAACCTCAATGTCACCTTTGGAATTATGAAAATGACACCAATACATATCTATGTCTAATTCTTAGACCCCACACAGGTTTCACCAATTAATAAATATAATTTCTGAAGAAACCGTATGTTCTTCCATTATTTATTGAGTACCCACTATTCTTTCCTAAGCACCATTCTGGCCACCATCCTAGGCAATGCATCACATCAGTGAATAAAACAGACAAAGATCCCTATCCTCATGGACCTTGTAGTCAGTGGATGAGGAAAGAGAGAAACGGATTTTAAAAAATAATAAGTACACAGCACATTAGAATTATATAGATAAATGCTAAGAGGAAGAAATTGGAACAGAATAAGGGAATTAGGGGTGTTGGGGAGAAAAGTTTCCAATTTAAAACAGGCCAGCCAGGAGTTGGCCTCTTAATGAGGCCAACTGACACTTTTCCTAAATCCCCAGAAGACTTGAAGGAAATAGACACCTCACCCTGTCTGGAGCATCCTAGGTAAGAGCAAAGTGCAACAAGTGAAGGGAGAGACATAAGAGATGAGATCAGTTAGCAAAGACCTTTATAAGGACTTTGCCTTCGATTAAGAGTGAAATCAAGAACCATTGAAGAATTTCCAGCCACAGAATGACACGAGTAGACAGCGGGATTACTGGCTGTCATGTTTAGGAACAGACTATTCGGAAAGCTATGGTAGCTTCATGGAAACCAGTAAAAGGCAATTATAGTAATCCAGGTAAGGTACAATAGTGGCTTGTCAATAGTACTAGCAGTGGGTAGGTGGAAAGTAATCAGACTCGGAGTATATTTTGAATATATAAGAAGGAAAAGGCACTTCTACTGGGTCAAGAGAGGAATGAGTAGTGAGTGATGGACACCTTTAAGATGGTGGCCAAAGGCAGTCTAGACAACCCAGGGAAGGTCAGTGCCACCATACAAGTGACCTCAGTGGACGCAAAATGTACAATAGACCAATGCAGCTGAGACCCAAAGCAGGTGGTCCGAAACCTTAGCGAGCAGTGACAAAGAAACCAAAAATATTTGAGAATATTTTTCCTAAAATCCTGTTTTCTGAAACAAATTACATAATTTGGAAGGTCCAGCATGATGCACTTTGTCCTGAATTCTGTATCAAAACCACTGATTCAGATTCCCCAGTGGCAAAACTGCAAAACTTCATTGCATTTATTGTAATATTTTGTCTTTTCCACTTTCATTCCAACCCAAACAATGGGAGTGTAGAGAAAAAGAAAAGTTAAAGGCCACAACAAATTGCAAAACATGAACTGAAAACTTCAGAATACGCCTCGGCCCCATTCAGAGTGCCGTTTGCCACAATCCAGCTTCCAGCTTCCATCTTTTGAGCTTCTTTCTTTAACTTGTAAAAGATCTGGTAGCATCATTGGCTTAATGTTGTAATACTTTGGGATCCCCCCTCAGATGGCAGGTACTTATGTTTGGGGAAACCTTTTCTTTCAATATCCGTCTTACTAATATGGTGAAGTTGTAAGCTCCAGGAGGTAATGTGGCCATGTGTAGTAATACAGTCATCTTCCACGACTCGGTTTTCCGCTGGCTTGTCTTCTGCCCAATCAGAGGGGTAGAATCAGGGCCTTGTTTCTTCAAACATTTCCATTTTAAGAAGGAGAAAAAAATGGGGAGCTAGAGAAGAAGGGTAGAAAACACGTTTTCTTTACTCCAGTTCCTTTTCTCTTTCCCAAGAAAAGAAGCCAATTGAAATGTTTCTCCAAAATCTCCAGAAACCGTCAGAGACTAAAATTTCAAATATCCCCGAAAAAAACTTTTTAGATAAATGAAAATTTTAAAAATATCCTCAGATTTTAGCTAAGTTTCAGTTTTTTAAAAAAATGTAATAGATTATACATAAAGGGGGAAAGTGGTTAAGCGGATTTATTTCCATATTCAAAATTCATAGTCCCAAAGCAGAAAACTTGTTCTCCATTTTTTTCCTCCCTCTATATCCGCTCAGTCATACAGTCTTGGATTAACATTTCTTTTAACAGTGTCTATGAATTTCTTTTCCATTCCTTGTCTCCATCTCGATACCACTGCCACCCCTCTTTACTCTCGAATCACAGCGGTTGGCCCAGATCTGACTTTCTGCATCTATTCTTTCCCCTTCCCCCTGGCTGCCAAATTAATCTTCCTAACACACACTTTCACTAGGTCACTCCCCTGGTCTGAAACCGTCCATAATTCCCCAGTGCCTACAGAATTAGGCCCAAAAGCTGTACATAGCTGCCCCCTGGTGGTCATCTGCTGACTCGCGTGCTGGATTCCAGACAAGTCTTAGGATGCAGAGAATACTAGGTTTTCATGCAAGATAGAACAGCTTTCTACATTCTAAAGACGGCCATAGGTGAGAAATTAAAGTAAAAAGAAGCCTTTACTTTCACATCTATGGAGAAGAACTCCTAAGAGGAATAACATCATTCTCCCAATGAGACACTAGTTTTTACACCTGGCTCTTTCAGAACGATCTCAGCATGTTGAGATGTAGTCTTCTCCATTGTTTCCACCTTTGAAAATTCCAACAGCAGAATTTTCTGGACAAAGCACGGTTAAGCATTCCCTAATTTATCATCTAAATGGTTCCCTGACCTTACTTCGTAAAGGTGCAATTCTGTAAAATTAAGATTCCATTCTTGGAAGGGAATGTAACACAAAAATACCTAAACTAATCAGAAAATAAACTTTTAAGAACACACAAAATTCTCTTTTAGACATACTAAAAATGCAAAACCAAACATTTAATGTCATTTTTTAAATGTTTCTCTGGGAGATATTTTTTTCCTTTTTGTGGTCTGGACAAGCTAACACTTGTTAAAATGTAAATGTGAATGGGTTTTGAAATGGAGCTATTTCAGCCTCGCTTCCAGCTAAGGTCTTAATGCAAGCGAATACCAACGATTCCAACATTCAAAAATGCAATCCCATGTCACTTTTGCAGAATTAGCAAATAAAGTGGCTAAAAAACTGGTTGTGGCATTGACCCCTCAGGCACAAAAAGGTTAAAGTAGAGAGCAGAGAGGAACTGGAATGAGAGAGAGGATGTCATTAGAGACAACTGCAGCTGTGCCAAGTCTCCATTCACCACCGTTTTAAGAGTGGAATGAGAGTGTGGTCAGGTCTGTGAACCTCAAGCCTGACTATAAAGACTCTGAGGAGATCATTCAGAGAGCTTGAAACGTGTCCCCTGAAGTTTGAGGGATGGAGCAAACTGGCACATCTGATTCACCTAAGTCATCTCAAAGGAAAAGAGGCTGATTGGGGCAGCAGAGTACAAGTCACAGTTTGAAAAACAGTATCATTTCTATGGACAGCGAGTCTCAGATACGCATTTCTCATACACTAAATGTGGGTCATGAGCAAGCAAGTACCAAAGTCATCTTAGACCCTGTGCAAGAGAGCCTCCTGGAGGAGCAAAGAAAAATCAGCAGAAAGCTCCTGGAGAACCTGCTGGAATTCTCGGGAAATGATGACTAAATCCTAAGTGATTATGACAGAAGACACGTTCATCCACACCAAGGAAACTCGTGTATAAGATCTGACATGATGGTGGAGATGGGGGATGTCTTCAAAGAACCCGAAACAACCCCAACATCTGCCATGGTCAAAGACATGTCACGTCATGTTAGAGACAGTCAAGAAAGACCTATTTTGCCCCTTATACCTCTTCTACCCACCCACCTCCCCCACCCCCCATGCTGGAATTAAATCTAGAGAAGTCAGCCCAGTGACCAGGGGAGAGCAGTAGAGGCACTAAGCATGAAAATAAAGAATGAGTAATCATGCCCTCTGATCCCACTACATTTGACTAAACATATTTTTAATTTAGATTACTAGTAAATAAAAGCAAGTAGAGGGGCTTCTATCATTAGAAGTGAACAAAAATTCATAAGCCTACTCTACATTTTATTGAAAGCAGAAAAATAACACTCCAACTGCATGAAAAATTAAGGCAAATTGTCTTGACATTTCATTGCCAATGTTCATAACTGGTAAATACTGGACAGTTTTCATGTAATTTAATCAAATTTCTCTACTTCAAAAATTTCTTGTTCTTCTGTTTGAATAAGACCTATACTTATTTTAAGAACAAACATTTATATGATTGCCTGTTAAGTTACAATTTCAGATATTTTATAACGTGAAGCTATTTGTATCATAAAATTAAGGGTAAAAAATTCTGGTCAACTAAAAACGTTTATTTTAATATATCTCTATTATGACTCATACAGTGAATTTAAGATTCAGAACTTTATAAAAAGTTATTTTTCATTGTTTTTGAATAGATACTTTTTCCTACATGTGTCTGAACATGCAAGAATAAAATCTGCTTGATTTATCTGTGCCTTAACAACATTCTCCTTGAAACTGAAAATGTAAACCTCAGAGATTGGATCATTGCCACCTTAAGCCCTTGTTTAACTAAGAATGGTTCTTGTCTTAATAGCCTTTTAATATGACTTAATATGAGTTATAGTAGATTCAACATCCCAACTCTAAGAACTTCAATCATCATTAAGGCTAGAAGGTACCCATGTATCATTGATACTTAGAAGCCACGGGGGGTTTTTTGAACATTCCCTTTGCTCCTGAAGTTGGTATATTATTTAGCAAGCATTTACCAGATAAGGAGATAGATAGGATATGGTGGGATGCGAGTGGTGGATATCGAAGAGAACTACGTGTAGCAGTTTAGTTTTCACTCAATTTCTCATTTATCTTACAAAGTGAAGAGAGAAAATTGATTTCATTCTACATTTTAAATATGCTCTTTCAAATATGACTACTTCTATGTCTAGAATTTGTGTAGCATTTGTTTATCTGCTAAACTACAATATCTATAAAGGAAAGGGACTAACACTCTTTATTTTTTTTAATCATCCAAAGACATGGAATGGTGATCATGCGAGGCTTGAGTATATATGAATAAATAATCTAACTAAAATAGAACTCAAACCAAAAAGTAGTAGGAGATAAGGATAAATAGATAAAATGTGACCTGATTATAAAGGTATTGACTTCCATTTTTGGTAGTCTAATCATGATAGAATAACAGGGACTGCATTTTCCTACCTGCCTTAATTTAAATTAAAAAAAAAAGAAAAAGAGAGAGAGAGCAGACAAATATATAAAGTAACCCTTTTTCTGACTTTGGACAGCAGGTAGTATAGGACAGTGATCTCTGAGAGAAGGCAAACAGGGTGAGCTCCACAAGTAACCCACCTCACTCCTGTCACAAGCCTAGAGAGTTTTCCAGTGAGGCCAAGGGAGAGGGAACCCAAACAGAGCTTGATGGTTTCCCTGAGTAGATGACATAGAATTGAAAATCAGGAGGCCATGGCAACCAGAATTAGCAGATTAGAGCACTGTAGAGAAGAGAGATGCAAGCAGCCAGGAAAGCCAGTCTAGATCAGCTACAGCACTCCCTTGCTTATCTGACCGAGTGCTTAACAGCCTGTGAGGAAACTACTGAGGCCAGAGAAAGAACCACCTAAGAGGAGCAGGAGGAACCTCCCTGGAGCTCACACAGGGCTAGGAAGAATTCCTGTTCCTGCAGCCAGAATGGAAAGACCTCATAAGACAAGGAGCACCAAGGGACGTCCCCAGAAGGGTATTGCCTTAGTAATGGAGCCAAATTAGGCATAGACTGCAACTACTCTGGATCTGCCTAAGAATGCTTAAAAGCAAGCCTCAAAAGGATCAAACTGATGCCAACCAACTTAATTGCACCCCAGAGCAAAGCCCAGAAATATTTAAAGAAGTACTAAGGAAAACCTAACAAACAAACAAACAAATAAAAACTCAGTACCCACCATTGTAAAATTCACAAGATTTTGTAATTAATAAAAAAATTTATCGGGCATACAAAGAAGCAAGAAAATATAACCTGTGACAAGGGGAAAAAAAAAAACAAATTAATATAAAGAATCTTAAACATCATTGGGGATAGTTTGTAGCTGTTTCCTGAGTAGAAAAGGATGGGGTTCATAGGTAAGAAATAAAGAACTTTAATGAAAAATGCAAAAAAATAGAACCTCCATCAGAAGACCTGGGTACAAATCTAGCAATGAGGTAATAAGATCCTGCTCGAGAGGTGCAGTTCTTGAGTAAGAAAGATATGAGATCTGTTTTAAGTGTGTGAATCCCAGGGCTTGCATGATGGCTCACAAATCATGATGAGAAAGAAGTTTAAACACTCCATTGTTTTTTAATTAATGCAACTTGAAAAGAATATTATCATAAAACAACAAAGGAAAGGTAGAAGATAAGATCAGCCTTGGACATGTTGACTGTGAGGTCATCGTGGGGCATATCCAGCTGAAGATGGGCCGTAGGAGACCAGAAAAGGATAAGAACATGGGAGATGGTGCCAGCCACTCTGCCACCAGTCTCTTCCTGCTTTCTGAGAGTCACAGCCTCAGGCATGTGGCTTAGTTGCTATCCTATACATTGGTGAGTCACTCAAGTTAAATCCAAAGAGGAAACCATATTCAAAAGAACAACTCTATGGAAAAACTACACTTGTTGCTAAATAATCTGTAATTTCTTGGGGAATTCCCCCTAAAATTGGGCTTCCGGGAAAGCCTAGAGACTTCTGACTTACATCCTTCGCCGCAGCCTCTGGGCCCTTGCAAGGTCCACAGATGTGGACCTCAGTCTACATCTGTTTACCTGTGTCCTGATGTAGCTTTGCCCCCTCTGAGGAGGGTCTCTGTACACTCACTCCAGGCAAGTTCCATCTTGCCAGGGCCTTACTGCTCGCTTCTTCTCAACCTATGTCCTAGTAGCTATTTCCAGTGGGGGTGCTTACACTCCCAGGTGTATACCACGTGCTCTAACCTAGTGCCCCACCACTTGGCTAGGAAAATACTACACCAGTGAATTTACATTTTCTCTCTGGCCCTCTGTTTTACCAGTTACATTGCTTGTGTCCAACTTCCCCTGATAGGTAAATCCAGAAGAATCATTGACAGTCCTATTTCCTAAATGTCAGATTGAGTTTGCTTTAGTCACTGTTGCTCAGTTTCGTAAGAATTGTAGAAATAAAAAGAGCTATGATGGCCACAGTTAGTTTCTCCTTCTCAATACTTCCTACGGAGAACATTTATATTGTCTCTCAGTGATTATTCGCCTGGAATCAGAGGATTGCAGACTGTATTGATTAGTTTCCAAAGCAGTCCTATGTATTTCATTTTGTGCATATTTAAAAATATTCTGAGAAGGTAGCTATAGGTTTCGTCAAACTACCAAAAGCATCTATGGCACAAAAATGGTTAAAAAACACAATGAAACCAATTGTTTCGTTGCAGAAATGTATTATTGGATTCATTAATATAGTTGAAATATTGACTACCTAGAAAGGCCTAAGGTAGTTTGTGGGAAGAATGGAGAATATCAAGATGTGTAAGGCATAGTCCTGGGCAGTTCACATCTACATTGAGAGAATAAGCCATGTGTATGAAACCTGCATAAAAGCCAGACAAAATCACTTTCCACCAC